>NW_006299479.1:1759188-1765389 GCF_000327345.1 Myotis davidii
CAGGCCGAGGGACCCCACCCCTGTATGAATTTGTGCACTGGGCCTCTAGTGTGTGGATAAAACAATCCAAACTCATAGAAACAAAAGAATAAGCAGGTGGTTGCTCAGGGTTGAGGTGGGGGAAATAGGATGGTATAGATGAAAGGGCACACACTTTCAGATATAAGATGGAAAAGTTCTGGGGATCTAATGTAACAACCTAAAGCAAGATGTTAATAACAGGAAAAGTGTGTGTGTGTGTGTGTGTGTGTGTGTGTGGTGGGAAGTTTTATGGGAACTTTCTGCAGTCTGTATGTAAATCTAAAAAACAAAATTATTACTTTAAAATATTCTCTTTCCAATTAAAGCTAATCAACAAACCAGAAGACAAGTAACATCTCTTAGCATATTTCCATAGTCTGATAAATTGTATCCAGAATAAAAAAACATTGGGCAAACATTACACTTGAGAAACACAAGATTTCCTGTTATCACTATTTGGCAGGCTGTACTAGAGTCCTAGTCAATGCATTAATGCAACACAAATGTACAAACACTCACATAAATAAGAGGGTATAAGCATTGGGAAGGAAGGAAAAACCTGACAAAGGCGATCTGATTGTGTGTGGAACCTCTCAAAACATCTACAAATAAATTATTAAAAGTAATGAGTGATTATAGAATGGCTACTGAAATCACAATGTCAAAATAAAATAACCAATCTATGAAAACTTAACAATTTGTAAAAAGGCAGAGAGTCACCTTAAAAAATTTAAGCAGAAGTATGAACAGGCATCTCACCAATGAGATGCATGTATGTTCTGGTTGGAAAAAGTGCTCAACATCAGAAGACTTTAGTGAGATACCTTACTCACCGGAATTTCTAAAAGAAAAAGGCAAGATAGTTGGAGATACCAAATCTAGGCAAATATACCAATGGGAACTGCCGCACATTGTCGATGGTAGAAGTGTAAAGAAATTTTAGCAAATATTTTATACTGTTTATTAAAGCTGAATACTGTAGAGTTACCTGATGATTCAGCAATTCTACTCCTAGATATACACACAAAGAGAAATGTACTTCTTTCTACAATTTTAGCCTGCAAATATTTAAAGATCTAATTAATCATACATCTTTCCTAATCAATTACACATCAGTAAAAATTTCAATTATTTCTATTAAGATAAAAAAACAAAGTTTTATTCTCAACGCAGTTAATCTGACAAGCTAAGTTAATGAATTAATATCTACCAATGGGTAAATAATTAGCACATAACACATCTGAAAGTGTGAGCTTTACTATAATTTTAAAAATAGTTTAACTATAAAAATACGTTGCTAGCTTAAACAAATGCTCATATGTTACAGGCATCTGTTACAAGCATAAAACTCATTTGAAAACTACTGAACTAAACTATTAAGCTCCTAGAGAAAGGAACTGTCACTCATTTTAGACACTGTTAATCAGCAGAATTTTTCCTACAACTTAGGCATATGATAAATGATAATGATCTGTAAGTAAGCATGTAAGCAATGCAGGACGTTATATGCAATTCTCGGGGAAAGTTTCTAAACATCTCTTCCCCCACACTGCTCTTTGCATTTGAGTTTTGGAAATAAGCTGAACCACACCTTTCTGGATATCTGCATGCATTGATTTAAATATAATTCTAAGGGCCTTCTGATGGGAAAGTGATTGGAACATCACTCACTCCCCCTTTCTTCATAAAAATATGGATGATAAATTAAAAACAAGTCGCCTTGACCGGTTTGGCTCAGTGGATAGAGCGTCGGCCTGCGGAGTGAAGGGTCCCAGATTGGATTCCCATCAAGGGCATGCACCTTAGTTGTGGGCACATCCCCAGTGGGGAGTGTGCAGGAGGCAGCTGATCGATGTTTCCCTCTCATCAATGTTTCTAACTCTCTATCCCTCTCCCTTCCTCTCTGTAAAAAATCAATAAAATATATTTTAAAAAAATTAAAAACAAGCCTGCAAAATCCAACTGAGTTGTGACTACAGGAAGGGATGAGAGTCAATAAATAGAAATGTATCTTAAGAGGAGTCTAGACTGGGACCTGCTTCATTAACGAGCTGGATAGATGGAGGGGTAGGCTCTTCTATATAAGGGACAGAATAAACCTGACATTGGAAGCCACCTGGTTCTGCCAGCCTGCCCTGGTGGTTGTGCCCTGAGTAGTAGAATGCCTGTCCATGGCATCAAAAAGCCATAAAACTGGGGCATAGGCAGTATTTTTCAGAAACCCTCCATTGATTGGTTATTTTTGTTCTGAGAAGTAAATGGAAAGTAAAATAGGGCCAGAAGAGTGGTAACTTAGTGGCATTAGAGGAGATGGAGAGGGAAATTAGCTCAGCAGCGCTACCAGGACCACGTCTGTAGGTCTGCAGAGTTTTCACCATGGCTATTGTGCCTGGCAGGCACTATAAACCTTTCACCTGAGCTGCTCCTGGGATGGCTGACACCTTGATCCCTGGGTATTAGTAATGGTTGCGTGATAACAAGCACACGTTTGAGGATACATGTAATATCGTTGGGGATCCTAACATCTATTTGAAGAGGGAACCTACACAACCTAAATGAAAGACTGAGGTCACTGATACTTCAGTGGGTGGAGATTCAAAACATTTTAATTTGGTTTTAAAAGGTATGCAATCTTATTTTACATGCAAACGTATGTAAGCCTAAATTTACTCATTTACTGGTTACAGCTACATAAGATACTAAGATCATTGAAATTCAGCTCTTTACATAAGTGTTTTTCCCCTGTAGAATTTAGATCCTTTATTGTTAGAATTGTCACCTAAAGCAAGGCATAAAACCATAAGTATACCTTCTAAAACATACAGAAGTTTATCCACTGAAACCTCTCAATGCTCACCTCCTGACATTAGCAATTAAAAAAAAGAGACACTTTTGGCTTATTTTTCTAAACTTATATTTTGTTGATTTTACATTTGAAAAAAAATTATCAACCATGAGTAAAACAATTAAAACATCTTTAAATAACCACGAAAAGTCAAAGCCCATATTTAATCTGCTGCCTCCAAAAGTTCCTTAGAAAGCTTAATTAAATAGCAATTCATCTGTGCATGCTGTTCAGTCTTCTCAAGCCTGATAATGCTGTAGTCTTAATTAAAGAAAAAAGCGAATGCAGCTTTCGGTTTTTATTCTGTTAGATCAAGAGGAAAACCACTCAGCACCTCCATCAACATCACTCAGAGCTGTTCAATTACAGGTTGATTTTCTTCAGTGAAATATCAGTCAGGCCTGCAAATCGTATGAGAGCACATGCCCCACAGTTACTCACGTTTTTGCTTCAAGGTTAAATATGAATGTGGAACATCTACTTGATGGGAGAGCTAAGACCTTTTGCAATTGAACTATCCACTTAGCCATCAAACTCAAGAGCGGACTGAAGTTACTCTGCTTCACCTGACTCTAAATCTGGGGCACTCCATTGGCAGTCATTTCCCCAGTATTGTCTTTTAAAAATACCTGGGACTAGCCAATATTTGCATCTCCTCTCTAAAACGGAGCTGCCATAAGGGCCTCTGAGGGTACTTCAGTGGCAATCCTTCTGGGGCTCAATGGCGGATTCATCAATAAGGAATGGAGCCTTCAGACCCTGTTCTCATTAAGAGAACTTGTGTGCTTTTCTTGAAGCGAGGGAATACCATTGACTCATTGATCCACGGAGCTCCAGAGCTGTAAGATAGCTCAAGAAGATTGCCCCGTATAGTCTTCAAGCACATACAATTGTAAAAAGAGCCTTTAGGCTATCCTTCAAAAACACTTTCACCTTCTAAGAGATCAAGTTGCAAAACAGTCCCATCTGTCAGAGACAGGCATTGTTTTCAAAAAGACCAGATCAAGTTTTTCAAAAAAACTAAACACACGATGCATATTATAATATAAGCATGCATATGTTCAACATTCTTTTTCTGCTTCATTGATCTCTGCATGAGAAAGTAGATAAAGGGGTAACTATCGCTTTTTGCTTCAACCAGGGTGTGTTTCAAAGGTAGCAGAGGGGGTTCAGGTAGTACTGAAGGAGAAGAGAGAAACTGATAGATTTGGGTTTAGAGGTACTGAGTGAATTGAGAAGAGCACAGAATTTATAGAAGAAGAGGAAAGAATACCAAAAAAAATTTATCTGAAAAAATTAATTGGAGAGAGAATATAGAATTGGTGATGTAATTATGTAGTTTTGAAATTGTGCTTTTGTTTTTGCTTGTGGGGAGCGGGCCTAAGCCGTCAGTAGGACAGCCTTAGTGCTGTCTCAGAAGTGGGAGAGGCTCCTGCCGCCACTGCTGCTGCTGCTGCTGCTGTTCTCGCCAGCCATGAGCCCGGCTTCTGGCTGAGCAGTGTTCCCCCTGAGTGCACTGACCACCAGGGGGCAGCTCCCGCATTAAGCGTCTACCCCTGCTGGTCAGTGCACATCATAGTGACAGGTCGTTCCACTGTTCGGTCGATTTGCATATTAGCCTTTTATTATATAGGGTGCATCTTTTCCTTCAATTTCTTAGATTATTTTTATCCATTCTATGACTTTATTTCACTCAATGATATTGTTTAAGTTCAATTTTCAATTACAGTTGACATACCATATTATATTCGTTTCAGGTGTACAAATAGTGACTAGACATTTACATGCCTTACAAAGTGATTACCCCAATAAGTCTAGTACCCATCAGACACCATACATAGTTATTACAATATTGACTATATCCCCTGTGCTCTGCTTTACATCCCCATGACTATTTTTCAGCTATCAATTTGTCGTTCTTAATCCCTTTCACCTTTTTAAAGCATCTCTCATCCTCCTCCCATCTGGTGACCACCAATTTGTTTTGTGTATCCATGATGTTTGTTCATTTGTTTTGTAGTTTAGATTTCACACTTGCTTTGCTTTAAAGGTGACCTGTGACCCGTGAGCTTCGCAAGTACTCAGATTCGTAGATACAACTTGGGGCTTTTTAAACAGCATTGGGCTCCGTCTCTTCCTGGCATTGCCATTAAAGAATGGACTAAACTGCTTTACAAACTGACCTTGTTTGGTACAATAGGACAACTTCCAAAAAGTTGCAAAATTTAGATCACTGTAGAAAAATCTGATAATGTAACCACTGCTTTTATTTTATTTTTTAACTTTATTTTTATTGTCTGCACTATTACAGATATCTCCATTGACCCCACCCTTTGCCTACCTCCAGCCAGACCCTCCCTCCCCTCTGGCCAACACCACACTGTTGTCTGTGTCTATGGGTTATGCACAAATGTTGTTTGGCTAATCCCTTCACCACCGTTTTTAAATCTAGATATGAGTCATTGTTTTGCAAATCATGGACAAAATTCCAGCCTAGAAGCACCTTCGAAACATGTCCTTAGTCTCATCTTTCATTACTAATTCTGCATTTATATACTGCACATTTATACACCTTGGCTTCTTTGACATCAGTCAGGAATTAACTATCACTCCCTCTGGTCGCCTTTTTCCCCCGAGGCACCTGTTCATATGTGCTATGCAGCACATAGTGGGTATTCCTGGATCTGTGAATATGCACTGTAATTCATTGCATCTGTGTTAGACTCACTCTCTAGTGCCATGAGCCTCACATTGGAGTTCCCTTGGAGCTGGTATAAGTAAGAACTTTCTAAAGCATGCATGTCAAACTTGCGGCCCGCGGGCCATGTGCCTCGTTTATTTGGCCTGTGTTAGCCTTTGAGTTTGACATGCTTGTTCTAAAGGGTACATGGGAATGGATAGCATTTAGGACATATTCTCAACTTCCATATGTACTCCTTTTAACATTAATATTTCTCTGAATTCAATTATAGTTATGCTGGTCTCTTTTTTTTAAAATCACAATCCCTTTCATCATTGCTTTACTCCCACAATGCAATAAATATTTATTTTGTCAAATTTAGGTAAAAGAGAGAGAGTGGGCTTCTATGACTGTTCCATATGATAAGGGTGCCTTGTAGAAAACAGTAACCTAAAACTGGGCTTGGTTTGTGGGTGGTAACACCACGTAGATGTTTATGTGTTTATTTTTAAACAGATTTCTTCTCTTTATGTTTTGTTTCTCCTAAGTAATCAGATAAACTGGATTCTGTCTTGTCGGTCACTGTGTATCAGTCAGACAATAGACAACTTCTCAATAGAGGGAGTTGGGGACAATTCTGCCTGTGCATGACCTC
>NW_006299479.1:1765451-1786595 GCF_000327345.1 Myotis davidii
TAGCTCACTTTTCCAGAATTTTAAAATTCTACTCTGCAAAAGCAACTCACGTTGTGAACACCAGATAGAGACACAAGGAATTCAAATGTTTTCAAAGAGTTTTGCGGCAGCACCAAATGCAGAGAAATAGAAGCAATTAAGAAGCAGAGGATTTCAGCATTATCTATGCCAACCTGGGACGTGCTTCTCTCACAGAAGCAAGCAAGATGGTTCTATTTTTGCATTGGGATTTCCAGGAGGTAAGCTCTCTGGAAAATAGAAATGACCAGGCCTCTCAGGAGCTGGATTCCAAAATGAGATTTGTGGCAGGAAAATGTAAGCAGATGTTAAAGCTACAAAGATGTAGGGTGGCATCTATAATAATAAAAGCGTAATATGCCAATTAGACCAGCTGGGGCTGCGAGGGAAGCCGAGTCCCAGGTGCTAGAGGGAAGCCAGTGCAGGCAGCGGCAGCGGGGAAGGAAGGCCCACTCTTGCATGAATTTTGTGCATCAGGCCTCTAGTTCCTAAGTAAAGTCCAATGATAACTGAAACTGTAGTATTCTTTCACTCGACTCATTGAATGATAGTGTATGTCATGTAACTCCTCTGAGCTTCAGTATTTTCAACTCTAATGAGAATGATGATTTTTATTTAATACCGATCTCATGGAAATGTGTGAAATAATATCTGGACATATTTAGATGAGTTATATATGGGTTCTGTAAAAATACTCTTGGGTGGTGTGGGAGGCAGACTCTCAGTTTATTGGTTACTGTGACATAGCTTAATCTATCTTTACTGGTAGAGAAATTGACACTGGGGGGGGGGTGTACTGTCATAACAACAAAATAAAAATTCTCAACCATGTAGCATTGGTTTATGAGTCAAGATTACTGGGTAAGAGACCTGATGTGTTAGCTTGGAAAGTTAAAGATCCATGTCCTATAGAGATCAATGATTTTGCAAAGAAGACTTCTGCTGTAAGTGGAAAGACAAGCCAAACCTACTGAATTTATAACTCTTGGGGAAGATACGGAAAAGCAGAATGTTAAGCGTGCATGCTAACTACTATTGGCTACGTTTGGAAAGGTATGACAGAACTAGTTGAGATTCAGAAGTAACTGGATGATCTGCAGGCAGAAATTAAATGAATGAACAAAGGCCAAAAATTTAGATCCTTGGGTGGTTGAAACTCTACTGCTCCTTGTCCCCATAAGATTTGGAATTAAAAATAAAATGCATTGAGAAACCAAGGGCCGGTGAAACTTTTCAGTTAATTACCGTAACTCAAACTACAATCTCTCAGTGGAAAAATACGTACTCAAGGCACAGATCGGATTGCTAGTGTGGTCCTCCCACCTGCTGTTCCAGATAGTCCCAGAGGAGTTGCTCTTAAACTGAAAAGCGTTTGGGATGCAGAGTTAAGGAAAGTCAATCAGATTTTAAAATTATACCTGAAAAAAAAACTTGTCTTATGATTACTGAGCAGAACTGAAAAGACGTAAATACATCAGAACCCAAATAATACAATTCTTTTGAGAAAATTACAAACAAAAATCAGAGTGTGGATAAAAGAGGTTTTGATGTTTAAGTTTTTTTTTTTAAATTATCTTTAATGTTGAAAGTATTGTAGATGTCCCCTTGTTCCCCCATTAGGCCCCTCAATCCCATCCTCCCGCTCCTCCAGGCCTTCACTGCACTATTGTCTGTGTCCTTGGGTTATGCATACATGCATATAAATTATTTGGTTAATCTTTTCCCACCCCGTCTCTCTCCTTCCATCTGAGATCCCACACTCTGTTCCATGCTCCCATGTTTCTGAATCTATTTTGTTTGTCAGTTTATTTTGTTCACTAGATTCCACATGGAAGTGAAATCCTGTGTTATGTATCTTTCTCTGACTGGCTTATTTTGCTTACTGTTCTATGTATCTTTCTCTGACTGGCTTATTTTGCTTAGCAAAATATCACTCTATTCCTATGGGCTTAGTCCTTTGATCAGGGATGTCACGTGATCTTGTTTAGACTGCTAAACAGAGATTCTGTCTTCTTCTGGATGGTAGTACGGGTGCGTGAACCCTGAGATTGCTATAGTTCTTTTGTCACCGTAAAGAAAGCGAAACTTGGAGTCAAGTGCCACAGTGGGAGACAGTCGAAAGAAGAAATGGAATTGGATTCTTGATGACATCCCTAAGCCACTGAATCAAACAAACCCTGACAACTATTTTATCTCTGTTCTTTAAGATACCCAAGCCAATCCAACATTTTTATTGTTTAAGGCAGCCAAGTAGCATGTTCTATTTCTTGCATCTGAATGAATAATAAATATATAGGTACTGCAATAATTCCTATTTTAGTGATGAGGAAATCAAGGAACAGAGAGCTGAACTGAATTGTCTAGCATCATATAACTGATAAATCGCTATATCAGAATTAGAACCCTAATTGCCCAACTCCACGTCCCATGATTACAATCACTGCGTGTGATGTTATGATTCTGCTTTTCATTCTGCGGTTCTCACAATCTGCCATTGTGAAGTTTTAGAGGGAAAACAAAACAGAAAACAGGATTGCTCTCTCCCAAGGTACAATTCTTTCTAGAACTCTTACATCTATTTTCAGCAAGACAAATTAGAAAATTGATTCTTCTTTTCAAGCCCTGATTATCATAGAGGGGCCTCCATTATCCTTGACGGAGTGCAGCGGTAATAACAAGGCTCAGTGATTATTGGATTTGAGTTTGCCACCCTTGCTCAAGAAGAACTGTACAAAAGGGAGGGAGCTGTGGAATCGGTAGATGCCATATCTGAAAACAGCCATCAGCTGTGACTGATGAACATCTGGGCCGTGCTTGTGCTGGGTGGAGGGAAGGTCCACAGCTACATCAGTTGCTGCATTTCATAAAAATTAACAGCTTGAATCCTTAGGTCAGCAGGCTTAACCAAAACAGGTCATTTATTTCTAGAGTATGGAGCCGATGTGAGTGCATCTGAAAAATAGGTGTGCCTGGGAATGTTTGTAGGTGTTTTGTATGAAAATGACAAAGAGATGTGTTTTCCCTGGGCATGTGGTCATTAGGTTAGGGGCTCTTTCTGATGGTTGGGATCACAGAAATTGGGGGTAGGGGGAATTAGAAGAGAGGTACCTTGGGGGTAAAGAAAAGGCAAAATGAAATAAGAGGACACCTTGCCCAAACACTGGGCTTTAGATTCACAAGGTGCATATGCCAAAGGAATCCAAAATACAACAGACATTTCTTTTTCTGTTAAAAGCCAAACATTTTTATTTTATTTTTTTATAATTTAAGTGAAACTTCTCCTTCAGAATTGAAAACATGCTTCCTGACCATTGCCCTGCAATTTTAGTAACACACCCTCTTTAATTCTTGGTCATTACTATCTTTTAAAATGGCTTAATAATGCCGCAGAAAGAAAAGAATAAGTAGGAACATGTTTACGATGCTGCCTATTTCTAAAATAATACATCAGCAGAATCATAAACTGTCAGAGCTGGAGCAACCTCCAAGTTCATTGAGTGCAATGAGGTAGCTTGGAGCCATTCATTGTTTCTACTTCAGATGGGATACCACTGAGTCACTCCAAAAAAGCAGTGTGCCCATGGCAAAAGCCACTGCAGAGCTCGTTTCACTTTTAAACCACACACACACACACACACACACACACACACACACACACACACCCCTAACCAAAATTCTAACCCCTCTTCATTCTGTACATTTTTAGCATTAATTACATGAGCTGCCAGGTCTCTCTCAATGGCCTCTGGTTGCTCTAGTATAACATGCCTCTGAGGGCTGCCCAAGGAATCAGGATTGTCGTGCCCAGCCCTGGAGCTGGCAGGGGCTGGGGCAGTGTCCTATTAACCTGTGATGACAGAGATTTGCATGCAATGTGTCTTCTCTCTGTCTCTGGAAATCCTCTGGAGAATTAGGGAGCATCCATGTGAACACAAGGCTGACAGGAGAGGACGGAGGGAGAGGAGAAGGCAGAACTTGAGGGCACAAGAATGCAAATACTTCTTTGCTTTGCTAAGTTGTCACCATGAAATGAGAAGAGCTTAACTGGCCTGGACAAAGTGGGCCACATTCCTTCCACAGAGGGTAGCATCCTTTAGAAGTTTTCCTAAGTATGTCCTCAGATGGCCTTTTTCAGTGGCTCCTAAGAGTGTCGGAGAGCCTGGGCACCAATCAGAAGAAAGGAAAGCACTTCCTGTCATCACGATGGGCCAGGGGTCCAACAAACTCCACCTGGACCAAATCCGACTGGTCACCTGTCTTGTAGTATTAATGACTATTACATTTTTAAACAATTGGAAAGAAACAGAAGAATAACATTTCGTGACATATTAAGCGGAGTTCAAATTTCTGCAAAGAATCTATGGCCATGTCAGTTGATAGGTACAGCTGCTTCCATGGTGGTGACAAAGGCCACATGGCTCACTTCCAATTTCCAAGCCACTGTAAAAAGGAAAGTATTAAATTTTTTATGCTCTCAAATTCTTTTCAGATTAAATGCTTTGAGATTCCACAAATTATTTTTTTGGTATTTGTGAATAGTGCTAATATTTTTATACACTAGAGGCCCGGTGCATGAAAATTCACGCACTTGGGGGGTGGGAAGTCCCTCAACATGGCCTGCACCCTCTCCCAGTCCAGGACTCCTTGGGGGATGTCCACCTGCTGGCTTAGGCCTGCTCCCTGGGGGATCTGGCCTAAGTTGGCAGTCAGACATCCCTCTGGCAGTCCAGGAGCCCTTGGGGGATATCCAACTGATGGCAGCGGGCCTAAGCCATCAGTAGGAAATCCTTAGCACTGCTGAGGAGGTTGGAGAGGCTTGGATTGTGTCTGAGCAGAGCTCCCCTGTGGGAGCACATTGACCACGAGGAGGCAGCTCCTGCGTTGAGCGTTTGCCCCCTGGTGGTTAATGCATCATTCCCCCGTTAGAGTCAATTTGTATATTACCCTTTTATTATATAGGATATTCATTTCTTCCAAGCATTAGATTTAGGGGAAGGGAGGTTGTTTTAGACTATCATTAAATACAAACTGCATTTTTAAAAATAAAGACTACTTTGTGATGAAAGGAAAACATTGTCCTAAGCCCCATTCAGCTCTTTCTTCAGAATCAGTAAAGGATGTGGGAAAGTTGTAGGACTTTCTTGCTTCACTTCCTACTTCCTCCGGGAAAGGATCCCAATGGGACCCCAGCCTACAGTCTTTCCCCTTTGCTTGACCCATATTGCCATCCAGTAGCTGTTTTGGGTTTGAGTACATTCTGCCTCATTGAATCTTTTTGTCTTGCATCCTTTTATTCTGCTAGTTAATTTTTAGTCCATTGCATGTATGTCTGCCTCTTGCCTCCCCAGTTAAGCCTAACCTCTGCTGCATAGGGAGGTGACCCATGTCTTGGACCTGCAGTCCCCAGAGAATGGACCATAATGCTTGTATGTGCAGGGCTAGTATTCTGTAGCCATGGTTTTGATGAAATCTCTTGCTGCTTATTAATATGCACCTCACTGGTTGAGTGGACAGACATTAACTAATGCCAGTGTGAAAATCTTAGGGATGCAAATATCTATTACTAGAGGCCTAGTACATGAAAATTCCTGCACTGGGGGTGGGGGGTGGGGTGTCTCTCAGCCTGGCCTGAGCCCTCTTGCAGTAAAGGACCCCTCAGGGGATGTCCACCTGCTCCCCAGGGGATCAGGCCCAAGCTGGCAGTCAGACATCCTTCTGGCATCCTGGGAGCCCTCAGGGGATGTCCCGCTGACCACTTAGGCCTGCTCCCCACGAGGAGTGGGTCTAAGCTGCAGTTGGACATCCTTAGCGCTGACGAGGAGGCAGGAGAAGCTCCTACCACCTCTGCTGTGTTCGCAGCCATCAGCTCGCTAATGGCTGAGCAGAGCTGCCCCTATGGGAGCGCACTGACCACCACGGGGAAGCTCCTGCATTGAGTGTCTGCTCCTGGTGGTCAGTGCATGTCATAGCAACCGGTCATTCCTGGTAGTTCTGCTGTTAGGGTCAATTTGCATATTACCCTTTTATTATATAGGGGGATTCTTACCCTCAATGCTAAAATATTGTTGATATTGGTATAATACTGTGTCTCCTAAAATGTGTATACTTTTGTGGGAACACTCGATAGGAGGTGATTAAGTGTTGGCAAAATTATGTTTTTTTCTATGACTTTCATTTTTTGAGCAAAATCCATTTTTCCAAATATTACAATCCCTTAGTTTTCCTTGAACAATATAAGCAAAGCACCGAAGTTAAAGAGAGAATCTACTGCCTTGTTCTTTGCAGGTGTTATCTTTGACTCCCCTTAAAATGTATGTATCAATTCATTCTCGTCCTGTTTGAGCCCCAGGATTCTGGGCAGCATCTCCTAACAGAGGTACCTGGTGGCCATTCTTGTAAACAAAGAATAATTTGGTTTGGAAATTGCTGACTTTTAAATTATTAACACAACAGCACACCAGAAAAAAAGAGAAGGGTTTCCCTCGCCTGTGATAGAATCGCAGCATTTTTCTCTCGGAGTTGTCACCATTCGATGTGAAAAATTGTTTGATGTTGCTGAGGTTGAAAACGCTCGTTCATTTTTTCCTCCTAGAGGAAAGCCTTTGTTTCTCAGTTTGATATTTTTCATGAATAATTGGAGACTGGGGAAATTGAAAAGGATTTTTGTCTCTGGCTGAAATGAAGTGGTAACCATTCTTGGAAATCAAACCCTGCAAAATAGCAAGTACTTTCTTTTTCTCAACTGTTTAAAGAGAACCTGGGTATTGGGAGGCAGAACACAAAACGGAAACAAAAAGCCACAATCGCAGCTGCTTCATACTTTCTAAAGCCACCGGGATAGTCTTGATCCGGGTCTCTATAGTCTATTTGCAAGGCAGTAGCTATTATTCCAGAGAATGTTTCCTGCCCATGCCTAGGGAAGTCTGTGCAGATCCCTTAAATAGATACACAGTCTTATGAAAGCTAACCAATCCAGGCGTCGTAGCTTATCATTAACAACAGTTTGCTCTTTGCCATAGGAATTCATTCATACTATCTGCCTAGTCTCTGTGAGTCAACTTGATAAGTAAAAATAATAATATTAATAATATGATTAAAAGCAACAGTAATAACAGCAGCAATGGTAGTAGTAGCTACCAGATAAAGAACGTTGATTTGCCAGTACTACGTGGCTTATGACTGGGTTAATACAACACTCTCCCAAAATAGGTATCATTAGTCCCATCACACAAATGAAAAATTTGAAATAAGGTCATTTCTCCCAGGATAGACATTCATTGTGAATAGAGGTAGAATTAAAACACAGTCCAGCCCTAGCTGGTTTGGTTTAGTGGACAAAGTGTCGGCCTGCTGCCTGAAGGGTCGTGGGTTTGATTCTGGTCAAGGGCATGCACCTCAAAAGCACATACCTCAGTTGCAGGTTCAATCCCTGGCCCCAGTCAGGGTGCATGTGGGAGGCAACTAATTGATGTGATGTGTCCCTCTCACATCAATGTTTCTCTCTCTCTGCATCTCCCCCTCCCTTCACTCTCTCTAAAAATCAATAGAAAAATATCCTCGGGTGAAGATTAACAAAACAACAACAACAAATACACACACACACACACACACAAACAACAAACACACACACACACACACACACACACACACACACACAAAACTCAGAGCAGTTCGGCTCCAACGAAATTATAAACCCCTTTCTTAGGATGCTTTAAAATCTACAGAAGATCATTGGACACATAAGAGGAAGGAAAATGAGAAAGAAAATGTTTCTAAATACAAAACAAGTGACCTAGACGCTATTCAGGGAAGACATTATTCATTTACCAGAGGGGTGGTGGAGGGCGGCTCAGTGGAGGAGGCTGTGGGAATGGAAAGTGGGGCTGATCAATTCCCTAATCGCAGTGGTCGGCAAACTATGGCCCGCGAGCCACATGTGGCTCTTTGACCCCTTGAGTGTGGCCCTTCCACAAAATGCCGAAGTCTGCGCATGGGACGAAGTTTCAATTGCACTGTACATGCGTGCCTGCAGCTGGTATTTTGTGGAAGGGCCACACTCAAGGGGCCAAAGAGCCGCATATGGCTCGCGAGCCGCAGTGTGCTAACCACTGCAATGGGTGAGCAGAAAATTCAACATCTTGAAGTGGGAGGTGAGTGCAGATAAAGAAGCTCCTATTGATTTCATTTGTTCCTCTGATCAACAGAGACACATAGTCAGTTACACCTGCCCTTTCTGGTGTCCACCAGAAAAGAACATCCCAGTAAAACCACCTCTTCCACCAAATGCTCATCCTACAGCCCCTCCCCTGTGCTTCCATCTGAAGATAATAGCTCAAGGGAACAGAGAATGACATTTCATGACTTGGCGTAACTACAGTTATCTTTTCTTTACGGGAAAACAAGTCTGGGACATGAGGAGAGGGAGACAAAGGGAGTTGGGGTGGAGTTAGAATACAGCCTCACCTGCTGACCATGGGCGAGGCTAGGGAGGCTGTGGCTGGCTGAACCGGGAAGAAATCTGGGCAAGCTGAAGTCATAGGGAGGAGAAGTCATACCCTCAAGCAAGGGGCAAACCAAGGGCCAGGGAGGAGACACAGCCCAAGAGCAGCATAGGACGTTGGGTGTATAGCACTGAGGTCCACAACAGGTGTAACAAGTATGCCTGACACAGAGCAGCTTGGTTTGTTTCAGGGATTTTGCACCAGAAAGCAAGATGTGGAGAAGTAGAAAAATCTTCAGCCTCAAAGCAAATAGCTACTAGAAGGGAGTGAGGCAGCAGCCCTCCCCTGGTACCTGGGTTTTCCAGGGGCACCAGCTGACTGAGGTGCCAGGTCAGCAGCCCAACATATGGTTTAGGGCTAGTTGGTGGTTGGCTCTGGTGTGGGGAAGTCTAACATCTCAAAGAAAAGAAAAGAGAAACGGAAAGGAAAAAAAAAGGGAAAAAAAGAAAGAGAAAAGAAAAGAAAAAGGATTATGAACTTCTGAAAGGCATGCCTCCTACCTTCCTGTGCTGTTTATTTATTTGTTCTCTGTATCCATGAGAAACTAACATGGAGACTTGTACAGAGTATTGCTTAGTGGATATTTAATTGGTGAGCTTAATGCAAATGTAAATAAAAGAGAATGTATAGGCAGAACCGAAAATGGGAAATAGAAATAACCTGTCTTTGAAGGGAGAACAATGAGAAGGCTCCTCCTCATAGCTTTGCTGCCTGCAGCATGGCCCTGGCTCGCCACAATGCAAATGGCAGGAGCTTGATGGAGAGATGTGCACGTTCCTGAGAACTTTGCCATCTATCTGCAGGATGCCAAGGGGGAGAGAGCCCGCAGCCCCGGCAGCGCCGATCCATCAGGCGAATGGGCACCGCTGCCCGACACCGTGATTACTCAGCCGTGGCTGGTGGAGACGCTGGAAATGCGCGCGCCATCGCTGCGGGCAGAGGACCCAGCTCAAAGCTCCATTTGCACTTGTTTCTCGTTCAAAGGAAGAAAGAAGAAAAGCAGGGGGCAGGAATAAGCCCAGAATACAAAGCAAAGGAGTATGCCCGGCATCGAACTAAAGCAAAGTTCCTGGGAGAGAAAGAATTCGTTTCAAAGAGACTAACTTCCCACTCTGAAAGCATCTTTCTGGCCGGTGTGTGAGGGCGGCGCCCTTCAGAAATGAAGGCCTGGGCCCCCTTGAGTCTGCCTTCTGGCCTCTGCCAAAGTGGTCTCCCAGGGGAGCAGAATCAGCTACCTGAGGACTTACTGTGCCCTAGAACCTCTGGGGGGAGGAGGGGCACAAGCTTCTGTAGTTAACAAGTCCTCAAGGTGGTCATGATGCCCTGTGCAGGCCAAGAGCCACCAGAGTCATCTGAGACTGAAGTGATTGGTCCCTTCAACTCCTTCGGTTTGAACAACCATTTGAGGTCCTTCCACTCAAAAGTGATCCCGAGACTGATGGTACCTCTTGCCAGGACCACGCCCTCACTTCTTGGAGTGAAGGCTTTGGGGACTCTGGTAGACACTGAGGGTGATCCTGACTGTTGCTTCAGAAAACATTCGTCAGTGCAAACAACTACCAAAATGCAATTTCTAAAAGTTGGCAACATGGTTCAGATATACAGCTCATGCCTGTCAACAGTTTTCCTTAACCCATTCCTCGAGGAGGAAACTAGCAAGATGGGAAAGCTGAGAAACTAGAGAGTTCAAGGCGATTAAAAATAAAAAAAGGGAATGTTAGCTAAGAGTAGAAACAGAACGGCTTAATGCCTTTTTGAGCAATAAAAGCCTAGCTTTGGGTTTTATCTTTTCCTACCGGAACATAAATCGTTTGCATCTCTATGAGATACAAATCTGCAAGGGAACACAACTTTGTAGAGTCCCGGCACTTAATTAAAAGTAAATAGTGAAGTCAAACAGTGCTATACTCTCCTAGGAAATTGAATACTTTTTTGGGGTCGGCCTGTTGAATACTGCTCCAGAAAGCCGTTGAAAAAAAAAAAACAGGCAACATCCCAACGGTCTTTCTTGTAAGTCTTAGAAACTTTTTTAACAATCACGATCTAATCTTTCCGTCCTAATTCTTGGCGGGGTAGGCTGGGCTCCTGGCTCATGGTTAACCTGTGAAATCTGCATTTAGCTCCCGCATGGTGGTGATGGTTTGCTCCTGCCTGCACTCCCATTCAGTGCTGCGTGTAATAGGCACAGGTGCTCCTGTCCATCACTCAGATCCACGGCCAGGTGCAATGTCCCTGTTCCTCTGCAGCCCTCCCACCCCCCAGGTTTGCGTGTAGGAGACTTGGTTCTCCCACAGGCCATCTGCAGAGGGTATCAACAAGTGTGGTTCAAGTTTAGCAAGGAGCAGCTCAGGGGAAACTCCCCCTCTCTTAAAGGCCCCTAACTGGGATGCTGATCATCCCTGTGGATTTTTTCAAGAGGCCGATCATGTAGCAGGTAAGCCAGAGCTCCCTTTTATATGAGGAGTACCTTTTAACCATCAGGACTAAAGAAGCCCGGAGGAGGAGGGTGTGACTGGAATCTTGACCATGAAGCAGAAGCCAAAGACAATCAGGGCCTCAGAGAGAGAAGCAGGACACACTGAGACTTGCTACATTGATTCCTCTGAGCAGAAACGCTGACACCCCCCCAGCCTTGGCCGCCATCTTCAATCTACAACCTGGCCCCCCCCCCTTCTCGCTGTATTTCAAGGGTTCTTCACCGAGAGTCCAGGAACTCCCCAAAAGTTCCGAGGATAGAATTAGGGGCTCCCAGAATTTGGAGGGAGGAAAAGTGGAATCTTTATTTCCCTAAATTCTAACTGGAATTAAAACATTTTTTTCCCCATGATTAGTGAAGTACGCCTTCGTTATGGATATTTTCATATCCCTGCTTTGTCACTCTGTTTGATTTTGTCAGTTAAAGTGTTAAAAAAGCATACATATAACTCTCATTTAGAAAGAGTTTGATAACTATATTTACATGTCGTTTACTTTGTCATCCTATTTATTTTGCCGTGTCCATTGGAAAACATTGTTCTAAGAAGAAACTCATATGCTGTCAGGTTTCTGAAGGGCTTCGTGGCACAAAGGAAACTCAATCATCCTTGTGCATTGTAACTGCGACCAAAACAAACAAGCCGAAATGGATTCTGTGTACTTTTCTGTTTCCTCGTGCTTTGTAAGTTTTGTGGTGATGTTTTCTTTTCCTGCACATAAACTCGAAAACAAGGTGCCCCTGGTTACTATGTGCTATGTTCTTCTCCTCCGGAGCTGATCACACACACACGCACACACACACACACACACACACATGCACACACTCACACACACTCACACACACTCACACTCACACACTCCAGCTCACATAAACATAAAGCACTTTCTTTTTGAAAGAATTTTTGGTGTTTACATGTATAAGGTAACACAGATGAAATTCAGGAGCTCAGACACACACACACAACTGTTTGAATACTTCTATTTCTAAAAGATATTATGGTAGAAAAGCCAAGCTCTGCTTACTGTACACACAAACTTTAGTCCAGAACAGCTTACAATACTGAAAGACACATTCAAAAAGACCTTGTGCCCACCATGGGCTAGCATGGTGGAACTTACGTCAGCTACTCATCTTGATGAGTTAGCAATAAAGACATGGTTTGAAAACCAGCTTTGTTTACCAAAATCAAAGCCAAGATAATCAGATTAGCAAAATCCAGGATTCAAAAAAATTCTAAAAGATATTATGGTAGAAAAGCCAAGCTCTGCTTCTGTACACACAACCTTTAGTCCAGACAGCTTACAATACTGAAAGACACGTTCAAAAAGACCTTGTGCCCACCGTGGGCTAGCGTGGTGGAACTTACGTCAGCTACTCATCTTGATGAGTTAGCAATAAAGACATGGGTGAGAACCAGCACATCAGAAGGAGGAAGCAGCAGCTACAAACTTGGCCAAGTCTGGCAGTAGAAGCACTGAACCAGGTGACTGCAGTGAAGGAGAAGACCCCTGTACCCCTAACTTCCACAAACACTCATCCCATGAGTGCCAGCATTGCGGATGCCTGTGACCATGAACCACCTAAGCCTTGAGCGATCGAGCAACCTGGAGGGGCTGGTGCCTCTGTGTGGAATGCATCATGGGATTCTCAGCCTTGTGATCTCCCACAGATATGTCTGGGGGTCTCTGATCCTCCCTGGGCCTCTAGCCCTTCTGATACAGATCAATTTATACAACTATATGCCGTACCTGGGGAGGGTCACCCCATCAATGGAGATCAGACCAGTTAGTACCTCTCCCTGAAGGGCCCTGGCTGTGGGTGTGGCTGGCACCGATTTTCAGTGTGAAGGCTGACACATCCACAGCCCTTGGGAAAGGTTTGTGATCCAGATCTTGCCAAATGGAGAGACATTTCCAAATGCCCTAATGGGTCGACTCCAGTCTAAACAGAACCTGCTGTAAGAAGAAAGAGACCCCTCTCCCTCTACCTCCTATCATTGCCTGACATTTCTGGCCTCTGAGTCTCCTCAGCCAAATTTAAGTAGCGAGGACAACCAGCCAGCCAGTTTTGGGGGGTCCTAGCTTGTCTCAATTAAGCTTAGCTCCATGAAAGCCCACCACAACTAAAGCCAATAGCATGTAAAAATTCCTATTACCCATAGATCATCTTTATGTCCTAAAAAAAACATTTAGGATCATCTTTATGTCTTAAAAAAAGACAAAAAAAAAACCCGAAAAAACATTTAGGAGCATGGCATCAGCAAGATCAGTCAACTAGGAGGTCCCAGCACTTGTTCCTTCAGAGAAACAATGATTGCTGATGAAAGTAGCTTTGAGGGAGCCCTAAGTATAAAGACACCATGGCAAACAGGGAAGCACAGCAATCAAAGATGGCCACAGGCAGCATTACCTGTGTCACCCAAGTCCTGCTGAGCTGCCACCAAGAGCAATCCCTCAGCTGGGTGTCCCCTGTCGCGGGAAAAGGAGAGGAGACCAGCAGCTTTCACCACCAAGGACACAGCAGTCCCTGTGGCTGTCAGGGACACCCTAAGCTTCTGCCACAAAGGACTCCTTCAGCCTTTGCCTATGCCAATCTCAGCTGATGGAGCTGCCAGAATCAATGCCACTGAATCCCCAGAGCAGGAGCCAGTGTTGTGACCCCAACCACAGTGACCCTGGCCCAAGGCATGAACACCCACACCCTCGAGGGTATTGAGAGTGTTCAAGCAAAGGTTTTAATTCAAGCAAAGTTTTTTTTAATTTTTTTAAATCTTTATTATTGAAAGTATTACATATGTCCCTTTTTCCCCCCATTGACCTCTTCTAGCCCGCCCACCCCCAACGCCACCCTCCAGCCCCAGGCCTTCACCACCCTATGGTCAGTGGCCAAGCGTCATGCATATGTGCATAAAAGTTCTTTGGTTGATCTCTTTCAATGAATACAGTACTACCTCAGGTCCTGCAGCCAGAAGGACCCCCTACTGAACCCCCACCTCCCGCCCTTCAAAGCCTCAAACAAGTCTGCTTGATTTACCTTGCTTTGGAAACATTTTCAAAGCCAAGATACAAAGGTTATAATGAGAAATCTCATCTGCAGTTGCTTTGAACAATGTCAAGGACATGAAGAAGACTGAGAAAAGGGCCAGGGTCCCCTGACTTCATTTACCACTGAGGACCCAAAGGCATTGCCCAGGAGTGGGCACAATGGTCAGGGGATGGGGAAGAGAAGTTTCTGGATTCCTGGACATGGAAGCCTTATGAACTGTGGTGCCAAAATCCATTGGTAAAGCCCTGGAGTGGGCTACAGTTAGACTGAGGGAGACTGGAAGAACAGAAAGGTGGATCTCTCAATGTAGGGTTGACAGGACTATGAAAATAGGGATATTTAAACCAGCTTTGTGTAAATTGGTGGTGGCCCCTTTTCCTTTATGTTTTATGGAAATGGATATTATGTCTGGCTGGTGAACACTCTCTGTACCCAGTATTGTAAACTGAAACTGTTAATAAAGTTTGAATGGAGGCTACAGTTAAAAATAAAGTGTAAGGCAGTATCTGTGGTTAGGATTCAAGGGAAGAGCTGCTCTGAATATCTGAATATTTCAGGAAGTCCCAGCTCAACATCAGAGAACTAATATCCATCAATTAATGCGGAATCCAGTCACCTGGCCCCTTTGACCTCCCTAAATCCTCTCCAGAACAAGAAGTTTTTATTCTCTTCTAGCCCCAGGTGGCAGATCAGGGACTAAGTACCTCTTCTTCCCAATTATGTGCTTCTACAGTCATTGTCTATAAGGGAAATAGGGGATAAAAGGATATGATTTTAGCTCATGATCAAACTGGCTATTTTCTCTCCATGTTTGATTTATATGCAGTGTTAGGCAGTCTGCAGAATCTCCTTTCTGGGGAAAAAAAAAGCAAGGGGACAAGGACACGCATTTATTCTCTTCTTTTCAAATCTGACTAAGAGAAAAAGAGCCAGGCAACCGAAGGCTATTATGAGCAACCTCTTTAAGCTTTAGGGTCAGAGCTGGGAAAGAAAGTGTTTGGCGGTAAAAGAGTTGGACTGGAAGGCCTGCTTTGCTGCTTACCAATTGTGTGATTAAAGACGTATTGTTTTGTCACCCAGGTTCCTGTGCAGGGTGCGCGTGCTTACTCTGTCCACCTCTAAAAGTGATTGTGAATGAAGTTGTTGTTCTACTAGAACCCAGGGTTCCACTGGGCCACTCTAGCTTGCCAGGTTGGAAAGGGTAGTTCATGTCTAAGCACCTGAGAGTAGGTACAACTGGAGGGAGTGGGGTGTGGAGAAGGTAGGCTGGAGTCTTATCTCACACCTGGTTTCCCACCAAGAAGACTGACAGCTCTCCTAGTGAGAGGCCCTGCAGGCTTAGCTGAGAGAAGGCTGGTCTAGGTAAGATG
This sequence comes from Myotis davidii, assembly GCF_000327345.1. Classification (NCBI taxonomy): domain Eukaryota; kingdom Metazoa; phylum Chordata; class Mammalia; order Chiroptera; family Vespertilionidae; genus Myotis; species Myotis davidii. Next base: position 1,780,862 of record NW_006299479.1, read on the forward strand.
CAGGACACAGTCTAGCCTCCCGTGAGGAAGTAGAAGAGCGAGTGGGACAGGTGAGCCATGCCTCTATTTCTGCAAGGAAAGCAACATATGGCTCCAGAGTAACCAGGATGGAAGGATGGAAAGAGATGCTGAAGTACCACTTGCTCTTTGTTGGGGGGGCTGGGGGACTGAGTACCCTTCTTCCCAGCTATGTGCTTCCACAGGCATTGTCTTTGGGAAGAAGAGTGGGGACAGTGTGTCCAGAGAACTTGCCACTCAGGAGGCAGGGTGCCAGGACCAGTGGGAGGGCAACTAACCACTGTCCGGTGCCTTTATGGACAGGGACCCCAGTGAAAATGAGGGGATGCAATACGTCCATTGTTTCCACCATTGCATGAGTGACACCTTTGGGTAACCCCAGACTTGATTAGTAGAGTGAGTGAGGGGCAATCTTTTATTTATATTTTTAATTGAATTTATTGGTGTGACATGGGTTAATAAAACTATATAGGTTTCAGGTGTACAGTTCTAATACATCATATATATTTGGGATACCCCAAAAGTGTATGTGCATATATTTTCTGATCACTCAATTGATGTTTCTTTCTTTCCAGATTTATCCAATTGGAATTAACAATTATTCAAAGTGTGTGGACATTTTTGGGTACACTCTGCATATATTTAATTGTTACCGGAGGATATGTCTTTGTTAAATTGAGAGAGAGAGAGAGAGAGAGAGAGAGAGATTGGTTGCCTCCTGTACATTCCCTGACCAGGGATCGAACTCATAACCTAGGTATATGCCCTGAGTGGGAATCGAACCCACAATCTTTTTTGGTGAAAGGGATGATGCTCCAATCAAATGTACCCAAAGTCAAGTCCCCTTCCATCACCATTTACCCACCCCCACCTCCAGAGCACCTTTCACCTCTCTCACCCCTCTTTTTCTCTGGTAATCACCATCCTGCTGTTTGTGTCTATGGGAGGGGGAATCTTGATGTACTTAACTACATAGCTGGGGGCAAGGAGCCATAGAGTTTGAATTATTTCTGTTAACATTCTCACTCACAGGTTGGAGGGAGCGTGGGGAAATTCAGACTATACAAAGACAAAGTAGAGGTAGTGTCCTAGGAGATATATTTGTAAAAATGTAAAGTCTTATGAGAAGGTAAAATGTTGGAGTGTTTGTTTTTGTTTTTTTGTTTTTTTTGTGTGTGTGTTTTTTAGCAAATTGCCCAGAACTTTGTGGGCAGTAAATAAATGCCTGTTGGTTGTATGAATAAACATAAGAGAGCTAATGTTAGTGTCCAAATAGTTTGATCACACAATAGCCATATTTCAGCTAACCACTTACAAAAAAAGAATGTTTTCTACATTTAAAGACCAACTAAACAACTATTTATGTGCTTCTTGTAAAGGCATAAGCAAAGGAGAGCGAGAGAGGAAGGGACTGGAGTCCTGGCTTGTCAGGCACATTCAGATTCTCCTTTCTAAGGAAATGATATCCACAGGTCCTGTCTTCCATAGCTTTTCTTTTTCCTTTATTTCTTTTTTCTTTATTGATTAAGGTATCACATATGTGTCCTTATCCCCCCATTGCCCCCACCCCCACTCATGCCCTCATGCCCCTGGTGTCTGTGTCCATTGGTTAGGCTTATATGCATGCATACAAGTCCTTTGGTTGATCTCTCCCTCTTACCCCCGCCCTCCCCTACCTTTCCTCTGAGGTTTGACGGTCTGATCGGTCTGATCAATTCTTCTCTGTCTCTGGATCTGTTTATGTTGTTCATTATATTCCAGAAATGAGTGAGATCATGTGATATTTATCTTTCTCTGACTGGCTTATTTCGCTTAGCATAACTATGCTCTCTGCTTTAAAATTCTTATTGAAAGCCCTTCACTGAAATGTTTGAAAGTTTAATTTAATTTTTTTCCATCACCATTTTTGTACCCATAGACTTTTCAGTCCTCTCAATATTTAGAACTCAGAAACATAAAAAATAAATAAATGCAGTTTTATGACATTTTAGATTTTTTTTAAGTGAGAAAGCTCTATTGAAGATTCTTTTGATTCTTTTAAAAAAGATTGTACAGATATTCAATAATTATTTTATGGTTTACTAGTTATGTGTGAAACATATCTGCCAACAAAATATCAACTGGGTTTACAACATTTCTGGTTTCCATTATGTACAACTCTTTGATTCTTTTTGGAAATAATAATATAGGCCTGCCTCATTTTATTGCTATTTACAGATATTACATTTTTTGACAACTTGAAGGTTTGTAACAATCCTGAGTTAAACAAGTCTATCTTTGTCGTTTTTCCAACAGCATTTGCTTGCTTTCGGGTCTCTGCATTACATTTTGGTATTTCTCTCAATATTTCAAACTTTTTCATTATTATTCTATTTGCTATGGTGATCTGTGATGAGTGATCTTTGATGTTACTATTATAATTGTTCTGGGGAGCCACAAACAATGCCCATAGAAAACATCAAACATAATCAATAAATATTGTATTCTGACTGCTCCACCCACTAACTGACCATTCCCCATCTCTCTCCCGCTCCGTGGTCCTCCCTATCCTCTGAAACACAACAATATTGAAATTGGGACAATTAATAATCCTCCAATGGCCCCTACTGTTCAAGCGAAAGGAAGAGTTGTATGTCTCTCACTTTTAAGCAAAAGCTGGAAAGAATCAAGCTTAATGAGGAAGGCATGTTGAAAGCTGTGATAGGCTAAAAGCTAGATCTCGGCTGAAAAAGAGTTAATCAAGTTGTAAAGGCAAAGAAAAACTTTTTGAAGGAAATTATAAGTGCTACTCCAGCCCGGTTGTTGTGGCTCAATGGTTGAATGTCATCTCATGAGTCATTCCCTGTCATGGAACATGTCCAGGTTGTGGGCTCAGTTCCCAGTAGAAGGTGTACAGGATGGCAGCCAATCAATGTATCTCTCTCATCAATGTTTCTCTCCCTCCCTCACCCTTCCTCTTTCTAAAAATCAATGAAAACATATTTTTTAAAAAGCGCTACTCCAGTGAAAACACAAATGATAAGGAGAAAGCTTTAGTGGTCTGAATAAAAGATCAAAGCAGCCACACTATTACCTTATGCCAAAGTCTAACCCAGAATAAGGCCCACAATTCTCTACCATTATATGAAGGCTGAGACAGGTGAATAGGCTGAAAAAAAAAATAGAGAGGAAAGCTAGAAGAGGTCGGTTCATGAAGTTGAAGGAAAGCAGCCTTCTCTATAACATAAAACTGCAAGGTGAAGCAGCAAGCGCTAACCCTAAGTTATACAAAGATCTTGCCAAGATAATCAATGAAGGTGGTTACAATGAACAACATATTTTCAATGTAGATGAAACAGCTTTATATTGCAATAAGGTGACATGTAAGACTTCATAATTAGAGAGGAGAAGTCAATGCCTGGCTTCAAAGCTTTAAAGCAGCGGTTCTCAACCTGTGGGTCGCGACCCCTTTGGGGGTCGAACGACCCTTTCACAGGGGTTGCCTAAGACCATCAGGAAAACACATATATAATGACATATTGTTTTTGTGATGAATCACTATGCTCTAATTATGTTCAATTTGTAACAATGAAATTGGGGGTCACCACAACATGAGGAACTGTATTAAAGGCTCACGGTGTTAGGAAGGTTGAGAACCCCTGCTTTAAAGGACAGGCTGACTCTCCTGTTAGGGGCTAATGCAACTGGTGATTTTAAGTTGAAGTCAGTAGGCACTTACCATTTTGAAAATCCCAGGGCCCTTAAGAATTATGCTAAACCTACTCTGCCTGTGCTCTATAGATGGAACAAAGCCTGGATGACAGAACACTGTTTTGCAACGTGGATGTCGGAATACATTGAGCCTGCTGCTGAAACACACTGCTCAGAAACAAAGATTCCCTTCAAAATATCACTGCTCATTGACAACGCACCTGGCCACCCAAGAGCTCTGATGGAGATGCGCAGAGAGATTAATGTTGTTTGCATGCCTGCTAACACAACATCCATTCTGCCGCCCATACATGGGTCAAGGACCAATTTTGACTACAAGTTTTATTGTTCGAGAGACGCATTTTGTAAAGCTATCGCTGCCACTTATAATTGATAACTCTGGTGGATATGGGGAAAGTAAATTGAAAACCTTCTGGAAAGTTTTCCCCATTCTAGATGCCATTAAGAGCATTCATGATTCACCGGACCAAGTCAAAATATCAAATTAACAGGAGTTTGGAAGAAGTCCCCTGGATGACCTTGAGGGGTTCAAGACTTCAGGGGAAGAAGTAGCTGCAGGTGTGGTGGAAATAGAAAGAAAACTAGGATTGGAAGTGGACCCTACAGACGTGACTGAATTATTGCACTCTGACGATAAAACTTTAAGGCATGAGGATTTGCTTCTTATGGATAAACAAAGAACATGGTTTCTTGAGATGGAATTTATTCCGGGTGAAGAGGCTGTGAAGATTATTTAAATGACAAGACTATGACAATCTTAGTTGATAAAGCAGCAGACATGTTTGAGAAGACAGAGGCCAATTTTGACAGGAATCCTGTGGGTATAATGCTATAGAACAGCACCACATGCTACAGAGAAATTGTTTATGGAGGGAAGAGACAATTGATGGAGCAAACTTCATGATTGTCTTATTTTACAAAATTGTGACAGCCACCCAATCTTCAGTAACCACTACTCTGGCCCATCACCAGCCTTCAAAATCAAGGCAAGAACTCCACCAGCAAAAAGATTTTGGCTCACTGAAAGCTGAGAGGATGGTTAGCCTTCTTTTATTATTTTTAGCAAGAAGATATTTTAAAATTAATGTATATACATTAGTTTTACACATAATGCCACTGCACACTTACGAAGCTACAGGCTAAGGTAACCATAACTTTTATAAACACTGGAAAACCAAAATGTTTGTGTGACTTGCTTCATTATAATATTTACTTTTTTGTGGTGGTCTGCAACCATTTCAAAAATATCTCTGAGGTATGCTTGTAGTTTTAAGTGAGTGAGGATTGACTATTCATTTATAACTCACTATCAGTTTGTAATAAAGTCAAACTTTAGACCAAATTCTATCATGCACACAGACATTTATTAAGCAACCATCCATTAGCCGGAAGATATAAAACAGTTCACGAAATTATAATAAAAGCATAATATGCTAATTATACTGGACAGGTGAACAGTAAAATGACCCTCCAGGTGACCTTCAAATGACCTTCTGGACAAAGCTGGGGCTATGAGGGCCGAGGCAGCCACCGTGAGGGCCAAGACCGTTGCAGGAATTTCGTGTATTGGGCCTCTAATGTGGTATAAAAGTTCAGTGAATATCTGACTCAGATTTTTGGGATGATCCAACTATACCAGAATAAATGTTTAAATCAAGGTAGTTATACTAACTTCCCAAAGGCAAGATTATGTTATGCTTATAGTCATTATTAGCCAAAAAGCAATCCCCCAAATCAATTGGCTAGAGCTAGACACAGGACCATTTCAGGAGCAAGCCTCAGGTATCTCCTAATGGTGCAGGTTTCTTCATACCTTAGCAACTTATTTAGCCAGGATGGAATGTGTCTGAAATACTTTAGTCAATTCACATATATCACCACTAAATATGGAAATGCACACACATGTAAACATGTGTACATACATTTTTATGCACACATGATAATAGCATTGGCTAGGTCAGGGATCAGCAAACATTTCTTGTAAAAGGCCAGACAGTAAATATTT
>NW_006299479.1:1787494-1787841 GCF_000327345.1 Myotis davidii
GATAAATTTTTGGAATACTTGTTCTAGCTCTGAAATATGCCATTGATATCTTGATAGGGATTGCATTGAATCTATAGATTGCTTTGGGAGGTATGTATATTTTAATGATGTTAATTCTTCCTACCCATGAATACCACTGTGGAAAGCAGTAAGAAGCTACCTTGAAAAATTAAAAGTGGAAACATCTTATGACTCAGCGATTCCACATCTGGAAATATATCTGAAGAAACACAAAACACAAATTCAAAAGAATGTAGGAACCTCTATGTTCATAGCAGCATTACTCACAATAGCCAAGATTTGAAAGCAGCGCAAAGTGCCCATCAGTAGATGTGTAGGGCAAAAGC
>NW_006299479.1:1787865-1808019 GCF_000327345.1 Myotis davidii
AGCTGTGGGACATTTGCACAGTGGAATGCTACTTGGCCATAAAAAAGGAGGAAATCTTACCCTTTGCAACAGCACAGATGGACCTTGAGAACAGTATGCTAAATGAAATAAACCAGTCAGAGAAAGACAAGTACCATATGATTTCACTCATATAGAATCTAATGAACAAAATAAAATAAACAAACAAAGTAAAAATAGGCTCATAGATAGAGAAGAGACAGTTGTCAGAGGGGAGGGGGATTGTGGGGTTGGGTGAAAAAGGTGAAGGGATTAAGCAAAAAAAAAAAAAAAAAAAAGCTAACTCCTAGGTACATACAACAGCATGGTGATTACCAGAGATGAAGGGGAGTTAGAGAAGGTGGACAAGGGTCTAGAAATAAATGGTAATGGAACGAAACTTGACTTGGGGTTGTGAACACACAGTACAATATACAGATGATGTAATATCCTATATAATAAAAGGCTAATATGCAAGTCGACTGAACGGCGGAATGACCAGTTGCTATGACGCACACTGACCACCAGGAGCAGATGCTCAATGCAGGAGCTGCCCCCTGGTAGTCAGTGTGCTCCCACAGGGGAAGCACTGCTCAGCCAGAAGCCGGGCTCAAGGCTGGTGAGCGCAGTGGAGTGGTGGGAGCCTCTCCCTCCTCTGCGGCAGCACTAAGGATGTCCGACTGCCAGCTTAGGAGTGGGCCTAAGCTGGCAGTTGAATATCCCCCGAGGGCTCCCAGACTGCAAGAGGGTGCAGGCTGGGTTGAGGGACTCCCTCCCTCCCCCCGGGGCCCCAAATCTCATGCACCGGGCCTCTAGTAGAATTATACACCTGAAAAGTATATAATTTATTGACCTGTGTCACCCAAAGAAATTCCATAAAAGTAAAAAAGTTCACATGCTTTTTTTCTCCAATGTAACGCTTGTGAGAATCCTTTCTCACAAAGCAGCACTGGGCCGTTTAGGGGGGACAAGGTCTGGGCTCTCATTGCCAGAGTTTCCCTGCTGCCTGGTTTCAGAGGCACCATTCCCATCATGCTATGGGTGACTGTCCCCTTTGACACACAGAATGTCATGTGAATGGAGTTGCTTGACATTGTACAAAGAGCATGTCCAGTGTCCTCCACCTGGTAAGTTTTGGAGGCTGTGAAAAACCACTAAAGGGCTTTAAGAACTGAATTGTCATGATCAAATGTGAGTCTTGGAAATGTGTTGAGATTTGAGGCTGCATTTCAGAACAAGAATTTAGCATCAAATAAAGCATTGATGACCAACTTATATAACAGAAGGAAAGATGCAACTGTAAAGTTGATACCCATTTGAAATAGTAAAAGCATATTTTAGGTTTTAAAAGTGGGCATATATACTTTATGCACAAAGGGAGCTGGTAAAAAGTATAAAGCATACACAAAAAAGGAACTCTGGCATAACTTACATTTAAGCTAAACATTACATAAAACAAATATTAATTATATACTTGACACTCATCTTGTTTTTTTTCTTGGAATTTTTGAAATAGAATAAGACCAACTGTTCTTCAGAATCTTACAATGCTTATTACAAATTTACATAATCTCAACTCAGAAATACTACCTGTAGGTACTATTTATCTTATGTAAAATAATGTATACACTAACGTATAAATGGAAGGATTGTATATAACATAAATCATTAAAAATCTAACTTCCATTAATAAAGAACTACTTAATAAATTACTATATATTTTTATAATGAAACAATATGTAATTTTAAAATATGTGATGGTTCCGTGTACATTGCTATTGAACGAACCCCAAGGTATATTGGTTCATTTTTAAAGCTAATTATGTCATCTATCATTGATATAAAACATATCTCTATCAATATCAACCTGTGTTTGTGTTCATATGTGTTTTGTTTGTGTGTGAAAAATGATACATCGTTTGTAGGAGGGGAAGTACCGTAAGGTAAAAAACAAAAACAAAAGCAAACCAAACAAAATACAATAAAGCATCGTTTCCCCAAAGGAGAAAGAATGCCCCCAAGCGACCTGGGAAAGAGGAAGGCTTTTCAAAGTTTTATTTTATAACCATTCACACATTTTGAATTTTACATCAGAAACCTGTATCGTCTCTTTAAAAAAGCTTTACCTACAGATGCCCAAAGGAAGCAGAAAGAGCTGATTTCTTTATTTTATTTCGGTAAATATCCTCACAACAAGGTGACCCAGTCCAAGTTCCCTCATCCAACTCAGTCCTTTGCTGAGTAAGGAGTGTTCAGTGGCTGCTTATTGGTTGGGGAGGGGGATGCTTCCACTACTGCTGTTTCTTTCTCATTTTTAAAGGGCAGGGTTGATCTTTGCCCAACAGCCTTTGCCAAAGTTCCAAGTGTGCGCAAATGGAATCCCTTGGTCTCAACTACTCACATTTTCTGAATCCTTCATCTCTGCCATGCCGTGGTCTGAACGCTGTCCAAGCACAGACTCATTCAATCCTCTAAGCCGCTCTATGCCTCTGTGCTATTTACAGATGAGGAAACTGAGTCACAGAAGCTTAGATACCTTGCCCAATAGAGCTGCTAAGCACAGGGCCTGGCTTTACCCAGGCAATCTGCTCTCTCTGCTGCATATCCTAGGGCGAGAAGACCAGACACAACCAGGCACTCACAGCTTCTGCTCTGACCATGACCGCTGCCAATATTCCTTATGTCCTTGAGTTAGGTTCCACTAAGCAAGGTCCAAGTCACTTTGATTGACATGCCAGGTTTCTCATGGCCTTATGTCCTCCCCGGACCTACCTTTGCAGTCTGACCTCTCATCATCTCCTTCTTACTCGGCATCCAGTCATGCTGAGTTGCGTAGAGCTTCCCAAAGGCTCATGCTCACTCTTGCCTGGCTGAATTCATGACTTCTCTTGTGTGGGATGTCCTTTAGCCCTCTATGCACCCAAGAGCCTCGCACACACACTTGCTGCTCTGCCTTTTCTGCCCCCAGAGCCAAGGTTTCTAACGTGCTGTGGGTGGAGGGACTGTTGCATAACAGTTCTAGATGCCTCCAAGCGGAGGCCCCTGACAGAAGGGAACAAGTTCATTTCTTCTGTGCATTATTCTATTAAATAGGGATCAAAGCTGTATTATCCTGTCTATTTCATTCTCACATGGAGTTAAGTTAATTAGTTTTTATAGTTTCTGTTCATCTCTAAGTTTGTGAAAGTGAAATCTGTGGCCACATCTCAGTAAGAGATGATATATTCTCCCAAGAATCTCTCGCTCCTCTTGGATGTCCGAGAGGCAGTGTTATGGACCAGGGTCATATGCTGACATTTCTGTCTTTCCGATCAGTTTCTCCTCAGGCAGCCCTCTCACCAACATCAGAATCCTGGTCATAAACGCAACTTGAATTCAAGATGGGTCCTCCCTCACTCCAAACTACAGTGGGGCCTTGACTTACGAGTGTCCCGACTAACGAGTTTTTTGAGATACAAGCCATCTCTTGGCCGATTTTTTGCTTTGAGTTGCGAGCTAAAATTCGGGTTACGAGGCAGCTTCAGATACCCCACCGCTAGTTGGCCCAGCAAATGTCACAGTGAACGCCACAACATCAGCCCAGCATGTGTCTCACTCATTCACATTCTGATTTGACAGACAAGTTCCGCAGGCCGACGCTCTATCCACTGAGCCAAACCGGTTTTGGCATCGTTCACTTTTTGATTTGACATATGAGTAATTTGAGTTATGAGCTCCGTCACGGAATAAATTAAACTCGTAAGTCAAGGCCCCACTGTATACTATGGAAAACCCCCAACTGCGGGTAATGTAGCACTCTCCTTGATGGCAAATAGTAAGACGAGTTTGTGTGTGTGTGTGTGTGTGTGTGTGTGTGTGTGTAGAAAGAGAGAGAAAAGGAAGGATATATTCGTAATGTGGAGTATGATCATGAAGGTGAACACAGGCCAGGAAGCATAAGACATCACTAGGCTGGGGGGTGGAGGCGGGTTCGAAGGGGTCAATGGGGGGAAAGGGGGAGCATATGTAATACTTTCAACAACAGGGATTTTTTTAAAGGCATCACTGCTCGGCTGATGTGGCTCAGGGCTGAGCATCAACCCTGAGGTCACAATTTGATTCCCGGTCAGGGCACATGCCTGGGTTGCGGGCTCCATCCCCAGTGTGGGGCCTGCAGGAGGCAGCCAATCAATGATTCTCTCTCATCATTGATGTTTCTATCTCTCTCTCCCTCTCCCTTCCTCTCTGAAATCAATTATATATATATATATATTTTTTAAGACAGCAATAACATTAATATTTGTATTTTGGCATTCGTAAATAATTGAACCTGAAAAAGTGTCACCCTTTGAAGAAGACAAGTGCAAATAAAGACAGCTTCAAATTTGAACCCACTGGGTCCCCTACCGTTTAGCAGGAAGGTCTTGCAGGCATCATGAAGATGAGTACAGAGAACGGGTCACTGAAGAAACATTCCAAGCACAGAGACCTATTGGAAGTGAGCATTTGGCCAGCTTACAGGAAGTCACCAGGTGGCATGCACCGCGGCAGCCATGGAGCTTGCTACACACCGGGATGGAGCCCAGGAGCTGCACTTTGTGCTGGGACATCGGGCCGGATGCGTTTGCCCTGGTCCTGGGGGGGAGGGGGTCTGGCTCCAGCAACAGCACACACATGTCTTCTCTCTTCAGGGCAAATGCTACAACAGAATTGATTCAGGATTCTTAATTGGCTAGGTGTGTGAGCAAACCCTGGCTGTGAGCACAGCGTGCTCCACTATCGAACTTGCCTGTCCACATCCTTTCAGCACTTCCTGTCAGGCTAACCTTAGCTCTGACAGGTCAGGCACCAGCAGGCGGTGGGCCAGCCAAGAATGAGAGGCACACGACGATGTGAAAAATCAAACACTAATCCACAGGAGTGATGTTTTCCCTTTTCTTAAGTTTCCAAAGGCCGAAGGGAAAAAAAGAAAGCTCTCATCTCTTTTGCGCTAGGGTCTGTTGAACGAAGTCACCATCTGTTGACTTTGATTGGTTCGCTCTTTCTCGGATACGATCTCTCTTACATGAAATATGTGTGGGGGGTGGAGTGAGAAGAGAGAGGGGAGCAGAAAAGAGGGAGAAGAAAGATGTTGTTTATTTCCTATAGGGACAGAATCACCGGAGGTCCAGCTGAGCTCGAAATAATTTTTTGGCAGAGATGAAATTTAAACGAGAAAGCAAAGGAAGAGGATGGAGAGAAAGGGGACGGCAATGAGCATTTCTTCATTTAACATTTTGTACAAGGGATTGGGCTAGGTGTTTGTAAATATCCGACATCCTTCTTCACTTACATTTCAGGGGGAATAAAACCTCTTCGAATGCAATATCCTCCACCATTCATTCTCCCACCATCTCGTTTACAAAGGGAATGGTCACCTGGGCTTCATTTTTGCCTCTAGCAGTGAGATCCATCGTGTGACTTTGAGCATTTGCCATTGCTTTTATATATCTCATTTTCCCTAATGGGAAAAGTAGATTAGGAATACTATAGCAGACCTCCCCTGAGAATATACATAAGAAAATACTGCCTCTAAGAAATATCAAAGGCATGAGGTATAGCTATCTACCGAATGTTATTATGAATGCTGTTTTGGAAGGCATTCATGGTTATCCAGACTGGGAACCAGGCCAAATTGAAACTATACCACCTTTCCTCCAAGCAATTAAGTAGTTACCATTTATCACTCCCTAGAAATAATGTCTCCAACGCTGTAGGTTAGGTGTGCAGATGACTCAAATGGTTCCCAGGTAATTACTGCAACCCTGTGCCTTTGAGCTTAACACGCCCCTGAGAACCGCATGAACTCCCACCAAACCAGCAAGGGCAACAGGGAGCCAAGAGCCCAGAGGCCACCTTACAGGCCCACCATGCTGACTCACCCTATTTACCTCATGGGTGACAGCTGTTCAGGAATAATGAGATGTTCCTACCTACACGCAGACAAAATGTCATCCCCGCAGCTTCCTGCTGGGTCTCCCAGCAGTAGAAAGGGACAGCTGGCCCCTGAGGACCACTCTGACAATGGAAGTTAGGCCCAACTAGGTGGCATTCCCTGGCTTCTGTGCAAAGCTCAGGCCCCCCAGGTTACTTGTGACTTTGGAGGCCGCCTACCTGACCAGGGTCTCCAGGCCTCATCTGATCTCTATGCTCACAACAGGCTGTAGGTGCTCTTAATGCATCTAATGAAAAAAAACAACTCCCCTTGAGGTTGATCTGTTGAATACATTTTAATTTCCGATTGTGGGCAGATTTAGCGGTGTTTTATTTTCTCCTAATTTCTGCATTTTTCTATACATAGGCAAGCCAAGTAAAACATGTTAAAGTTGTATAAATAATTCCCCCAAAAAAGACATTTGAGATGGTGTTAAGATTTAAATTTACTTGGAAGGGGGGAAAGTAACAGGAGGAGAAGCAGGGAAAGAACATGATTAGGGGAAATAAGGACTCCATTTTTCACAGATAACTTTCAAAGGTCATGATGGGAAATAATGGTTGCATAACAATAATGAGACTAATGGTAGTTACAATAATAGCTAATATTTGAGTCCTTATTCTGCTAACCACTCTGCAGGCACTATTGCATGTAATCCTCAAACCACCCTCTACAATAGCTCATTATGTCCCTTTTAGAACTATGCTAACAGCTGGAGAGGGTTAGAATTACAGCAAATGATTTCTCTCCAGACTCAAGGTTTTTTTTTTCTCTCTCTCTATTTTCTGTTTAGCCATTTTAAAATATTATATTCTCTAGAATTATAGCTTTTAAACCAGGACTCTGGGCTGGAATATGAGCTCTAAAGAGTGGGGAAAATGTAGTGTGATAGAGAGGAGGCATTGTTTGGAAGACAGGGGATTGAGGGGAGTAGATACCCCTGTTTTCTGATGCTGAAAGAGATTCTTAGTCTTTTAACCTCCATGGGCGCCCCCTCTAAGGAGAGTCTTGCCTCACACAGCTCAAAAACAATGAAAAGTGCTTCTCTTAAAAGACAAAAACCAACAAAACCAACTGCGGTGTTATGGCCAACATGACTTCCCACCTAATTGCTTACCCTCCCTAATGCTTCTTCTATTCTTCCATGATGTTTTTCTTTGTATGTGTGTGGCAGGCATTTCACACCAACTAGGGCTTATATTAGCAACCTGTGTTATGAAATGATTTTTAGTGTCCCTCACCTGACTGAAAAATGCCGCAGAAAATATAAGCATCTTTTACATATTCAGAAACTGTGCACCAAAGGCTCTACAAACTTAAATTGTTCAAAATAAGAATCATCAGGTACATCCATGATGTTGCAAAGGGCAAATGTTTCTTCCTTTTTACAGCACAGTAATATTCCATTGTGTAAATATGCCACAGGTGATTTTTTTTTTTAAATCTACTCATCTACTGATGGACACTTGGTCTGTTTCCAGATCTTGGCTATTGTAAATAATGCAGCAATGATTATAGGGGTACATATAGTCTTTCAAATTAGTGTTTCAGGTTTCTTCAAATAAATCCCCAGAAGAGAAATCACTGGGGCATAAGGCAGTTCCATTTTAAATTCTGTTGCGGTAACTCCATACTGCTTTCCATAATGGTGGCACCAATCTGCATTCCCACCAATAGACGAGGAGGTTTCCCTTTTCCCCACATCCTTGCTGATTTATTGATGGAAGTCATTCTGACAGGAGTTAGGTGATAGCTTATTGTGGTTTTAATTTGCATATGCTAAGTGAAATAAGATGGTCAGAGAAAGAAAGGAATCATATAACTAGAGGCTCAGTGCATGAGATTCGTGCACTGAGCGTGGGGAGGTCCCTCAGCCCAGCCTGTGCCCTCTCACAGTCCAGGACCCCTTAGGGGATGTCCACCTGCTGGCTTAGATATAAGCTGGCAGTCAGATATCCCTCTTGCAGTCTGGGGCTTTCACAGTCTGGGACCCCTCAATCCTTCCCGCCTGCCTGCAGCAGAGGTGGGAGAGGTTCCCGCCACCACTGCTGTGCTCTCCTGTGAGCCTGGCTTCTGGCTGAGTGGTGCTCCCCCTGTGGGAGCACACTGACCACCAGGGAGCAGCTCCTGCATTGAGCGTCTGCCCCCTGGTGGTCAGTGCGCGTCATAGAGACCGCTCGTTCTGCCATTAGGTTGATTTGCATATTAGGCTTTTACTAGTATTATATAGGATTTCACTCATATGTGGAATTTAATAAACAAAGTGAACCACCATGCAAAATAGAAACAGACTTATAGGTAGAGAACAGGCAGACAGCTTTGAAGGAAGTGTTGGGGGGTGGAGGGGTTGAACAAAAACAAAAATGAGAGAGCGCTTATGGATGTGGACAACAGGGCGGTGATTGCAGGGAGGGAGGGGGATGGGTGGAGGTGGTAGAGGGCATATATGGGATAAAAAGTGATGGGAAATTAAATTAAATTTTAAAAATTTAAAGAAATAACTTAAGTGATGCTATACAAAAAAAAATTAAGAAGCATAAGGCTTCTGTCCTAACATTCTTTTCTTTTTCTACTTTATACATGCCCAGAAAAGCTTTCCTAACCTTCACAGTTGATGCCATCACCTTAATTCTCTAAAAGCCCTTTATATAGCACATTTTGTAAATAATTGTTTAGTATATGTTTTTTTCCAAATAGGCTTTGAATGCCACGAGGGCAAGAATCACATCTGTCTTGTTCAGTGTTTCATCTCAAGGACCTCACACTATTAATGGTAAATAGTAGCTGCTTTATAAATGTCTCTGCAATGAATGAATGGATGCGCATATCTTGTTTTAGTTAATAGATTTAATGTTAACGTAGTCATACCTTAATACATACCACTTCTTCCTCAACATGGATTGATTCCACCTCTTCGATATGTCTAAAATCCATGCTCCCCTTGTCATCGTCTCATTATCTCAGCATTTGTTACATATGATATATTTACGCATGAAGTATTAGAAATACTTTTATCTAATCCCCCAGCTTTCAACTTTCCCAAATTCAACTAAATCCTGAGCAAGTTACACTCATCTGCTTGTTCTCCTTAACACTGGCCCATTGAATTCTATTATGTCTCCACTTTTGAGCATAGCAAGTAAATCAAGGAAGACCTGAGGGTAACTGAGGGTGTTCTTTAGTTAAGTCAAACTAATTGACTGAGACCATGTCTTTCTAAATGATAGATCTTGGCTCTTTTCCACATCTGCTTGAACTTGTTTTAGAAGTGTCCTTTATTTTGCTGAGATACTATTCCTCATATATCATCTTTGAGGGTGTCAAGTGTCTTATTTCAAAGTTCAACTCAGTTTGCTTAATTATCTCTATTTTGTGTGGGGGGGATGGGCATAAATTATATTGTTTGCTGGCTCTGTAGACTATCTTTCATGCTTTTTAGGGTATTTTTTTTTTATTTCATAATAGTGCAGGTTGAGAAGATAGTAAAGAGAGTTTTGCCCTAACCAGTTTGGCTCAGTGGATAGAGCGTTGGCCTCTGGACTCAAGGGTCCCAGGTTCGATTCCAGTCAAGGGCATGTGCTTTGGTTGCAGGCACATCCCCAGTGGGGGGTTGTGCAGGAGGCAGCGGATCAATGTTTCTCTCATCGATGTTTCTAACACTCTGTTCCTCTCCCTTACTCTCTGCAAAAAAAATCAATAATATATTTTTAAAAAGAGAGTTTTATTATGCCCTCATCAACTGATTATTATTGGCGTCAATTCAAGATTAACAAGAATCCCCAATATGGGATGCGCTGAGGAAGGAAACTGTATTCAGTGCAAATAGCTCAATTGTAATCCAGCACAGCTGTGGAACAGCAGGGTTGTGCAACAGCTCAGTAGTGTTATAGCTCAATTATTAAGCAGCAGAGCTGTGAGGTGGCCTTTGGGTGAGGCCCCTCTCTGGCTAAACTATTCTGCTCCGCTCTGGTCTCTGCTGGTCTGCTCTGGTCTGCACTGGTCTGCTCCACTCTAGTCCAGTGAGAGGTCTTTGGTGTTTCAGTTCCAGCTGGGAAAATGCAATCTATAGTTTTCCGTGGAAAGGGAAAATGCACTGCCCAAGCCAGAGGTTTGCTGACTTATATGGAGAAACCTCTGCACCCCTGTGCATACGTGGGTACAAGGAAGCAGGAGCAAAGCAATAGGAACGGAGAGAATTATTTTGTCTGTGGATTTTAAGCTTCTAAGATTTCATGCACTTGCAGTCGCTCTACCCCCTTTAGCCAATTATCTTTGTTCCCAGGTTAGACTGATAGGCAAGCACCTTTACTACACCAACCAACTCACTGCACATGTGCCCATCTTCCCCTTTGTCCAGTCCCTTCACCCAGTGATCTGCAGGGAATGGACTGGTGATTCCCTGGGGAGTGTGATGGCAGCTTCCTAGCGAAGTTGCCCAGATGGCCATGCTTACAATATCTTGCCTTCCCTTTGCTTTCTTCCAATTATGAATGTGAATAACTAGCTAATTCCATTGGTAACCCATGCAGCCAATCAGCCCGGGAGTCAATACCTCCCAGTGACATGCCAATAACAATCAAGGCTCAGATACAATAGGACAGTGCACACAGCCCACACAGAGGGTGCATCTGGAGAGCCCAGCTCAGGTGACTGGACAGGCTATGCCACTGAACTTTACAGGATACCTACTACATAGGACTACTCAAACAAGTCTGGGAGATGTAGCAGCTATACCTGATGCATAGAAACAAACACAAGGAAGACACCAAAATGAGGAGACAAAGAAACATGCCCCAAATGAAAAACAAAGAGAAATCTCCACAAAAACGAATCAAATGCAATGAAGGCAAGCAACATAACGGTTACAAGAATGCCAATACAAAGTTCAAAATAATGGTGATAATATGCTCAAGGAATTTAGTAAGAACGTCAACTGCATAAAAAAGGACATAGAAACTATAAAAAAGGAACGAGTCAGAAATTAAGGCTACACATTCTGAAATAAATAATACATTACAGGGACTCAACAGTAGAGTAGATGAAGCAGATAATCGAATCAGTGACTTGGAAAATAAAAAAGCAGAAAACACATAATGAGAATAGCAAATAGCAAAAAGAATCCAAAGATAATAAGGATATCTGTGGGACAAGTTCAGAAATAACGACATTCGCATTATGGGGTGCTTAAAAGAGAAGAGGAAAAGCAAGTACTTGAAAACCTATTTGAAAAAATAATGATAGAAAAGTTCCCTATCCTAGTGAAGAAAGTATACATACAAGTCAATGAAGCAAAAGGAGTCCCAAATAAGATGAACTCAAAGAGGCCCACACCAAGACACATCCTAATCAAAATGCCAAAGGTTTAAGATAGAGAAAAATCTTAAAAGCAGCAAGAGAAAACAGTTAGTCACCTACAAGGAAGTCTTTATAAGACTGTCAGCTGATTTTTCAATGGAAACTTTGCAGATGAGAAGGGACTGGCAAAAAATAATCAAAGTGCTGAAAAGCAAGGACCTACAATCAAGATTCTTCTACCCAGCAAAACTATCATTTAAAATAAAAAAATAGACAAAGAGCTTACAAACAAGAAATAGATGAGTTAATCACCACAAAATCAGTATTACAAGAGATTTTAAAGGGTTTTCTTTTAAAAGAAGAAAAAAAGTTCAAAAACATAAATAATAAAATGGCAATAAAGACATATCTATCAATAATTACTTTCAATGCTCCAATCAAAAGACATAAGGTCTTTTTTAAAAATATATTTTATTGATTTTTTTACAGAGAGGAAGGGAGAGAGACAGAGAGTTAGAAACATCGATGAGAGAGAGACATCGATCAGCTGCCTCCTGCACATCCCCCACTGGGGATGTGCCTGCAACCCAGGCACATGCCCTTGACCGGAATCGAATCCAGGACCCCTCAGTCCACAGGCCGACGCTCCATCCACTGAGCCAAACCGGTTTCGGCCATACGGTCTTTTGAATGGTGATTGAATGGATAACAAAACAAGACCTTTACATATGCTGACTATAAGAGACATACTTCAGATAAAAAGACACACACAGCTTGAAAGTCAAAGGATAAAAAAGAACGTATTTCATGAAAATGGAAACAAAACAAAACAGCTGGGTTAGCAATATTTATACCAGACAAAGTAAACTTTAAAACAAAGAAGGACCCAGCAACTCCACTTGTGTAGATTTATTCTAAGAAACCCAAAAGACTAAATCAAAAAGACATATACTTCCATACATTTATTGTAGTATCATTTACAGTAGCCAAGATATGGAAATAACCTAAGTTTCCATTAATAGATGAATGGGTAAAGAAGAAGTGGTGCGTCTATACAATGGAATATAACCCAGCCATAAAAAGAATGAAATCTTTCTTTCTGTGTTACATGGATGAATCTAGGGGGTATTGCACTGAGTAAAATAATGCAGACAAAAAATTCCAGATTGTTTTGCTTATATGTGGTATCTAGAATAGGAAAAAAGGCAGAACAGAGTTAGACTCTAGGGGAGAATTTTGACTGTTCTCATATGAGGGAGGGGTTTTGGGAAGGGGTGAAAGAGGTCAAGGAATTCAGAAGTGCAAATTGGTGGTTGCAGAATGATCATAAGGATGTAAAGTACAACATAGGGAATATAGTCAATATTGTAATGACTATGTATGGTGTCAGATGGGTGCTGGATCTATTGGGGTCATCAATTCGTAGATTATCTACGTGCCTAATCACAGGGTTGCACATGGATAACTAATATAATATTGTAGATCAGAGGTAGTTTAACCATTATGCAATAAATCTTAAAAGTAGTAACTTTAGATTTGTTATTTTCTTGATATCATTGTTTTAAAACATCAAGCATGACTACAGCACTAAATGAGATGAGCCTTATGCTGTTCTTTATAAAATTGAATTCTATCTTTCTAATTTAATTTTTTCATCTGCTAAAAGAAAGTTCTCTTAGACTATCGGTCTGTTTTTGATGGGATTGTGAAGGGATTTCCTTTACCTTTTAGGTAATTTGCTTAGAAAACAAAGATTCTGGGTTTAGTGAAATAATTTTTGTGCTTTATTTGTCTTTGTCGAGTCTTTGATTACTTAAGAAAACTGAGTCTCCTCTTCTAAAAGAGCTAAGTTTTTTTGTAACTATGTACCTTTCTCTATTTGCCTTTGAAGTATTTGTCACTTTGGCTAAGTATTATTTTTACAGAGACCTATGATCCTGTTTAATTAATTGTTTTATAGATTTTGATGTTTTTTCTTTTTTGTACAAACTCCTCGGAAATCAAATTCTAAATGAAGTCTGTTGACTTTGAACTATTTTGGGAATTTCCCAGAGGGTCCCCAGAAACATTTCAAAAAGATGTGTTCTCTATTATTATAAGAGAGAGATAGTAACTAATTAGGCTTATATGATATGTTAAATTACCTTGGAAGCATTGTCAAATAAGAAATAATGCTAAATGTTCTTTGGGGTACATTTGCATAAAATTCATAAAAACCTGATAATGTCCTGGTATAATGTTTTCAGTCATAATTTTAAAATGTTTGTCATAGAAGTACGTATTTTTTTTTTTTGGCAAGTGAATGATAATGAACTCTCATCAGATCTTTAAGCATGGGTATTATTTGAGTCTTTTGTCATGTTCAGACAGTTATTGTTTCACTCTGATGCTTTTACAAAAGTGTTCCGGCAAAAGTGCTTCATCTTCAAGAAGATTAATGGGAAAACACTGAGGAGTACAGGTTTCTGATAACAAAGATCAAATTTCCTTCATGTGGGAGGGGCGGTAATAGATAATCCAGTGCTTTACCAAAGCTACCGGAACAGACCCAAAGATATCATTAGACGGTAGCCCAAGATCTGTCCCTATTCTCTTTTGTCATATCAATAAAAGGAGCCCATTATATCGATGATATAATATAACATGTAAAAACTTGCCTTTACTGTAGGTCTCACTGCAGGCTTTGCTGAAACATCTGTGAGAAACGGGAGACTTGGTGAACCTAGAGAAAATTCAAGGTCCAGGAACCACTGTAAAGCTTTTGAGATTCACTTCATCTGGTAAGATGCACGTTGTCCCAGAATCTGTGATTGATGAGGTGCAAACCTATCCACCCCTCAGAACATGAGAGAGGTACGTGCCTTTGTAGGGATTTGGATTCTCTAGACTTAGAGCATTCTGGCTGGTGACCACTCATGAGCTCTGCTCTGACAGTTGGGCTGTCCTAAAGGGTTTAACTCTGTAGCTTGGTAAATGGGAAGCTAAGGGGTGGATGGTCATGAAGAAGTCCTTGTGGGTTCAGAATATATAAGGAGACATTTGGGATTTTTTTTTTTCAAGATCCTGAGGCTATCCTCACCATTTTGTTGCTGACACCCACTGGCAACAAGAAAAAAGATGCCCTAGCCTAGGTTTAAGGCTTAATAACTCAGCATTTAGTAGATACAACAGGTGGAAGAATTGTTAAAATGGCTATATTACCTAAAAAATTATACAGATTTAATTCACTCCCTTTCAAACTACCAATGGCATTTTTCACAGAAATAGAACCAAAAAATTCTCAAGCTTGCATGGAATCACAAAAGACCCTTACGGGAAGCCACCGCTTGTCAATACTGTCACTAGAGTGCACCAAGGAACACGGAAGGCCAATGGACCTTGGGCACTAGCAGGGCTGACACTAAGCACCTTGTCTGTTGAGACAGTGGTGGCTGAAGGACATTCTCTAACCTGATAATTCTTTTACTGTTTACCAAACTTTACCTTTGATATGCCTGTATGCATTGCTAAAGGGCAAATGTGTATTCAAGTAAATAACTAGCAGACCAGGCCAGAAGTCGGTGTGTCTCTTCAAGAAAGAGGCTCCACCTGGCCCCCAATGCCTTCTAAATTCATATTTCTTGCATAGCATTTTCATCTGTACGTTGGCCCCTCCTTCAGATCCTGAACCCCACTGTGAAGGTCGCAGCAGACTCTGAATAGCCAAAGCAATCCTGAGAGAAAGAAACCAAGTTTAAGGTATCATGCTCCCTGACTTCAAACTAAACTACCAAGTTACAGTAGTCAAAGCAGTGGTATTGGAACACAGACCAATGAAAAAGAACTGAGATCTCAGGAATAAACCACACAAATATAGACAGCTAACTTGTTACAAATGAGCCCAAAACATAAAGGAGAAAGAAAAGCCTTCTCAATAAATGGTCTTGGGAAAACTGTGATTTCACTCCTATGAGAGATATTTAAAAAATCAACAAAAAAATGAAAACAAACTCATAGGTACAGTACAACAGAATGGGGGTTACCACAGGGGAAGAATGGTAGGAAGAGGATGAAGAGAGCCAACTATATGGTGACGGAAGGAGGAGAGATTTCAGGTGATAAGCACGCAATAGAATACACAGATGTGGTATTACAAAGTTGTACAACTGAAATTGACATAATTAATAACAAATGTTATACCAATAAATTTAATTTTTTAAAAAAAGAAAGAGCAGCCACTGTGGTGCCTGGATGGGATGGCATGTTGCCATGTTGCTATGGATGCCCAGCTACCCCTGAAATAGTGACTTTGGTTAATGCAGTAACACCATGCCCATGTGTTCTAAAGAACACCCAAGGCAACCGCCACAGGAGTCTGGAGTCATCCACAGCGTTCCCAGTAAGTGAGGGATTGGAAAATTGATTTTATTGACTTCATGCTTCTGAATGAAGGTTCTGAGCATGCCTTGGTTTATGTGGTCACTTCATCTGACTTAACCCATGCTTTAGCCTGTCATAGAGCAAAGAAGGCTATGATCATTAGGAATCAGAGAAACTGAGGACTATGTACTGATACCCTCACCAAATAGACAGTGATCAGGGGTCACATTTCAAAGGTCATGGTATGCATAACTGGACACATGACATTGAATGGAGGCTCCAACTTCCCATAACCCACAGGCAGCAGGGTTAATGGGGGGAAAAAAGAAATACTGAAGCAGCAGATTAAATTATTAAGAAGTAAAACCACATTGGCCAAGTGGACTGTCCTAGGTTTTAATATAGTTGAAAGATCGATCAGTAGGGCCTATTGTCCCATATCCCTGAGCCAAGACCCCTGCCAAGGCACCCAAGCACTCAATACATTAAAGATACAGAATTCATGGTATTGCCCCTACCCTCGCCATGAGTCAACAACCTGCTACTAAAAACATCAAGCTCCACTGTACCTGGGAAAGAAGTCTTCTACTGAAATTTGCCACCAGGATGGATGAGTACCACTGGCTGGAGGAGAACTACTCAGTCTCTACAGGGATCCCATTGTCCTGCTGCAAGCTGGACCTGTTCCAAAGCACTGTTTGAAATGCGTTCGGGTCTGGTATATCCCTCTCTTGAGTTTATCTTCTCATCCCTGACAGTGCTGTCTCCCCCACCAACATGCATAGCACCAGGTCAAGTTTCAAAAGCTGCCAATATCCCTCTACTCCAGGTCAGATGGACATACTCTGTTTTCCACTGGTACAATCACCTGGCCACTTTGTACATCTCTTCTGTTGATGTGGAGGACATTATAACACACACATAGGCCCTTACTAAATTCACCCAACAAGGCTTTCCTTACTGAACACTGAAATGTTTCTAATGAGAAAAGCTGTCCGCCAAAATAGAATGGTCTTGGGCATTGTTGCTGCCTCACAAAGAGGCACCTGTGCCCATTATCTAAACAGAATGTTGTGTTCATACCTGAGGAGTCTACTAATGGATCAGCTTTATTAAATCACATGAGGACACAAGGGAGTGTCCGCATAATCCGGCCCCAGGCTGGGGGACTTGATATATCAGTGGTTAGGAGGTTAGGATCATGGGGCTTTTGGTGGAAATGGTTGTTTTGGGAATCATCTCAATCTGTGTTATTGTTGCTGTTGGATCCGCCTGCATTGCAGCCAGGTAGCTGCCAGACACGCCACCTGCATGTTAGTGAAACACTTGCTGACTGCTCAGGACACAATACAGGACAGAGGAGGTGTTTACAGTTGTAAGAGCCAGCCATAAGGCGGGGGGCGGGGGAGATTGGGGGTCATTGAGGGGACATGACTGCCTATTGACCGTTGAAGTGAATGCAGGCAGGCAGAGGTTCCTCACCCATTGCCTTCCGAGAGTCAGCCATTGTTGACCATCTGGGTGATATCTGTGACTGAACCCAGCTATGCCTCCTGTATAAGATTCTGGTGGACAGGTGCAGGGATCTACTGATCTTGTAGATGCCTCAAAGTTAAACCTTGTATATAAGTTCCCTTGCTTACTAAACCTGCAGTCTCCAGTCTAGAGTGGTCTGCCTTTATCTTAAGTCTCTCTTGCCCTCTGTGTACAGGGGCCTGTTTGTGATCCAACAACTAAATGACCTCAGATTGCAGAATTTTTGTAAGTCTTTTTGCCTATTTTACATTTATTTCTGTCATATCCCCAATCCTTTTAATAATAGGACACACACAAAATGGCAGTATTTTTATTTTTAATGACTTCTAATTATCTAATATTCTGTGATATAACCTGATAAAGGTGTTTTTAATTGATAAAGATATAGACATCATAGGACAGCCCTAGTTTTTTATAAATTCCTAACTTATTCGTGCATAGCATATCTCTGTTCTTAATAATAATAGCTAATGCTTATCAAATATTATATACATATATATACACATATAAATTATACATGTATACATAAATATTATATATATATAGAGACAGAGATAGAGAGAGAGAATGGAGAGCTAATTAACCCATTTTGCCTTGACAATATTTTCATCTTGCTAGTTGAATGAAGTCAAGTCTTACATTGCCGCTATTATATTGACACATGTAAATAATCACTTAAGAATAATTTAGTTATGATAATTGTGTTTGAACAGTGATCACTTAAGTGAAAGTCTTTATAATAAGCTATGTACTAATGATATAAGCAAAACACATGTGTACTTTAATGCAGCAATCATTCATAATGAGGATAAACAACATTACTTCCTGAAAGGGCTTACCAGGGGTGGGCGAACTTTTTGACTCGAGGGCCACAATAGTTTTATTCATTTCAAACGGGCCGGATTCGGCCCGCGGGCCGTAGTTTGCCCATGGCTGGCTTAGCCTCTATAATTCAAATCCCAAAGTCAGAAAGTTACTGGGAACAGCTGGCTGTTGATACTCTAAAGCTAAATGGCATTTTAATGAAAAGGTGAGTCACTATGGAGACAGGGACAAGTCATCAATCCTGTAAAATTATGCCCATACCCCAAACCTGCATATTCATTTCCAGGGCCTTATTTTGCCAATTGGAATAAATAGGAAACTAATCTAATCTTTTCCACCAGACCTGCTATGAAGCAAGTTTTCACTTGCTAGTAAAGAGATATTGACATTTCGAAGACAAGCAAGTATTTTATTTTATGTTTGACTTCATAAGGTCTCTCCTGTCTGCTTGGTGATAAACCCACCTTGTCACTTCCCATAATAAATGGCAAATCGGTGACCTTATTTCTGTTTGTCACCTCATCCAGTTGCAAGCACAGCAATGTAGAGAGCCCACCGAGTCCAGGAATCTATAAATAAGTCTTCTTGCTCTGACACAGGAGACCTCTTATTACTTTCTAAACACTGCATCCAAACTCTAGGCTGAAGAATGTGTCAAGGCTGTCCCTCAAAGGTCATTTCCATTGATAAGCACACTAAATGACCTCAGATTGGACGTGGGAAAGCCTGGAATCCTAATGAACTGTATCTGCACCTTGAAAAATCACTGTCAGAGTCGTGCAGTGAAAGAATAGAGTCAGGTAATGGGTGTGTTCCTCTGGAAAATTCACATTCTTAGGTTGACCCTAAACGTGCAAAATGATAGGGTAGGTGAGAGTCAAAGAAGAGACAAATGAAGAATCATAATGACGCAACCTTCAAGATCTTCATTTGGAAAATTCCCATGAACAGCTGTGCTATTTAGATAGGCATATGGGAAGTACGCACACCACTTACATAGTGACATGAACCGGAATCTGGGTATACTTCAGTGCGATGCTGTCCCCAGGAAAATCTTTCAGGAAGCTCAGCAGCTCAGGTTGTTATGTGAACATCACAGAGCCAAGTCCATGTGCATCACCGCAGGGTTTCTCAGTGTTGAAGAGTCAATAGATAGAGATTTATAAAAGATGGCGGGATGATGACATCTACCTTTCAAGCCTAAATACTTTCTTGTTTTTACTCTCATTTATTCCTCAAAGCTTAGTTCTCTTTTTTCTTTTTGAAAAATAGGTTTGTATTGATTTCAGAGAGAGAAGAAGCAAGAGGGAGAGAGAGATAGAAACATCAATGATGAGAATCATTGATCAGCTGCCTCCTGCACGCCCCCTACTGGGCATGGAGCTCACAGCCCTGGCATGTATCCTGACCAGGAATGGAACCTTGACCTCCTGGTTCGTGGGTCAATGCTCAACCACTGAGCCACACCAGCTGGGCTTAGTTCTCTTTTTTAACCAAAAATTCCAAGAAGCTTCTGAGTAAAAAAGAAACAGTGGAAACAACTAAAATAGAAACTTATGGAGAGAAAAAAAAAGTTATTGAGAAATAAACCCTCATTTTGAACAAATGAGCATCTTGGTGATACAAGCCAGACTTTCACCAGCTGTTTCTGCTCTCCCTGTGTACACCCAAAACCTTTTGGAGAAAGTACTGTTATATTGCTAATCACCGTGGCTAAGAGTATGCATCATCATACCACTTTGGAGGTCCCTAATGTCAGCTATTTAATTTTTCTGAATTGTGAAATGAATGGAGAGGTACCTAGCAAAGAATTTGTTACTACAAAGTACTGGGGTTGACAAAACTTTTACTTTAAAAATGAATGAAAATTGGATCAAATTAAATTTATGTTGTTATTTGTACTTCTTTGCTAGGATAAAAAAAAAATCTATTCACGTTTGCACTCTTCATAGTGACCTGGAAATGGTATATGCTCCAACCTGTTATACATATGTGACATGACGGCTTATCCACTCTTTGAGTGGCATTTGGTTGTGGTGATTGTAAACAGTTGTAAATGTAATATACCTCCTTTTGAAGTTTCAGGGGGGAGAGACACCAAGATCTGGATAAATCATCTAAGTCCAGCTGACTATAACATCTATGGGATTTTTTAAATGGATTCTGTTGGGGGGGGGGGGGGGGGGGGG
>NW_006299479.1:1808034-1824716 GCF_000327345.1 Myotis davidii
ATGGATAAATGGTACCTTGAACTTTGAAAAGTTCATATATATGATCCCATAGAGGTAAGTCTAGAGTGGCAAGGCACTAAGAATCTTGGGGAAATAGGTCCTTGCATTTACCAGGCCTACTCCATGAAATACTAATCCTATCATATGATCATATAAGTTGCAGGTTATAAGGGTTTCTGGGTACATCAATTTGGGAATTGCTAAATTAAACTACGTTAAATGAGTTTCCTTATTACCACACTTATCAGACTTTAGCATATTATGGTATATTATGACTCTCCAAACAGACTATAATATTCAATACTTCTCAAACCCAGTAGGATTTAAGACCTTTTTTTTAAAAAAAAAACGATCAATCAAAACAAGTGTTCTACAGAATATAATATAGGAAGTGCTATAAAAAGGATGTGGAAAGGGGAAGAAATAACAATAATAATAACTATTATTTGTACTGTGCCTCGCAGTTTATAAAGTGATTCCTTATTATCTCTTTTGATTCTCAGGTCAAACAATTTATAGGGAAAAAATTACTCAAGAACTTTAACGTGCCTTCCCAAAATATATACAGTGATAAAAAGGAAGTTCTGACTTGGCTTCAGGTCTTCTGACTTTAGATCAAATACCTTTTTCAATGTTAGTGAAGACATTATAAATGTTGCTTCTAATTTTGCAGAGGGATAATCCTAAATTATAATTCTCAGTGGTGGGATAGCTAGACTTCCTGTTCCGAGCAAGTTCCGTGAGTATATGTTCCCCGCTTCCTCCTTCTTCCCCCATGAATCTTCCCTTTTTATTTTTCCTCCTTTGCCAGACAGCTCAGTATCTTAGCAGAAATAAATGACATACAGTGGGGCCTTAACTTACGAGTTTAATTCGTTCGGAGACCGAGCTCGTTAAGGAGCTCGTTAACTCAAATTACTCTATCAACTCAATGCAAAAAATCAGCCGAGAGACAGCTGGTATCTCAAAAAACTCGTTAGTTGGGACACTCGTAAGTCAAGGCCCCACTGTACTCAACGCAAGAAATGGAAGAATTTTAATAAAGAGACTCTTTACAAAGATGGGGAGAAGATGATGGGAAACCACAGGGTTAGCAATAGCTAAGAGCTCTTACCACAATGACTGGAAAAGCGAGAAGATGGACAGGTGCTGACGCCTGAGGGGAGTAGCTGTCTAGGGAGGATTTCCAACAAAGGAAGCAGTCAAGTTGGGGTGAAGCAGAATGAAGTGAAAAGAGGAAACAGGTCCCCTGATTTCATTCTCCTCTCACTGTTTCATCCCGATAGTCCCTGCAATTAGCCAAAATCAGCAAGACGTCAAAGGAAAAGGAATTCCATTGATGTGGTCCACAAAAGTCCTTCTACAAGGGCACAGAGCAGGACTGTGAAAAAGGGTGTCACCTGAAACTGAAGGAGAAATGGAAGCTACCAAACACACCAGGTAATCAAGGTTATCAAGCTCCATCAACACATTAAAGGGGTGGGCCTTAGAGATTTAACTGCCACCCCTAAGTGAGGTGGGGGAGGAAATGTGGGAACCATATTTTACCGTGTTTCTCAGGATGATAATTCTCTGAGCATCCTAAACAACCTCAGTCTTATAATGAAGGGCGTCTCAAAACCGGCTTTCCATCTCAACTAGGAGTGGAAGTAGCAGCCAGTAATGAGAATTATGTTAGTCTCACCTGGTTCCAATTCACCTCCTGGGTGCACTTACCAGTATTTCTGCTAAAAATGTACCATTTGATGTTCACCTCAGTCTCAAGCTGCCCCTAGCTGTACCTTAGGTGGGAGAGACTTGCATCATCTTCATATCAACGCGATGGGGCCAACTTGCTGCCATTTCCTCCCTATTTTGTCCTTAAGGTCAAGAAATGCCTAATTAATTAGGTTTCTGTCTTTTTCTGCTCCAGTACACAAGTCTCGATAACTGGGTTTCTGTCATTACTCTGTGCCCAAGTAAAGAAGAAAGGCAAAGGCAGAAAGAGGTCAAAAGAATGAGAAAGAAAAAGAATAATCCAATGATCAAATACTACTTCTTACAGCGTATTTGGATTTTCTTTGCCAGCCTTTTTAGAATTCATATTTTGTGAATCTCCAAATTAATTCAAGAAAAATCCTCACACTAACATGGAAAGAATATAGGCAGCATATAGCTATGAATAAAAATTAATTAATCCAAAAATGTGTTCTTTGAGATTATTTACCATCCTCCAAATCTGTTGAACTGCCTTCTCTATATTTTCAAGCAAGTCAATTTTTAACTTTAACTTAATATTTCCAGATTTCTACAACAAGAACAAAAACTGTCGACATAATCAGTTATTTTCTTCAAGTTGGGTGACCCACAGATGACTTTAAGAGACTGGCTTGCTGGATGGAACATTCCTGATCAGGGCCTGATGCTCACTAGATTCTTCTTTTGAACCTGCTGAAGTGTGGCCCTCTTTTACTAATTATACTTATGATGGACACTGAGCGATACGCCGAGCCTTCACCAATACTTTATGCAATGCCCGGCCAGCATGGTTCAGTTGGTTGAGCATCAACCTATGAACCAGGAGGTCACGGTTCAATTCCAAGTCAGGGCACATGCCCAGGTTGCAGGCTCCATCCCCAGTGTGGGGCCTGCAGGAGGCAGCCAATCAATGATTCTCTCTCATCATTGATGTTTCTATCTCTCTCTCCCTCTCCCTTCCTCTCTGACATCTGTAAAATTTATATATAAGTTTGTTTTCCCCAACAAGTGAGTCAAAGATTGCCAAGGTTTTATATAATAGAGTCCTCTGCCCTTTGCTATAATTTCAAAAGCACAATGTCTTAAGGACCCTAACTGCACCTCTGAACCTCAAGGAAGAGAGTTGGCCCATGCTGTACTCTTCCCTACTCTGGAGGCAAAAGATAAAACTCTCCAGGCCAGAGCCAGGGACGTTCATGTTACTGATTTTATAACCCCGGCTACCTAGTTTCCCATGGCAACCACCGGCTCTTCCAAGGTTGCAGTGGATAACAAATTAGAGATAGCAGAGCAGGGGGCTGTTAGAAGCAGGCACACTCACAAGTGGCAGGTGTCAGAAAGAGAGGAGACAGGGCGTATGCTAACTGGAAATGCCTGGCCGCCTAAGGCAGTAAGTGTTGGCCACTCATCCCTTAGTACCACAATCATCCCTGAGGGCATCACTATATTTGAGCCATGCCAATGGCCCTGAGTCGTCAAGAAAAGATGAGCTTTTGTTAAGAGTATTTTGTTTAGTAAGGAAAATAAGTTTGCAATACATTTCAGAAACACTTCCATCCAAAATGATGATACATGTGGTATATTTAAATAATTAAGCCTTACTCTTTAGTTACCTAAAAATTCACCTAGAGACATTTAGAAATTGAAAATAAGTCTTTGATTTATGTAAGATTATTTCTTATCAAAACTAAAGGAGGGTTCTGGGAGGTCCCTAGATTGCTTACTGGCCTGGCAGATGTTAACTCCTCTTGTTCTAAGATCAAGTGTGCCTGGGTCTCCCCAACTCATGTGAGTAGAGAACAGGGATCTTTGGCATATAGACAAAGGAGTGGACACGAAAGAAAGTAGCGGAAATTTTAAAATATAAATGATGGAAAGTAAACAACTGATCTAGTAACGAATTGCTTCCTCGGTGTTTTTCTTTTTCTCTGCCTGCCTCTGCCTCCTTCCCTCCTTTGAATGTCTGCTTCCCTTTCTAAAAGCATTGCTTATTCTATAGAAAAGTGTCCTGCTTGGAAGAATTTAACCCTTCTTCTCAGCAAAATATGGGTGGATAAGGGAACTGCTCTCCCCCTGCCACCCTCTCCATCACTTAATTTCCTAATGTGTTTGGCTGAAAATTAGAAAGTGCAGGGATGAAGCTGAGGTCATTGTTCTTAGAACTTGGGCTCTAGAGGCGCCAAACTCTGCAGTAGCTTCAGTCAGTGAGAGGGAGGTGGGCGGAGTGATGCAGGGCTAAGTCCAAATGGCACACCACTGCCTCTACCACAGGCAAAGCCTGCATCACTTTGGCTCTGCTTTTAATTTTTAACTAAGTACTACATTAATCACTTTAGGAAATCTAGGAAGTAAATCTAAACATTGAAAATTGGCAAGAGAACAGTAATTTTTTTAAAAACGAAAATTAACAATCGATACATCAAAAGAACACTATATCAGAGAATCTGGTCAGTATAAAGTAAAAAGAAGCAAAAATGATTAGAATGAAAGAAAGAGAAGTATAATTTTTTCTCAAATGATATGACAATTTAAACAGGAGGCCAATAATACAGGTAGAATTAATAAGGTTAATAGGAAGTTTATCTGTACTGGCTAATATAAGATCAAGAATCAAAAGTCAACAGTTAGAACATGGGGTGTTCAGGGTTGAAAAGAAGCCCAATTCCAATGGAAACATAAAATATAAGTTTCTTAGAGAAAATTATTTTCCATAGATTTCCAAGACTTTTGTGAAAATTATTATACATGTACACAATTGAAAGACATTAAAGGAGACTTAAATGGCAAGAAAACAACACAAGGCACTGATATTTGTTTTCCTCAAAATACAATTCCAATTTTAACATCCCAACAAAATTATTTTCATGGAATTGGACAAGCTGATTGTAAAGACAGACAAAGAGTCAAGAATTGCCAAGGCATCTCTAAAAGGCAAGAACTAAGCACGAGACTTTACTCCAAAGATATCAAGGATAATTTAAAAACTGTTAAAATTAGGATAGTGTAGGATTGATAAAGTTTAGACAAATAAACCAACAGAACAGGATGGAGAACCTAGACGAGCCATGCATAAGTGGAATTCTGCTAGGAGAGAGAGCTGGTACTGCAGACAAATGATAAAGTAATGTCTATAAGAAAATTGCTAATTGTATATGTAATTTGTATATTCTTAAAGAGAAAAACATGTCTTCATTCCTCAAGTGTTATAGAACAATTACTTCCAGGTGGATTAAAGATTTAAATATAAAATGACATGTAATGAGGGAGAAGCTCATGAATGCTTCCCAAGTCAGGTTTTATTTGTTAAACCGAATTATGAGTACAGAAATGTATAGTTCATGTCTTTCCTTAAACAGAGTATGTAAATGTATGTATACATGTGCATGTGTATGTATACATACATATGTATGAAAAGATGCAAACATATCTGTTTTACATATCATATAGTTTATAATAATGTAAAAACGTGTATATACACAAGTATTAAAATTTACAGATTTAAAATCCTGATTGTTTTCCATACTTTCTGGATCCATTCATTCACTCATTCATTCATCCAAATGAAACATTCAAATGAATCTTAGTAAACTTGTATGGACAGGACAGTGAATGAGCCATCTACACTTACAACGAAGTCTAGCCGTCTATGCTGGAGAGTCTCGACAGCCTTCCACTCCCAGATCCACTTGTCCACTCTTCCTTGTCCCACTTTATACCCTGAGCTCTAACCCTTACAACCCCCCTGACCTAGGAACCCTTACCTTCCAGCTCCTAGCTGGCTTTAGCTAAAGGAAGGCGCTGTAAAAAGAATGGATGATTGCAGGTTGAAATATTTATTACCCCCTCTCATTCCCTCTCTGCCTTGCTGGGGTTTCTGTAGAGACCTATTTTCTGTAGAGATCATATACTTCCAGGAGAGACCATATACTTTCAGGAGAGATCATATATGCCTGCACACTTGTTAGATGGCTCTTCATAGCTCCAGCTCCTGCCAAGTTTTGGCATCTCTGGCCCCACCCTTCGCTCTTTCAGGATGAGGAATGGTAACAGCTTCCCACTCTTCCTAGTCCTGGGTGCTTCGCCATCCCTTCTTTACCCTCTTAGTCCAGTGATGGCGAACCTTTTGAGCTCGGCGTGTCAGCATTTTGAAAAACCCTAACTTAACTCTGGTGCTGTGTCACATATAGAAATTTTTTGATATTTGTAACCATAGTAAAACAAAGACATTTTTGATATTTATTTTATATATTTAAATGCCATTTAACAAAGAAAAATCAACCAAAAAAATGAGTTCGCATGTCACCTCTGACACGCATGTCATAGGTTCGCCATCACTGTTTAGTCCTTCACTCTCTTCAGTTAAACTTTCTGAGTGTACCAGCTGCTTGCAATTTATAATCAGCACTAGAACTAAAATCAGCAAGATGTTCATCTGACGCATCTCAAGTATCTCTTCTGATAATGTTGGCCTCACCTGTGGCTCATACTCTCAACACTTCTTATGACAAAGGAAATGCCACAGCAGACCAAGTCCCCAGGAGTCCACGTGATTCCAGCTTTTACAGTCTCCAGGCACATGCTCTAGGTCTGTGGCTCCTTTTACCTCTTCCAGGACTTGGTGAAATTCCAAAAGCCACAGTGTGGGCCTGGCTTACAAACCGAGGGCATAACCTAGAAATGCAGGAGAGTAACTCTGCAGTGAGGGGAGCAGAGAAAACAGAGCAGACACCCCTTCTTCTTTGACCCCCTCTGATGCATGGTTTCGATGGCCAGACTTTTCGAAGACGCCTGGCCGAGCAGGCTGGCATGGAGGTTGTGTCTCTTCACGGTTGGGTAGCAGTGAAGCAGTGGCTGGTACAAAACACACATCCTCGCTCCCCATCCTTCCCTGATTCACTTTCCTACCTTTATTCCCATGGCTTGGTGTGGCACTTTCTAAATAAAGCATTAACACACTATTTAGACTCAGTTGTCAAAGATTAAGGTAACGTGTTTAATAATAACAGGGAGTCTTCTTAGATTCTATGGTCCAGGTAGATCTCTATGAGGATGTGGCATTTACACTGAGTTCTGAAAACCGGAAGCCATATAATAACAACTTGGTCAAAGAGAAGAGCAATAGCCGTGGAGTCATGGCAGGAGAGAGCATGTTTGAGGAACCATCAGAAGAGCAGCCCAGGGAAGCACAGTGAGGAACAGGCACAGGGCTGTGCGCTGAAGCTGAGAAGCTGGCAGAGGTATCCTGGCCACAGTAATGATTTTAGATTTAGTCTAAGTGCAGTGGGCGAAATAGAGTCATTTGACAAGTTTAAGCAGGAAAGATTCGTACATTGATTTCAATCTTAAAACCTCACGTTGGCTGCTACTGAGCTGAAATGAGGAAATCAATTGGGAGTGTAATCTTAAAGATTGTGGTAAACTTGAATTAGAGTGGTGGCAGAGACCAAAGAGAGTAGTAGAGAGACACAAAATACCTTCCAGAGGAAAACACAAAATATCCAAGGTATATATTGGATATGAAAGTTGAGAGAAATAGAAGTTCAGAGTTTGACAATAGGTGTTAGAAAGAGTAAATCTATTGATGATGGGCTATTTATTGAAAGAGGGGCATGATCGGGAAATCTGAGTTCTAGAAATAAAGGATTCCATTTTTGACGTTGAGTTCGAGGTACTTGCAAAATACATCAAAATAGAAATATCCTCTTCATCCTCCTCCACCTCTCTTCTGCTCTAGTAACCACCATACTGTTGTCTCTATCAATGAGTTCATTTATTTTTAATTTGTTCATTTGTTGCTTATTGTTTCATCCCATATATGAGTGAAATCAAGTGGCTCTTGGCCTTTTCCACCTGACTCTTTTCACTTAGCAGGATACTCTCAAGACCCATCCATGTTGTTGCAAATGGCAATATTTCATCATTTTATGGATGAGTAGTATTCCATTGTACATATATGTACCACTTCTTTACCCAATCACCCGTCATAGGACACTTAGGTTGTTTCCATGTTGTCATTATTGTGAATAATGTTGCAATGAACATAGGAGTACATATATCTTTATGAACAAGTGTTTTCAATTTTGGGGGAAGGGAGGGGTAGATATCCAATGGGTCATATAGTAGCTCTAGTCTTTATTTTTGGGAAACTTTCATACTATTTTCCATAGTAGATGCACTAATTTGCATTCCCATCAGCAGTTGAGGAGAGTTCCCTGTTCTCCACATTTTATCCAACACTTACTATGTCTTAGCTTACCGATAATAGCCATTGTAGCAGGTGTTAAGGCAAAGGGAGTCAAATATATGGTGATAGACAAGGACTAGACTTTGGGTGGTGAACACACAATGCAATATATATGCAAATAATGTATCAAATGCTATTAGCCAATGTTACCCCAACAAATTTGATTGAAAAACAAATATATAAATACATAAATATCAGAAGTTAGAAGCACAGAGGTGCAGAGCAATATCATTGGTAAGCATCATCACAAAGTTGGTATTTAAAGTCATGAGAGCTTAGCCGGTGTGGCTCAGCGGTTGAGTGTCCACCCAGAAACCAAGAGGTTCAATTCCTGATCAGGGCACATGCCTGGGTTTCAAGCTTGATCTCTAGTAGGGGTCATGCAGGAGGTGGCCGATCAATGATTGATGACGTTCCCCCCTCATCATTTCTATGTCTCTATTCCTCTCCCTTCCTCTCTCTCTAAAATCAATTAAAAAATGCACAAAAACATACCAAAGTCATGGGAAATAATGTATCACCTAGAAAGAAATGATAAACAGTTATGGAAGACCAAAGCCAGGTTATTAGGAACAGCTCTCTGGAAGATAGTAAAAAAAAGAAACTAAAAACCTAGCTCTCAGGAAAGTAGGGCAAAAGTGACCTGTCAAGATGATTGAGAGGACAATGTTTCAAACAGGGAATAATCAACCCGGCCGTGCTGTGCAGTATAGAGCCCATTGAAGACAAAGGATCATCATTTCGATTCCATCGCATGGAGATCCTTCATGAGAGAAAGCAGCAGCTTTAGCGGAGTGACAAGCCTGGAAGCTCGAGTACACGGAGGAAAGAGAAAAGGCCCACATTGAAACATCATTTCACATGTAACAGATTGGGGGGAAATCTCACAAAGCCAAAATACCAAACGCTACGGAAGCTGTAAGGGAACAGGAATGCTCAGACCCTTTAGGGGACTTTATAAAGCAGGAAAACCTTTTTAGAAATCATTTGACAATACTTAACAAAACAAACAAAAAGAAACCGCCCTAACTGATTTGGCTCAGTGGATGAGGCGTCGGCCTGCGGACTGAAGGGTCCCGGGTTTGATTCCAGTCAAGGGCATGTACCTTGGTTGCAGGCAGATCCCCAGTAGGGAGTGGGCAGGAGGCAGCTTGATCGATGTGTCTCTCTCATTGATGTTTCTAACTCTCTATCCCACTCCCTTCCTCTCTGTAAAAAATCAATAATATATATATATATTTTAAAAAGCAGATGATGTCTATCCTTATGAACCAGCTACTTTATTTCTTAGAATTAACCCTGGAGAAACGTGTCTACATGCACAGGATGGTATCTATTGTAAGATACCATCTTACAAGCCCCTGTTGTAAGAGAGATTGAGGGAGACAGTCTAAGCTTCCATTCCTGGGGAAGGAAGACAATGAGTTTATTTAAACAATATTATACTATGTATAGTAAGTGAAATAGAAGAAATTAGTCTATATGAGCATGGATAATATTCAAAACAAGATTTTGAGTGAAAAGAGAGCTGCCATATAGCTGCAAAGAATTATACTGGTTATGTAAATGTTTAAATATGGTCCAGTATTTATAAATTTGTGGATCAATATGTACATAAGAATAAAATTTTAAACATTTTCACGGGAAGGATAACAACTTCAGGGGAAGGGGAGAAGAAATAGCAGCACAGACGGTTAGCTATTTCTGTTCTGCTTTAATTCCTACAACAGACACCTGAACAAATATGGCAAAAATGTTAATATGTTTAAATCTTGGTAGTGGTTACTTGAATGTTATTATATTGTTTTCTGTAGTTTTCTATATATTTGCAACATTTCATAGTTCATTTAGGAATGAATAATAGTTGAGAAAATTATAAAAATTATCACAGGTCATTTGATTAGAGAATTTCCACTGTGGCTGATCTCATCCAGGTTTCTAACTTTAACTGTCATCTGTATACTGAGAACATCATCAATTTTGTTCCCGGCTCTAACGTCTTCCATGAGTGGTAGACATATGCACACACAACCATCTACTCTACATCTCCGCATGAGTATCCAATGGACACCCCAAATGTAACTTAGACAAAAAAGTTTTTGATTCCTCATTCTTGCTCTCAAGGAAGCCTGTTCCTTTCCTGTCATCTCTTCTCGGTAACCAATTTCACCGTCTTCCCAGTTTCTCTGGCCCCAAATCTAGGTTTCTTTCATAATTCCATTCTCTCTCTCATAGCACTGCATTCACTGTGTCCGCAAGTCATTTTGGTTTTAGCTTAAAACATGTATCTTAAATTTTACCACTTTTTAGCACTTCAACTATCAGATTACAGGCCAAGCCACAAATTGTCTTCCCTAGTCTCTGCAACTGATACCGGTGGCCAGATACTCTCTCTAGAATTCAACAAAGGCCATTTTATCGTTTAAAATGTTAAACATGCCCAGCCGGTGTGGCTCAATGGTTGAGTACCGACCTATGAACCAGGAGGTCATGGTCCGATTCCTGTGGCCAGGGTTGCAGGCTTGATCCCCAGTGTGGGGTGTGCAGGAGCAGCTGATCAATGATTCTCTCTCATCCTTGATATTTCTATCTCTCCCTCTCCCTCTTCTTTCCTCTCTGAAATCAATAAAAATATATGTAAATGAAAAAAAATAAAATGTTAATCACATCTTGTCTCCACACTTTAAATAAAATGCAGATTCCTCTTTATGGCTCCCAGGAAGCCAAAGATATTTTTTCTATTGTATGTAATCTAAAATATAGGCTTATTGAGTGAGTAAATGAATAGGGAAAAGGATCAATGGGGGGTAAGAAACTTGAAGTGGTAACGGTGATGAGCATTTTTGAGAGAAACTAATCTTTAACAGGAGGTAAGAATTTCCTCTCTTATAACAAAAAAGAGGATAGAGAAGGTTGATTAATAATTTGATGGAAGAAGGATAAAGGATTTCCTTTCTTGCAGGTCTTCCTTAATTCAGTGAAGTATTAGGAAAGGTTAGCCCCTGATAGAATGAGTGGACTATGAGATAAGTGTGAGGCAAGAACAGATGTCTAAGGCAGTTTAGTGCCCATTATCGTTGTGTAATTATGACTTTACATTTAATCTAGTCGGCCTAATCATATCATTTTCTCTTGTTACATTTGGCTTCTTGAGTGTGGGCACAGAAGAGGAGATTTGTTGGTTCCACTTGACTTTGTCACTGGAGTATGATAGACATAGAGAGACAAAAGCAGATGGTGTTTGCATGACATGGTTACACCTAATGGTGGATCATGGAATATAAGGTGGGCAAAGAGAAAAGTGAAGATAGGAGGAAGTTAAAGTTAGTGAAAAATTGGGGTGTTGGTGAATTAAAGATTTACATGTGAGGTGAATTATAGCTAAGTGGGCTTAGAGTTACTGAGCTAAAAAGAGATGAAAATCAGAGAATGGAACACTTGATCTAGAGCTTTCTATAGTGGAACACCAGATACCAGAGATTGGGTAACTGGTAAAGAGTGTGGAAAGGTTATTGGGAAAGAAAGGATTGGAGTATTGCATCATATAAGAGAATAATTACAGGGGTTGTGTTCTGAGGAGAAAGAAAAAAATCCTTAAGGAACACAGTAAGAGAAAAGAGGACAGTAAAAGGAGATAACCAGAAAGGGATTGGTGCCACTAGCATATGGGGTTTGTTGTGTTGTGTTTTGTTTTGTTTCAGGAAGAAATGAGGATGAGGGACATCTGGAAACTATACTCACCTCACTTTCTGCCGTGAAAGAATGGAATCTAGTAGACAAGCAATCTCTTTTGGGGAGGTGGCAAAAGAAACAGTCCCCTCAGGTTTCTGGTAGAAAATTCAGAATGCCTGCATCTGGCATTCTCTGCTGAGTGACTTTGGAAGAGTCATTTAATATACCTTGTTATGAATTGTCAGCCTATACAATAAGCTGTACTAACTAGGTAATTTCTCAGCATTTACCTAGGATTAGGATCTTACCTTTTGTATTCATCGTAAGTAATCACACTGCCTTCTCTATTTTACCAGTTTTCAATTATTTTGGAATTATATCTGCTATTTGCTAAAATGGAACTTTAAATAACTGAAAAACACGTGGTTTTCATTTGCTTTTCAAAAGACAAAATAGGTGGAAATACAGTAATCTATACTGATAACTTTTGGTTAGCCAGACAGATGGAGCTTAGCATAATTTATAATAATTTGAACACCAGATAATAAAAAAGCCATTAATTTTTTTTAATTTGGACCACACTGTGACTTTGTTGATTGCAAATGTATTTTCTTTCTGTAACTAAACAAAGTTTGAATTCTTCAGGTAATTATCAGCTAGGAAGCATATGGATAATGAGTTCTGGACTTGCGCTAATGGGAAAAGAAAGATTTTCAAAGATAATCAATTAAGGAATCCACTAAATAATAAACACTTAACTAAATAAGCTTAGCTCTGTTTGACCATCCCCAAACTTAAATAACCTAGTGTAAAGGTCCTAGCACAGTGCCTGGCACAAAACAACTCAATGAATACTGATTTCCTTCTTTCTTTTCTTGATCATGAATGTAGAGATATCTTTGCTTCCTTTCTCTAACGAGTTTATATGAAGGTCATTTCTTTTTTAAAAAATGTACTTTATTGATTTTTTACAGAGAGGAAGGAAGAGGGACAGAGAGTCAGAAACATCGATGAGAGAGAAACATCGATCAGCCGCCTCCTGCACACCTCCTACTGGGGATGTGCCCACAACCAAGGTACATGCCCTTGACTGGAACTAAACCTGGGGCCCTTCAGTCCACAGGCTGATGCTCTATTCACTGAACCAAACCAGCCAGGGCTGAAGATCATTTCTTTCCTTCTCTATTGATTTCAATCTTTGGAGAATAAGGAGATCACAAATACAAGAGGAAATGTTGAAGTTTTGTTCTATGGGGGAGCGTAAGGTGACCATAAGAATGGGTTTCCTTCCTGTAAGAGTGTTATTAGAAAATGTGTGCACTCAGAACTAGCATGAAACCTATTTATTTTGCAAAAATGGGGTAAATTGCCCGTTTGGTTACCGAGAGAGAACTATATGGCAGCATGACAATGATTTTTTATAAGCAACCGTTCTTAAAATGGACAGTTTGAACATAATACAATGTACTTTAACTAATGGGATTTTAACACTCTCCAGGTATCTTCCCTGCTGAGATCTGCTGTGTTAAATCTCTTTGTTCAGCTCAGACAGGTCATTTGTCAAATTCCTTCTCATTATTAAAAATGCATTCAATGGCATTTAATGAGTACATATGGATTCAGAAATGATCACAAATCAAAGTTTCAAAAGTCATATTTTTATCTTCGTGCTCCAAAACTATGAATATGTAACAGGCCCTTAATGTGAACTGTTCTTAATGCTCAAACAAAATCTGATCCTTTCAATGTTCACTGCGTTTTTACAGCCTCCCATTTTCAGGTAGGTAAGGAAATTACAGAATCCAAAGAGACAGCCTCAGTGTTAGGGAGAGGCACCCCAATAAGATTGGGTCTTCTAACCTCAAGTTGAAGTTCCAAATCAACTATTCTTTATTTATTGACTTTGTAATTAAGGTGTGTTAGTTCTTGTTTTTATTTAGGCACTAGTGTTTTCAGAGTGCTTTGCAAATAAAATATGTTATATGTTTAGTAGCATTAGTAATGATAGTTTTAATAAGTGTGATTAAAAGCCTAGACTACTTGGTCCTAGCCCGTTTGGCTCAGTGGATAGAGTGTCAGCCTGCAGAGTGAAGAGTCCTGGGGTCTAATTCTCGTGAAGGGCACATGCCTGGGTTGTGGGCTCGATTTCCAGTGTGGGAAGAGCAAGAGTCAGATGATCAATGATTCTCTCTCATCATTGATATTTCTATCTCCCTCTCCCTTCCTCTCTGAAATCAATAAAAATATATATATTTTTAAAAAGCCTAGGCTACTTGGAATCTTATTTTGAAGCAGTGCTTCTTATCTTTGCACAATTACAAAAGTATATCACTTAGCCAGGGGGTGGGGGAACTTCCTTTTTAATTCCATGCAGAGAGAGAAAGAACTCCAAGCTGTTACTTCAACTGAAACCATTCATGTTAACAACCCCAGCTATTTACCATGGCAGAATCTTCCACAGGACTGAGAACCAGGGCAATCTGTCAAGGTCTCTCTTATTTGGTCCAAGTTCTAATCCAACAAGATCTTTCAAATGTAGTTCACAAGAGGATGAAAATCGTGTGGGGGACTGGTATCTAAAAGGAGACAGAAACACTGAAGGAGAGAAGGCCCTGATTTTAGGCTCAGAACGCTCACCTGGGCCTGGCCCATAGAAATTCCCCCTCCAGCAACCCTGGGCTCTTCCACCTTCTGCTGACTTCATGCCGATGAAGATGGAGACCTGGAAGGCATGGTGGAAGGTGATGGAGCCTGAAATGGGGGAGCCTGGATCCTCAAACCACTGTGTGAATGAGTTACTTCTTTTCAAATGTATTTGAGCAGGCCATAACCTTCTACTTCAGTGCCTCTGTGTGTGTGTGTGTGTATCTATGCTAGTTCTCAGGTTAGTTGTTCTTATGGTTATATATGACATATAATGTTATAAATATGTTACATATACTATGTGTAATATGTTATAAATATTATCATAATGGAGCTAGTCTGAGAACTAACTAGGGTCAGAGAGAGAAAAATGGTGGCCAAAAAGGCAGCAGTGTCGTGCACCTCCTCCTAGGGCCAGGCCAGAAAAGCAACTAAATTGGAGAACATCCACCCTGAATTAATAAATTAGACACAGATGAGGAGACAATCTCTCTATATATAAAAGGCTAATATGCTAGGTATCCCTCCTACTGCCCAACTGGTCGTTATGATGCGCACTGACCACAAGGGGCAGATATTCAATGCAGGAGCTGCTGAGCTGCAGTGACTTGGAAGTGGTGGTTCTCCGGTGACGCACCCTGAACCCAGAGAGGAGGGAGCCCAATTCCTCGCTGGGCCGCACAATTCCACCATCCGCTGTGTGTTATGTTGTTGCTGGGGCACTGTCGGCCCTGAATCCGGTTTACTGCACACGTGCGATTGCGTTCCACACCCTGTCCGAGAGCAACTTTGCAGAGTGCCCTCTCGCACTCTGAGACCCCTCAGGGGGTGTTGGAGAGCCAGTTTCATCCGATCCCTGAAGGCCAGGCAGAGGGATCCCAGCAGATGCTGGGGAGGGTCTAAGGGAGGTTGGCTCCAGGGTGTGTCCAGCCCTTGTTGCCCAGTCCCACCCTGCCAGCCACCTTCTAATTAATTTCCTTTCAATGTGCACAAATCCGTGCACCGGGTCACTAGTTTTCAATAAGAACTAACTAGGATCAAACCTAGAACAAGGTCAGAGTGAATCAGTGGCCAGACAGCCTTGAAGCTGAGTAGTGAGCATCTCACCAGTGCTCTTCCATCCCTGGCTAAGAAGGGGATTGGCCTGAGATATTAGGGTGGCACTGTAGCCTGCATATGGAGATCAAGTGGCTGTAACAGAATAGAAATGAGCACCTGGGGGCAAGGAGGAGTAGGGCAAGTCCTGGCTGCCGTCTCTAAAGTGACTTCTTTGTATTCATTTGCAGGTGGCACCAAAGGCAGATTCAGCCCAAGGCTCTCTGTTAAGCTCCGGCAGCCACCTCCAGCCCTGCAGACGTTGTCACCAAAAATCCATAAATACTAGGTACACGCTGGGCTTGTCCAGGACATGCTCACCTCTGTGGCTCCTCTCTGTTTACCGGCATGTCAGCTAACTTCATAATACTTCACTAGGTTTTTCTTCCCCGCTTTCATCTCCAGGAAGATTATAGTCTTCTGATGTTTTTCTTCTTCCCTCTATTTACTGCAGGGTTGTGTCTAAATGTGATTAGATTTACCCTGTGCCCGAGCTTCTCGTGTCTGGAGGCACAGACTGCTAAAAGGTAGATCTGAGAGATGCTCAACAATTTTGCCTTTCCATTTTGCCTTTTTTATTTCTCTCTGAAGCCCAAGCCACATAAGTTAAAACCAATTTATTTCTTTCTCCGACAGATGTCACAGCCATTACATTGGGGGTTAAATGGTTTTCACTCTGCTCAAATGGTGAAGATGCCTGTTTTATTGGGTTACTTCAGCTCCCTGCCATCTACATCCTGTTGCCAAGTAAGGTCACAGAGATTTGGGAAGCGGAGTAATGGAGTCTTGGGGGGATGGG
This sequence comes from Myotis davidii, assembly GCF_000327345.1. Classification (NCBI taxonomy): domain Eukaryota; kingdom Metazoa; phylum Chordata; class Mammalia; order Chiroptera; family Vespertilionidae; genus Myotis; species Myotis davidii. The sequence continues at coordinate 1,824,225 of NW_006299479.1, forward strand.
GGTGCTGATTTTATTGAAGTAGCATCAGCTCATCATCGGTGATGAAAAAACCTGCAAGGCCTGCTATGTCTCTGGATTCAGAGAGCCCAGGCTGGGATGAGAGGCGTGCAAGATGGCTTTTCTTTGCCACTGGAAATGCAGCTTCTATTCTTAGGTTCACTTCCAAAGGCACAGGAGAGCGGGGCTGCCAAGGGCACTTCAGGATGCTCCAGTAACATCAAACCTAGTTACCGAAAGCTGCCTGACTGTGAGACTCTTTCTCCTAGTCTCCACATATTAGAGAAGAAGATTCTGAGAACTGTTCGGTGTCATGTACCCCATTATACGTTCACCCTGAAAGTCAGGGGATTCCCCATAAACCTAACTTTATTTTAATCCCTCTTTATTTTAATTTCTGCTGGTTCTGCCCTCCTTTTCTCCTCTTTACAATAACACAGTATATGTCAGTCCCTCACTCACTATGCCCTATTCAAATCTATTCTCTTCTTTCCC
>NW_006299479.1:1824743-1845647 GCF_000327345.1 Myotis davidii
TTTGACCAAAAAAAAAAAAAGGACAGCATCGTATATTTTATACCCAGAAAACCTCACTCTCATAATTTTGTGGGCTATTATGCTACACATATTGAAGCAAAATGAAAGAGTACCATAAAACTGAGAAGTGGGTTACTTTTTTTTTACCAGATGTGCTGTTTTGAGACTGAGAATGGAGTAGGCCTTCAGCTCAGTGGATATACTGACATTGAACCCTGTGCTCAGATACAGGAAGGAGAGGAGAAGGTAGACACACAAGGAACAGTCAGTGGGCAAGGAGAATTACGGGGACGTGGCCAGGGTCCCCAGAACTGCCTTTGTCTATTGCTGGGCATTTCCCCTCAGCCCCTGCTCAGCTCACCAGGGTGACATCTGGTCCTGAGAAATCCAAGGGCATGATTTTGATTGTCTTATTTCTCCTCTACATCACCTTTTAGCTCTTTATTCCTCTGCTCATTTTCTAAAACACCTTTCTAATGTCACTTCCCTTCTCAATAAGCGTTAATGGCCCCTCATTGCCCATAAGATAAAATTGCATGCACGATTAACTAGAGTACAGTAAGCTAATAATAGCTAACACTTCTTGGGCTCTTTTAAGTGCACTGGGCTGAGCACATTATATCCGTGGTACCTACATCTCACAACAATGCTACGGGTTCAGTATTATTATTCCCATTGTACAGGTGAGGGATCTGAGGCTCCAAGGGTCAAAGATCTAGTGAGAGATGAAGGCAGGGTTCAAATCCAGGTTCTTTTTATCCCAAGGTCATCCTCCTCACAGTGGAGTATGACAGTTGTGCTCATTCACCAATTTACTTCCTTACTTAATTGACACTAATGGTACTTTCATCAACACATTATTATAGGAAGACAGACATGGAAGCAATTATATCTATTAGGGACATTAAGGGGGGGGTAATATTTGCAGGGTAAATTGAATTGTTTCAAGTATTGGGAGTGGAATGGCTTTGGGAAAATGCCTTTTCTAACACAGTGAATATGAGAAAATGAGTAAATGCTCATTCCAAAATGGGGCATTCTGCCACAGCAAATATAAAATAAGAAACCAACCCCTAAGAGAAATGTTATTTTCTTTGATTCGGTCCAAACCTACTGACTTTAAAAAAATGTATGATTCACTGTAATTTCCTTTGTAGAAAAGAATGTTGGTTTGGGGGGGGGAGTTTTTTTATTCTTAATTTTTTAGTATCTTCAGGGTATTCTGTTAGATTCTTTGAGGTTTTTCTTGTTTCTTGAGTTAGGCTTATCTATCTATCTATCTATCTATCTATCTATCTATCTACCGTTCGACCAGTAGCTATGATGCGCAATGACCACCAGGGGGTAGACACTCAACACACAGGCATGGAAACATGTAACAGACTGATGAATCTCAGGGGAAAAAGGAGAGCGCGGAGAGTGGATAGAGATTAACCAAAGATCTTTTATGCATACTAGAGTCCCAGTACTGGGCATGAATCTGTGCACTGGTGGGGTCCCTCAGCCTGGCCTGCGGAGATCAGACCAAAACCAGCAGCCTGACATCCACAAAAAGGTCCCAGATTGTGAGAGTGCACAGGTAAGGCCGAGAGATTCCACCAGTGCCCGAATCCATGCACCGGGCCTCTAGTAGTACCATAAACTTCCTTCTTAGTTGCCACATTCCAAAAATTTTGATATATTTTGTTGTCAACTTTATTTGTCTCTATGTATCCTTCATCCCTTCTTTTTTTAAAATTTCTTCTTTTGTCCAATGGTTGTTCAGAAGCATGCTATTTAATCTCCATGTATTTGTGGGTGGTTTTTTAGTTTTCTTCTTATAGTTAATTTCCAGTTTTATACCATTGTGATGAGACTATATGCTTGATATGATTTCAATTTTCTTAAATTTTTAGGAACTAGTTTGGAGCCCCAACATTTGATCCATTCTTGAAAATTTTCCATGTGTACTTGAGAAAAATGTACATTTTGTTTTGGGGGGATGGAAAGCTCTATAAATATTGGTTATGTCCATTTGATCTAATGTGTCATTTAAGCCCAATATTTCCTTATTTATGGTCAAACTAAAAAGATTCTGCAGAGCAAAAGAAACCATCAACAAAATAGGCAGCTAATCAAATGGAAGAAGGTATTTGCAAATGATACCTTCAGAAAGGGACTAATATCCAAAATATATAAAGAACTCATATAACTCAACAATAGCACCACCACCAACAACAAATCCAATTTAAAAAAAATGGCAGAAGATATGAACAGACACTTTTCCCAAGAAGACATACACATGGCCAACAAATCTAGGAAAAGGTATACAACTTCACTAGCCATAAGGGAAATGCAATTATAAACCAACATGAGATTCCACCTCACACCTATTAGAATGGTTATTATCAATAAGGCAAGAAATAAGAGTGATGGAGAGGATATGGAGAAAAGGGAACCCTCACACACTTCTTGTGGAAATGTAAATTGGTGTAGCCTCTATGGGAAAAATTATGAAGCTTCCTGAAAAAAAGTTAAGAATAAAGCTACCGTAAGACCCAGCAATCCCTTCTCTAGGTGTCAATCTGAAAAATGTGAAAACACTTATCTAAAGATATATGTAGTCCTATCTTTATTGTAGCATTATTTATAACAGTCAAGACATGGAAACAACCTAAGTGGCCTTTGACCAATTCCTGAATAAAGAAGATGTAGTATATATGTACAATGGAATACTGATCATCATAAAAAAATATTAAATACTAGAGGCCCAGTGCACGGGATTCGTGCACTGGTGGGAGGCGTGGCCTGCAGGGATCTGCCTGCTGTGGGAGCACCACTCATTCTGGTCAGCCCAGTGGCGCTCCCCCTGTGGGAGCACACTGACCACAGGGGGCAGCTCCTGCATTGAGCATCTGCCCCCTGGTGGTCAGTGCGCATCACAGAGACTGGTTGACCGGTCATTCTGATTGTTCCACCATTCGGTGGCTGGGCTTTTATTATATAGGATTACCTTTTGCAACAACATGAATGAATCTTGAAAAGGTCAAGAACCATTTGATTTCATTCATAAGTGAGAAAAAAACAAAAAGCGACAAATGAACAAAGAAAACATATAAACAAGTGGACAGACAAAAATATGATGTTTACAAGAGGAAGAATGAATAGGGCAAAGGGGATCAAACATATGGTGACAGAAGGAGACTTGGGTGGTAAACACAGAATGGGATATGCAGATGATGTATTATAAAGTCGCGTACCTGAAACATATCATTTTATTAACCAACGTTATGCCAAAAACATTTAATTTGAAAAGAAAAAGTGAACTAAAGATAGTTGGGGAAACTGCATACAATGAATATTCGAAACTCTATGGGCCGAAATCACAGAGGCAGACATTGTCAGGTAGATAATAGAAGAATTTTGTGCTTTAGAAGGAAAAGCCAAAGATCACTCCACACTGGTCCCCCGTCACTCACCTGCCCATTCAGAGACACCATAACATGCTGTTCTCAAATCTTTCAATGCCAAGTTCTTCCTCCTCTCTGTTTATATACTGCATTGAAGACTTTGAAGTTATAACAGCATTTTATTTTACTTGTTTTATTTGGGGCTAGGATCTCACTGAATCAGAGACGAATAATTTTGTGGGCTCAGAGAAAAACTGGAGGGTTTCACTTTCTCCCCTCCTTTTCTTTTTCTAGGAAGCTCTCTGTCCCAGATCAAATCCCCTCAGCTCTCCGTCTTCATCCTTTGCTCTCCCCCTTGTATCTCAGGTAAGACACTCTGGTCAGGCTGTGCTCAGCGCTTGCCCCTCAGTAGCTCTCAACACCGGCCCCCATGTGTTCTGTCCCAGATACATTACTAACGGGAATCTGCCTGGAGAAGGCCTGTGGCCTGAGGTGTCCCTTCGTGCTAAATTTAACTTCACACTCGCTATCTCCAGCAGACCATTCCCCTCCTCGGTTGGTGCCTGCATTTGCCTCCTAAGAAACAGCGATAATAACACTTACCTTCCTGAGCCCACCAGGGTGTTATAAGGATTAATTAAAGTTCTTTGAAGATGACAAGTCCAGAGCATAGTTATTATTAACTAAGCAAACTGCCTGTTTTAATACGAAGGGTCTCTGGGAAGGTCAGACAAGCTCCCCGAAGCACAGGCCTGACTCTCATTTTCCCCATATTGCTTTCTGCCAGCTCCCCGCACACAGAGGACCTGGGGGTGTTCTTTGGAGAATGTGCTTTTTCAATTGGATTAAACTGCATAAATAATTGAAAAGCGCCACTGTGCCTGAGAGGGTAGGGCACCTTCCCATGACTCCCCGCTTCCCAGGCCCCTCTGTGGAGCCATGACTCCGGGCCTTCCACAGTTTTCTGAGGCCCATGCAGATGCCAGTGATAATTAAATCCTGGCATGTACATGCCATTTTGTTCCCTTCAAAATGTCCCCCCGAAGCAGGATATCCAAAAGCAAAGAGGATTGGCTCATTGAGTCTCCTTTCAATGATGGAAAAAACTGGTTTAAATTTGTGAACCCATTTTCCTAGGTTTTATTATCAGTCAGAGCACCTGAGGGAGACAACTGATTCATGACTCTCTCTTTCTCTCTTTCTCTCTCTCTCTCTCTCTCTCTCTCTCTCTCTCTCTCTCAAAAATTGGTGAAAGAGTATGCTTGGGTGAGGATTAAAAAAATAAAATAAAATAAATTATGCATTCATCTGAACAAAGAGTATTTGCTTTGCATTTGAAAATGAATTTTTGGTTATAATGTTTTCTAGGTTCAAAGTATCAATTTATTTATAAGTTGCCACAAAATCTGCTGTAGTTTTAAAATATTTAATAAAAACTTATTTGCTATTTTTCTGAAATAAAACAACAACACAAAAACAGGAAGAATTGTCCACCCCTGGCTTTCATTCTATTCTTTGGAGTAGGAACAGTTGGGTGATTTCACAGTCCAGGAGGTAACAGAAACCTAAAGGACTGAGAGGTTTCTGCCTGTTTCTCACCTTCCCCAACTTGTGTCTGCTCATTATCAGGTAAAAAATCTCTATTTTAGGTTATCCATTTTAATCTCCCTTATATAAAACCTCACCTTGTCTCAGTCAGTCTCCTTAAAGTGTGATGTGCACAATATACCGAATCCTCTCAATACAGTCTGATTGGCATGGAACAAAGTGAGATTTCTATCCCCCTAATTCCAGATGTAGTTCTATCTTATGTAAGCTACATCATACTGCTGACTTATTATATTTAACATCAGCTAACATTACCCTGCCGGTTTACCTCTTGCAAATGAACGATTTTTTTTCCTCTCTTTTACTGGTGTAATTGATTTGTGGCCTGCATGCAACAATTCTTCACATGTATGGATATTTATTTAGCATTCTGTTCTTAACCGGGTTTTCCCAGCTTGATTAAATCTTTCTCAACCCGACTTGTCCATGCAACCTGTAAGGTAACTTTTTCTACCAGCAGGGGGATGTTGGCCCTTTTATTTTCTTTATTGCCTTTTCAGATGTCTGGGCTGCAGAAGACAACACAGGAAAAGAAAAGCAAGGCAGAAGCAAGAAGAATGAGAGTTAACAAGTAAGTAAACTACAGAGAGGAGAATGATAACAGGGAGGATTAATTTAACATTTCCTAATGTCTTACCATACCTTTCTAGAGGTGTCAATGCTAAACAGGAAGTGGCTCATTCTTCCCAGATCACACAATAGGAACATGACCAGTAAGTGATTAAAAGTGCACATTTCTCATTTTGCAGGCATTTCCCTAACTTGTTGTAACTTTATTTTCCTTATGTCATTTTGCCTTCATGTTTTCCATCAGGAATATTGAAAGGACTTCACTAATTTAGGGCAAAAAGTTTTTTTTTAATGGATCCTATAAGGGGATCATACCTACTTTTCCCATTCCTGGGAGTCCTCATTCGTGCGGAAGCTACTCTGTTATTTTCTGGGGATCTGGACCAGGGCACCAACTACTATCAAGCCATCAGTTTCCCAACTATTGAGCATTCATTGGCTATTAAAAGTTCACCCCTCTACCCTCCTTTGGAAATGAAGCTACAGGGATTGTCTTTCATTTCTGCTTTTATTAAAAAAATTTTAATGCATTGCCATTTTACCCTCTTGCCTGCAATGATTGCATGAAGAACTCAACAGCAGCCAAGAAAGAATCCTAAGTAATCCTGAGAGAAATAAGAGAAGTCATGATTGAATAATAAGCAACCCACAGTTATTGGCTGGGACACAGTCCTTCCTAGTGCACCTTCATGCCGGAGTGTGGGTATAAATAGGAATGCGTCCTGGGAAAAGAAGAAATGGAGCTGAGAAAAAGAAGACAATGCAGAAAGCAAGGAATGTCTGGTAAGGAGCCAAAGCTTTCAAAAAATCAAGTTTTGCAGCCCTGACCGGTTTGGCTCAGTGGATAGAGTGTCAGCCTGTGGACTGAAGGGTCCCAGGTTCAATTCCGGTCAAGAGCATGTACCTCGGTTGCGGGCACAACCCCAGTAGGGGCTGTGCAGGAGGCAGCTGATCGATGTTTCTCTCTCATCGATGCTTCTAACTCTCTATCCCTCTCCCTTCCTCTCTCTAGAAAGATCAATAAAATATATTTTTTTAAAAATGATTTACGTTCTGGACTTGGAATCTCCTTCATGCCTCCTGTAGAGACTTGCTGCTCTTTTATATTGAAATTCAGGTACATGTGCACTGAATTCCAAAGTAACCAGCTTTAAGGCTTTAGGCTTCGTAGCCCCATTGATGCCATTGTACACAGAGTAACACATTCTGATGTCTCAGAGGCTATACATTTATTCCCGTGTTTAAAATATCCTGTAATTTTCATTCTAGGCCCTGCTGGACTCAGGTGCAACTCATGGTTTTATAGCTTGTTTGTCAGCCTGGACTCCTGGGATGTGAGTCCTCCTCAAAGTTTACGGACAGGTTCTCACCTTCGCCCCTGAAGATTTGTTTCCCCCTTAGGGATTTACTGAGGCAAAACTCTCCCCTCGAGGGAGAGAAATCGGCTGGAGATCTAGAGACTGGAAGAAGTAAAAATGAAAAGAGTGGGATAGGTCACAGAGGACTGCAGAGAACGGTGATGGTGAACCTACGACACACGTGTCAGAGGTCGAAAAGAGTGGGACAGGTCACAGAGGACTGCAGAGAACGGTGATGGCCAACCTACGACACTCATTTTTTTTTGGTTGATTTTTCTTTGTTAAATGGCATTTAGATATATGAAATAAATATCAAAAATATAAGTCTTTGTTTTACTATGGTTGCAAGAATCAAAAAATGTCTATATGTGACACGGCACCAGAGTTAAGTTAGGGTTTTTCAAAATGCTGACACGCCGAGCTCGAACGGTTCACCATCACTGGCCTAGAACAAGGACAGCCTGTGAAGGAATGGGACAGGGTTTCTTGCTTGGAAGCTGGAAAAATGCTGGTGACTTACCCAGCACAGCGTGCTCCTCCAGGACTCTTCATGGGCACCTGTGTGTGCGAATGAGTCTATCTATGTGAGAACAGGAGAAGGCTGGGAGAGAATCAACTAGGTGAAACAAGCTGCCCTCGGGCTCGCCCCTTCGAATAAAAAAGATAGACATGTTCCTACCACGATAACCCTCCTTTGAATTGGCAAAAGTCTTTTCCATCTCCATATGACAGGCTATGTTACCTCTTTAGGTGAGACAGTCAAATATTACCTTTAAGTTCATAATGGCAAATCCTATAGGTATAAATAAATATACTCATTAATAATAAATACATTCTCCCAGAGATATAGAGACACCATTATAAGCTCTTCATCATCATTTTCTAATTTATCTGATCTTACCACTTAAAAAACATGGGAGGTCTTAATCTCCTTAAATAACATTAGAGGAGTAGCCTAAATTGAGGAGTTATAGAGGAGTTACCTAAATCAAGGTGACACTGAGGAAGGCTGGAGTGGAGAAATGCCGTGGGCTATCGGTAATGAGATATGAAATACCCGCAAAGCCTTCAGGTAATATTAAGGAAGGGCTTTCTTGTGCTGGGGAACATGGATTTAAGTGATTGTGGTCTTTTGTAGATGGCGATAGGAAAGTTGAATTATTGTTTGTGGGTCTCCTCATGTATCCATGAGTCAGTGCCACCTGAGGTAAATCTAGTCATTGTTCTCACATTCCAAGGTATAACTATGAGTAATAATTCCACAGAGAGACGTCACTGTCTATATCTGGAAGATAGGAAAAGAGGGAATCACAAACCATCACCTCCATAACACTCATAGTCCCAACCCTTATCTCAAAAAGTACCCAAATGGGTTATGCTTTGATACATGGTGCTATTGTATACATGGTTCTACTCAAAATTTTTTTTAAAGAATATATATTTTTATTGATTTTTGAGAGGAAGGGAGAGGGGGAGTGAGAGAGAGGGAGAGAGAGAAACATCAATGATGAGAATCACTGATCAGCTGCCTCCTGCATACCCTCTACTGGGGATCAAGCCCACAACCCGGGCATGTTCTCTGACTGGGAATTGAACTATGACCTCCCAATTCATAGGTTGACGCTCAACCACCGAGCCATGCTGGCTGGGCTACCCAAAATTTTAAAGCAGTAAAGAACCTCTTTCTTCCCTTACTTTTACCTTTATCATGAATAACGTCCATCAATATCAAAATGAAATAATTAGTTATTATCTTCACAATCCACTCTTCGGCAACATGTCTTGGCCTCAGTTTTATGTTTCTATGATTGTTTATAATAAAGGTTTGTCTTTATTACAAATTTTCAAAGTTGGAAATTCAGAGGCAATCATGATACAGCTAAGATCTATATATTAAGCACCATGAATAAGGCAGGGGTAACGATTGACTAGAAAAGCTATAAAACAAGCTAATTTCAGCATTTTAGCTTAGGCTCCCTCTCTAGTCCAACTGCCTATTTATTTGTTACTAGAGGCCCGGTGCATGAAATTTGTGCATGGGTAGGGTCCCTCGGCCTGGCTGGAGATTGGGGCCAATCAAGGCCTTTTGGCTGCAGGCTGGGGCCTTCCTTTGTTCCATGCTGCCCCTGGGTGATCAGCACATGTCATAGCAAATGGTCAAATTCCTGGTCGGTCGAACTCCCAAGGGGGCAGTTTGCATATTAGCCTTTTATTATACAGGATTTGTGACCACATGGACAGATGGACGCAGAGGGTATTATACAAAGTAAAATGAGTCAGACAGACAAAGACAAATGTCATATAATATCCCTTATATGTGGAATCTGAAGGATAAAACAAATGAACAAGCAAAGCAAAATGGAAACAGATCCATAGATACACAGAACAAACTGATGGTTGTCAGAGTTAAGGAGGGTGACCAAAAAGTTGAAGGAGATTAAGAAGTACACCTTTCGCCCAGCCAGTGAAGCTCAGTAGTTGAGTGTAGACCTGTGAACCAGGAGGTCACGGTTTGATTCCCGGTCAGGGCACATGCCTGGGTTGTGGGCTTGATCCCCAGTATCGGGTGTGCTGGAGGCAGCTGATTGATGTTTCTCTCTCATCAATGTTTCTATCTCTCTATCCCTTTCCCTTCCTCTTTCTCAAAAAAAAAAATCTATAAAAACATATTTTTAAAAAAGACTGACCATGACAAGTGTTAGCAAGAACGAAGAGAATTTGGAATGCCCATATGTTGTTGATAAAAATATACAATAATGCAACCACTTCAGAAAGAGTTTTGTAATTTCTCAAGCTGTTAAATATAGAGCTACTGCATTGCCCAGTACATCCATTCCCAAGCATGTACCCAAGAAAATAAAAATGTATATCTATACAAAAATTTATTTACAAATTTTCCCAGCTGAATTAGGCATAAAAGTAAAAGTGGAAATAATGGAAATGCCCACCAACTCTGATGGGTGAATAAAATGTGATATATCCATATGATAGAATATATCTTGGTTATAAAAATGATAAGTACTATATAAGCTATAGCATGAATGAATCTCAAAAAAAAACATAATAAATAAAAGAAGCTAGTTACAAAAAAACAAATATTGTACAGTTTAATTTATATGAAATGTCCAGAATGGGCAAAACTGAAATGACATAAAATAGATTAGTGGTTGTGTAGAGCTGGGGTTGGAAGGTGGGGAGAAGAAAGGTAACAGCTAATGGCTATAAGATTTATTCTGGGGAGGATGGAAATGGTTTAAAAATCAGATTATTGTGCACAACTCTATGAATTTTCTAAACAATATTGTAGTGTACAATTTAAATGGGTGAATTATATGGTATGTGGATTATATTCCCAATAAAGCTATTGAAGGAAGGAAGGAAGGAAGGAAGGAAGGAAGGAAGGAGAGAAAGACCCATGATATTGGATCTCTACTCACTGTGCCTGGTTGTATTATTCTACTTTAGCTACTAATTATTTTCTTTAGCACTTATTTTCTTGAGCATTCAGAATCTGCCCCACACTATCTATTATTCTCTCTGATGCTCATTCAGCAGTTCTTGAATATCTATTACATGTTAAGTCTTGTGCTACAGCACTGAATTGAGAGAGGTGAGGTGCAATAAATAAAAAATTAAAATAGTCACCATCCCTGTTCTCATTGAACTTCTGATTTATTGGAGAAAAGGGAGTTGTAAATTTTCAGTCATTTTTTTTGCCTTTATTCATTGTTTTCCTTTCTGGTTTTCCCAAGAGGTATAAGTCACTGACTAGCTAATTTATACATATCCACACAGTGCTTAGCTTAGCACTTTGTGGAAGCTAAAAAAAAGTTTGTTGACTGGTTGGAAAGTATCCTAAAGAAAATTAAGAAATTCTTCAAATACTTTGCATTTTCTTCAGCATCTGCACTGTTGGAAATCAGGAGACCTGGGGGGGGGCGGTGGTCCCCCTTCAACCCCCGTTTCCACATGGAATGGGCAGTACCCTTGCAGTGACCTCTGCGGATCCTGCACCAACCACCATCACAGGGGGGCCGATCATCTCATAGTGAGTGTTCTTTGGGGTTCCATCTCCTCAAAGCTCACAGCACCTGTACCAAACAGTAATCAAGAAGTGAGCCCCTCAATCCCAGGCCTCCTGCATCACTGCGCACATCCCACTTCTCAAGGATCCCTGGGATTCACCTCTCTCTGTTCAGGCTGTAAGACTGCAAAGATCTGAGCTAATTGAGTTGCACGCTCTGTAGACGCTGGGCTCTCAGGTAGGTTTTCTGATCGCTGAGCCAGGTGCCTCCAGGGCAGAACTCAGGACAGTGGCATCTGATCCAATGTGCCAAAGAGAGGCTGCCATGAAAGCGCCCGAAACCTTTGCATTCACAAACTACGAGACACAACTAACTGGCAATTTTTGTAAATCTGTTTTTTAAATGATTCTTCTATTTAAATGAAGTAAGCGGTAAGCATGTCTGAGCTACTGGCATGGGGACTGAGTAGTGGAAAGGGAGGTGGTTATGGAGATGTAATCATACTCCTGGGGTGCAATCCGAGCGCATAACTGATGCCTGAAGCCCCAGGGGGGTGGCGGTCTCCTTATAACCACACCCCCCGGAGTTGTTTGATAGTCTGCATAAAACTGTTCAGGGGAGAAGGGAGGGTATGTTTTTTAGTTTGGAAGGAAGATGAAGCAGGCAGCTGAAATTGTGGCTTAAACCTGATCACCTCATTAAGTAATGGCTTGGAATTGTCCTCTTTAAGTAAAAACTCCATATTGGGAATATCCGTTTTTAGCAAAAGCAATAGTAAAATTGGGGCTTAGGTCAGGGGATTTATTGGGCGATTCTCTGCAGTAATTATTGAATGCTGATTAAGTTATAGTAGTCCTGTGTTGTTGGGCCCATCCTATGTGGGATACAAATATAAAGCAAATATCCCCTCTAGAAGATTGAGCGTCTAGTAGGAAAGACATGGTATAGCCGAGTGAAAATCGTGATTCTTCGTGTTTCAGAGGACTTCAAGTTTCCTAAACGTGTTTAAATATATGGTCTCACTTGAGCAACAATGACAACAGGACATTATGTCTTCATTTGGAAAGCATAACATGAAAAAACAACAACTGATTTGCTCGAAGTCACTTGCTCAACAAATGATGCAGTCTGAACTAGAAGCGAGACCTCTGGCTGTTAGAAAAGGGTTTTGGCTTGTTTGTTTTGTTTTTCTCTGTCACCATGTTCTCAGGCATTTCAGAGCAGCCAGGACGAATGACATTCAGGCCAGGAAAACGAATCCTTACAGTCCCAGTAGGCACCTGCTATTGTGTCTGTCAGGCCTCGGCGGTGAAACGACCACCCAGAAGGATACTCTACAAAAAGGAATGTTCTCTAATGCCCACTCTTTAATTTTTACATGGGACTTGGCCCCCATCCCCTGTGATCTTTCGATGTGACCTGGGTCAGGTCTCATTCCAGAAAACTTTTGTTCTTGTTGCTTAACACCTAAGTTTAAACACTGGGTCGGCAACCTGAGCGTGTCTGCTGTCTCCAGGCTGTGCCTGTTTCAAACAAGGAGCGAGGAAATGGTGCCCTCCCAGAGCAGTGTCTTCCAGGCCACATCCGCAGGAGGGAAGGAGGGAAGGGGGCCGGGGAAGGTGGGAAGGAAGCATGGAACTAACGCAAGAGTGTTGGAAGGAGGATTTAACTCACTGCTTGTCCTAGTCAAAGATTCATCCCCTAGTGTTTCCTCAGCAAAAAAGCTCATCTCTTGTCTTTCTGCAAACACAATTTCTCCTCCTAATACCTAAGATTTTAAGTCACATAACTCTGTATGTATATGTGTGTGTGTGTGTGTGTATATATATATATATAGTATGTGTGTGTGTATATATACATACATATATATATATATATATACACACACATACACACACACACACACACACTAGAGGCCCAGTGCACAAATGCATGCATGGGTGGGGTCCAGCTGGCCCGCCCTGATCGGGCAAGGACAGGTGGCAGTTGAGGGGGCAATTTGCATATTAGCCTTTTATTAGATAGGAAATCTGCTTGCATTAGGCAGAGGGGTAAACAGGGGCTAAACCATAGTTCCTTTTATCCCAGTTCATGGATTCTAGACACAGAACAAAAGAAGGTGTTACCAATCACATTGGGTGTACTGGCAGAAATCATGCACTCCTGTATTTGAACAGTCAACCCAGACTTGGAAAAGATGAATCAAAAATTAGTGGAGGACTAGAAGGCTGGGACACTGCGAAAGCATAGGTGGGACTACCAAAGATTGGTTATGTTAGGCAAGTGAGAAGTTATGGCCAAGGTGTGGGTACCGGATGAGTAACTGAGTAATGTGAAAGCAAGAGAGAGACAAAGACAGAGACAGAGAGAGAGAGAGAAAGAGAGAGAAAGGTCAACTTCCTAAAAGGCTACCTGGGGCTACAAAACAACAAACAGAAACAGATTCTGCCTTTAAGTCAGTCATTCACCTTGGAAATCAGAGTTCTATTTCTTGGGCGCCTGATACGTTTGGCATCCACAGTCATCGCTCCTCGTTCTGATATCATAAAGAAGCAGAGGGGATATACCGGAGTGGATTTGGTTTTAAGCACGCATTTGATTGGATTGAAAGCTAATATGTTCAAAGGAGAAAAAGCTTTTCCTATCTTCCCAGTTTAGCCCACCTGGTTTTTCCATTCAAATGCATGTTTGCAGCTTCTTTAGATAAAAGGTTATGACTATTCTATCTCTTACTGCCTTTCCTCCCTCTGCTGAGGGAGGTGCCTCGAACAATGACAAATCCTATCATGTGGGTAATTGAAATGTATGCCAGTTCCATTTGGTAAAATATGCATCTAATTTCTTTCTGTTGCAAAAGGAGGTGTTTCACTACTTGGCTGGGCTCACATTTGTAAAGCCATAAATTAGAATCAGGAGTTACTATGGGGGGGTGGGGGGTGGTGAAAGAAGATCCATCTGACTTTTATTATTATTATTTAAAAAATGTCAAGGCATACTTTGTTTAATCCTTTTTTCATCCTGCATAGAAATTATCATGATTCTTTCCTTGACCATATTATTTATTGTAAGGATTTAGTGTGAGCATTGGGCGGATGTGGTTCCCCTTTATTCCTTTTAGTCATCTCAGATGGCTCAGAGACCCAATGAAAAGGCTAATATTAGTTGAAACTCTGTGATTGGATAAAAACCAGCTCAGATGTAAACTTAAGGTAACCAAAATTCAAGTGTGGACTCTGATGACAGCAAAGCAGAAGGGGAGAGACCTGAGTCTTCTAATTACCTTTGGATGGCCATACCTCTGGATCCGTTTCCCAATTTGGCATTGTCCTTTGGCCACTTCCTTTTATGTTCTAGATTTAACATAACTGGATATATATATATAATCTTTAAGGATTTGCTTGCGAATGAATTAGTTTGCAAGTTTTGGAAAACAATTCTCTGGGCTGAGCAGAAAGGACCTCTTGAGTAAAGAAACCACTGGCTCATAGAAAGCTTCAGGTGAGCCAGGTCAACATAATCAAGAGCACAGCAGGGTATGGGCGAGTGGGAAGGCCAGAGGCAACTAATGAGGCACACAGAGGAGGGAGAGATGGGTCTCTTGGGTTAGTGCGGGGAGAAAAAATGCGCTCTTGGGTCATAGCAAAGGCGGAAAAGATGTTAATAGAGGAAAACCCACTTAGGTTTTGTTCCTGGGGAAGAAAATCGCAGACTCAAGGACAACATTGTTTGACTGCAGTGTGTGGTTCAGAAAATGGGGGGAAGAAAAAAAAGGCTTGTCAGGTCCAGTTGTGAAATTGTTCACTTCAGGCCAGAACTAGAACTGAGACCTAAAGACACAGGGTGATTTCCCCCGTGTCCTCTGTGTTGCCAGGAAGGGGATGGAAAGAATCCATCTCATCATCTAAAATTATTTTATGGAGAATCTGTCTTCCGTTAAACAAGCCAAACTCTTCTTCCCTAATTGCCTAAGTTTCTCCCTCGTGGTGCATGTTCTTAATAATAATGCCTTTACAGCTGTATAGAGCTTTACTACGTACAGGGCTATTTCCCATACCGTCCATCACTTATTGCATGGAAAGTACTAGCCAGCTCTCTGAGGAGCTACTTAGGGCATCACGGCTTCCGCTCGTGAGCCAGTGATTCAAGATCACGTCCAGAAATCAAGACAAGTTCATCTGAGAACATGAAGAGGCATAAGACTGAAATGCAGGGGCCCCGAGTTCCAGAAACTGCCCGAGGTGAGAGTGATCTGATGATAGATCATTGCATCAGACCCTTGGGTAGTTTTTTCCCCTTCACAGATAGACCTCAAATTCCCTGTTTTGCTGACTGCAGAGACTCTCAAAATAGCAAGGAGGCGCCAGCTGGGAAGCCCTCTGAAATGTGCTGACAAGAGCTATTACTTATGGAGGGTTATTTATATAGGTATTTAAACCACAATCAACATTTTGGTAGTTTGGAGGTCAGGTAACTAGTGCTGAAATAGGGCAGAATAGAGGCATGCATTCAGGATCCTCCTGATACTGTTATCGCCGTGCTCACAGACGGAGACCGTAGAATTAAACTGTTTGCACCTAAATCCCAAGCCCATCACTTAGTAGCTGTGTGTACTGGGGGCAAATAACTTTACCTTTGTGACTGATTTTTTCATCGAAATTACAGGAATGATACTAGCATCTCCTCAGTGGCTTCTTGGCATAAGCAACGTAAAATCATGTAACACAGTTAGTGCAGTGCCTGGTGCAAAATCAGTTCTTATACCGTTAGTGGTTTTTAATAATTTTGTAAAGTTGAACAAATACTTTGCTCCCTTTTACACACTGAAATGGCTCAGTGGCCCAGGGTAATGGTTCTTAAACTTTAGCAGGCACTTGAATCCCCTAGAGGGCTTTTAGAAGTATTGATGGCTGGATCCTACCCCTAGAATTTCTGATTCAATGGGTCCAAGATGGAGCTTGAGATTTTATATTTTTTAGCAAGTTCCCAGGTAAGGCCTGTGCTGCTAGACCAGGGACCGCCCCTCTGTGAAGGTTGGGTCTCTGGCTTTAATATTTATATATATATATATACTGAGTGGCCAGATTATTATGACCGCCCCATCAGTACTTCGTTGGGCCACCTTTTGCCTTCAATACTGCGGCAATTCTTCTTGGCATTGACTCCACGAGATGTTGAAAGATGATGGAGGAATCTGACACCATGCCTGATGAATAGCACTGTCCAGTTCTGTGAGATCTGATGGTTGTGGAACCAGCTGCCTGATGGCTCTTTTAACTTCGTCCCACAAATGATCAATTGGATTGAGATCTGGTGATTGTGGGGGCCACCTAAGCAAGGTAAAGTCTCCCTCATGTTCTTGAAACCACTCCTGCACAACATGAGCACCGTGGCATGGCACATTGTCTTGTTGGAAGAAGCCATCTCCACCGGGATACACCATCAACATGATAGCATGAACTTGATCAGCAATGAAACTTTGGTATGTTGTGCTATTCAGACATTGTTCCACACGAATTAAAGGGCTCAAATCATGCCAGGAACACATGCCCCAATCCATAACATGCCCCCACCAACTTGAAAGGTTGTACTCATGCATGTGGGGTACATGCTTTCATGCTGTTTCCGCCAAATTCTCACTCTGCCATCTGCATGATGCAACTGGAAACGCGAATCATCGGACCACATGACTTTTTTCCAATACTCGACTGTCCAATCCTTGTGTTCCTGTGCAAATTGGAGATGTTTTATCTTGGTAACTGCAGACAGCAAAGGTGTTCGAATAGGCCTTCGGCTTCCATATCCCATAAGATGCAGTGTACGGCTAACTTGCCTACAAACGTCAGGTGGTCATAATAATCTGGCCACTCAGTATATATATATAATTGATTTTTAGAGAGAGAGGTAGGAAGAGGGAGCGAAACAGAGAAACATTGATTGGTTGCATTTGCCCTGACCAGGAATCAAACCAGCAACCTTTTGGTGCATGGGATGATGGCCAACCAACTGAGCCACACTGGCCAGGGATAGCTTTAGTATTTTTTAAAAGCTTCCGTGTGTTTCTACTATCCAGTCCAAGTTAAAAACCATTACCAAAGGCTTTCTTGGTTAATGAATGAGAAATATTTGATTTGAGTTAGCTTGATTCTTGGTTACTAAAGTAATGCTTGATAAAATGATATATTTATTGGATAGAGGGATGGGGTTGAAAACAACTTTAAGATAGAAAAAGGTAGCTATCCAATATTTATACAGTAAAGGAGCAACAAAAGTTAGACTTGTGTAGGAAGATGCATTTACTCTTTCACCTGGGAGTTGTAGGTAGATAAAATGTAATTGCATTTCTATGAGAGCTCAGGGCAGCTTTCTTTTTGGAAATTGTATTTTGTGTTCCCACCTCTTCATTTGGTGTTGTAAAGCTTGATTAAACAATAAAAGCAAATTTCCACCTGCAGCTTTACCTTGACTCCTATCTACACATACAACAATTTGAGGGAAGCTATATTTTTTTTCCTATTTTACTTTGTCCTTTGGATAGAATGTTTTTCTCTCTAAAGAATATTTTAGTACTATGAGAAAAACACTTATGGTATAATACCACATGTTAAATACTCTCCTCAAATATGTAAAATATTTTCATGAATATACAGCTTAATTGTAACTTCCCATTCTATTTTTAAATGCTCATTTACTACTTTCATAATGAGAAAATAAAATGATGTAGCTTTAAAAAAAAGTCAATGTTAGGGTTTATTACTCTTTTGTAAATTAAACATTAGGAGAAGCAGGTAAGTCAGAAGACAGAGTTTAAATCCAAGTATCCTTCCATTCAGTTGGGGCATTAGAAAAGACACCTGCACCTGCTGGTTTTAATCAAAATGGCGTTAAAATTGTTTCCAAAATGTAGGGTTCTCTGTTGCAAAAGGGAAAGCAAATTCAAGCCATTTGGGCATTGTGTTGGAGTAGAGCTCTAGGAACACCCTATGGGGCCGCCAGAAAAAACAAACAAGTAGGTCCTAGATCAAAGTAGGCCTGAAACATCACCAGATGCAACAATGACAAAACTGAGGCTGTCCACTTTGGACCCATCATGAGAAGATGGGGTTGTTTGAAAAAGACAGTTATGCTGGGAAAAATAGAAGGCGGCAGGAAAAGAGAAGACCAGATTGGGATGGATTGACTCCATAAAGAAAACATAGGCAGGAGTAGGCAGGAGCTGAGCAAAGCTGTTGAGGACAGGACATTGTAGACATCACTCATTCACAGAGTCACGGGAAGTTGGAGCCAACTCAAAGTCATGTAACACACACACACACACACACACACACACACATTTTGCTATTGTCTCCACTTGCTGCAGAAATTAGTATTATACTTGCAAATAGAAAGCGACCTTTATCTCCTTTGCAAATGGCATTTCCAGACTTCACGGTCACTTGCAGTTGGGTGGGTCTCTTTCATAGAAGAATATGGAATAGAAGTGGATTGAAGTCTACTTTGCTGAAGTGCAGTTTCCTGGACACACTGGCTCAGAGATTCTCAATGTAAGGTTCCTGGACCAGCAGCAAGGATCCCGCTGGGGACTTGTTAGGAATACAGGTTCACGGACCCCAACCCAGACCTTCTGAATCAAACAGTGGGGGATGTGGGCCAGAAATCTGGCCTTAGCAGGCCCTTCAGGTGAGTCTGATCCCTGCTAACATTTGAGGACCTCTACTCCATTCAGTGCATTTCAGAATTTTGTTCAGAGTAAGCCACAGAGAACTCCGTGAAATCCCTTCAAATGGTAGCTTCACCTTGCAGCTGTAGCTGGCTGGATGGCTTTGATGTAGGGGTGGCCACAGCACTGGCAGCCCCCTGAAGCAGGGTCTACCTGATGCCCCTACAAGATAGTAGAAGCCATAGTTTATTTAGGCTCATGTCACAACACTGCTAGCACAGTCCTGGAGACCCAAGAGTGTGTACTCAGGTGCCCCAGAACAGCATCTGGGCTGACTGGCCACACAGCAGAAACAATGGCATCAGTGGGAGACATACACACAGATAGTGTCAGGTTAACCTAGCGCTGTCTTTGATGCTAGGAAGTCCGTGACCTTCTTCAAAGCTGATATTTGGAACAATCCCACCCCCACTGCTTCCCAGAGTGAGGCTATTTCCCTCAGACTTTCCTAGAACACTAGTTAAAACTCATGCTTTGGTCAAATCCGTATCTGCTGATTGGAGCCTAAAGGACTGGAACCCAAGGATCTTCATTTTTAATAGACTCATCAGATGAATCTTGTGCTCGCTGCACTAGCCTAACCTATAAGCTTTACAGATGGAAATATTATGCATGCATTATTTACTCCTTCTCTTCCCTGTAAGGAGCAGATATCCCAGGATATAGTAGTACTCACTATGTATTTTCTAAATGAGTGAATACATATAGAATGCATGAAGGGATAAAGGAACAAATGAATGAATGGCAGAATGGATGGATGAATTCAAAGAACAACTAATGTGGGGACATTTGGCTAATATGAAGAATTCTTAGTTGTTGTAAATATTATATCAGTTGAAATCTGATCTTAATTAGAATTCTCTCCATCGTGGGGTCAAGGAGACTGTGTGAATTCGTGTGCAGATATACAAATTATCTGTAACAAATTAGTAAGCCAAGGCTAGTTTTCCTTCTTTCCCACTCATCTCGTATTTATAAACTGCACCCATGTCCAGCTATTATCTACATGAGCAATAGCAGGAGCATAAAATCGGGATGTTCAAGCAAATATTAGCTCAACCAAAATTTCCTCTGGAAAAGTGAATTCCAATTAAATCTACTGATTTAAATGATTGTTTGGAGGTTTGAGGCATTTTGGATTATCCACTTCTAATACAGTTCTTCGTTTTGCAGTGTGTACAATTGAGAATGGCTATTAAGCACTTGGCATGGAGTGATTATGGCCAGGAAATCTGGTAGCATCCCCTAAAGAGGGCCAGTTCTTGCCCAGCCAGTGTGGCGCGGAGGTTGAGCATGGCCCTATGAACCAGGAGGTCATGGTTAGAGTCCGGTCAGGGCACATGACCGAGTTGCTGACTTGATGCCCAGTGGGGGGCATGCAGGAGACAGCCAATCAATGATTCTCTCTCATAATTGATGTTTCTATCTCTCTCTCCCCCTCTCCATTCCTCTCTGAAATCAATAAAAGATATTTAAAGATACTGATGAAAATCCTTTCTCCTGGATCTAGCCATTGGCCTGTTAGAAGTACCAAGTGCCCTTTTCTTATGGCTTGTCAGAATGAGTCAAGTACACAGGCGAGATCTGTTGCCATTTCCAATTTAATCTCCTTGCCTGGGCCTGTGGGGCCTGGGCTCTGTCTGCGGGTGGGGATGGATGAGCAGAACCGTAAGAAGCAGTAATGAACGGGCACTGAGTTCTCAAAGTCTAGTTCGCAAGCCTTCAGAAACCAGAAACCTTCAAAGAGTAACAAATGATAAACAAAATTCAGGATGAACTCAAAAAATAAGGTTTTAACATTTCTTCTATTGTCACAATGGAGCCACACACTTGCACAGCCACATACTCAATTGTTATCAAAGTAATACCTATGGGGCATTCAAGTCAGACAGTGCTGAAAAATGTATGCAAAAACCAGCGGTCCCATGCCTTCTTCCTTCACAACCCGTGTCCATTTCCCCAGAAGCAACCTCTTTCAAAGTATTTAGCTTTTTCTTTTGTGTTATCCTCTAACTTTCAACAAATATGCTTACTCTGTGGTTTCATTTGTATTAATTTTAAATAGACTCTATTTACTTCCCTTCCCCTTAGTGGCCACCAAAACCTATTTTGCAATCCCTACAAACATTTCAAACTAACACAAATTGTGGTTGAAATAATGACCTTATAAATATAGTTCGATACCGAGCTAAGCATTATACTATGGGTATGTTTTATTTCTGGACACATGTTTTTTT
>NW_006299479.1:1845905-1846570 GCF_000327345.1 Myotis davidii
ACCAATTGGAGCTGGCCAGCCTGGGGGGCAGGGAGGGACCGCAGGAGGTTGGCCGGAGGAGGTTGGCTGTGAGAGCACACTGACCACCAGGGGGCAGCTCCTGCTCTGAGCATCTTCCCTCTGGTGGTCAGTGCACATCATGGTCTGGCCAGTGATTGGGATCAATTGGGGCTGGCCAGCCTGGGGGGCAGGAAGGGACCGCAGGCGGTTGGGCGGAGGAGGTTGGCTGTGAGAGCGCACTGACCACCAGGGGGCAGCTCCTGCATTGAGTGTCTGCCCCCTGGTGGTCAGTGCGCATCAGAGTTATCATCTGGTCATCCGGTTGTCCGGTCACAACTGTCGCTTAGGCTTTTATATACATAGATGTTTTAATTCTTTACTGTTGAAAGTATTACATATGCCCCCCCCCCCCAACCTCTCCAGCCCATCTCCAACCCCTAGCCCAGGCCTTCAGATTAAAAAACTCTGGTACAGCTACACAATTGAATACTACACAGCTGTAAAAAATAACTCTTACCATTTGCAACAGCATGGAGGGACCTGGAGAGCATTACGCTAAGTGAAATAAGCCAGTAAGTGACTTGTTCTTATCTGATTACTCCCTTAGATTTTTCAGCCATCTTCTAAAGCTTTGCTACTTAAAATGTGGGTCTCTGACCTGCAGG
>NW_006299479.1:1847410-1853247 GCF_000327345.1 Myotis davidii
TAAAGTTTACATGTCTTTTTTTAGTTTTCTCTGTTAGACTTTGGGCCACGAAGATATAAATCACAGCTCATGTTTCCTTTGTGTCTCTCTCACAAAGAGATAGCACCATGCTAATCCCTAAAATGCACTCAGAAAATGTTTATTATCGATTCTACTGTTCTACCCTTTGGAGCACTGATCTGTCTGAAACCCAGGCAAAACTAAAATAAAAAGGAATACCCAAAAAAGGATGGAAACCTTTTTTTTTTTTCCTGGAAAACCTCTCTTCAATTTGAGAGAGAGGATCTATACCATCTGATAACCTATTAATATGTGTATGTGTATATGTGTGTGTGTGTGTGTGTGTGTGTGTGTGTATATATGATTGCAGAGAGGAAGGGAGAAATATCAATAGAAATATCAATGATAAGAAGGAATCACTGCTTGGCTGCCTCCCGTACTCTCCACATTGGGGATGGAGCCCACAACCCGGGCATGTGCCTTACCGGGAATCGAACTGTGACCTCCTGGTTCCATAGGTTGATGCTCAATCACTAAGCATGCCAGCTGGGCTGATAATATTAATGCGAGGACCGTGTTAAGAATCATTTATGGAAAGTCATCTATCTTCCTGGAAAACCTCCCTTCAATTTGAGGGAGAGGATCTATACCATCTGATAACCTATTTGTGTGTGTGTGTGTGTGTGTGTGTGTGTATATATATATATATATATTTCAGAGAGGAAGGGAGAAATACAAAGAGATATATCAATGATGTACCAATAGAAATATCAATGATGAGAAGGAATCACTGCTTGGCTGCCTCCTGCACTCTCCACATTGGGGATGGAGCCCACAACCGGGCCTGTGCCCTGACCAGGAATCGAACTGTGACGTCCTGGTTCCATAGGTTGATGCTCAACCACTGAGCATGCCAGCTGGGCTGATAATATCAATGCGAGGACCATGTTAAGAATCATTTATGGAAAGTCATCTATCTATTGAGCTGGTGACCCAAAGCATCCAGACCAGGGGTGGGCAAACTTTTTGATTCGAGGGCCACAATGGGTTCTTAAACTGGACCGGAGGGCCGGAACAAAAGCATGGATGGAGTGTTTGTGTGAACTAATATAAATTCAAAGTAAACATCATTACATAAAAGGGTACGGTCTTTTTTTTTATAAATTCAAAGTAAACATCATTACATAAAAGGGCACGGTCTTTTTTTTTTTTAGTTTTATTCATTTCAAACGGGCCGGGCCGTAGTTTGCCCACGGCTGATCCAGACCCTCAGGGCCCTTCTAAAGGCTTAGGTAATAGAGACCATTAAGTGAGAAGACCTTAAAAGACCGTCTTCCTCCATCTGACTCATGAAACTAGGGCTAGGTTTCAGATTTTTGGACTCAAATTGAATTTTAAAGCCATGCAAATAAAACCACTGGGTCTAGAATGATGATAAGTGTGAAAGGCTGTGATTGACAACTATAAAAAATTTAAGGGGGTGAATTAAATAAAAATCAACTTCTATACAAAATACCAGGTTTTTAGAACTGAGGAAATCTGTTGATGTTTGGAAGAGCTAAGTTAAAAACGACTTAAAGGAAATGCCACGGTACACAGCAGGTAATAAAGTTTATGGAACTCATTACTTTAAGTAGTGAAACAGGAATTACAGTTCCTTTAGAAGCTTAAATAAATTCATAGATGACTTGATCTGTAATGGGTGATTGATGAAAAATTAGATTGTGTTTTGAAGCTGACCTTGGAGGTCAATACTAAAGAAAACAAGTAATAACAATAAAAGTTAACAAAAAACTAATAACACCACTTTTTGAGCACAGTGAACTACTCCGGGTACTTTATCATAGGTAAACTTGCTTAATTATATACCAGCCAATAAGCTAATTATTATTCCCCACAAATGAGAGAAATGAGTCTCTTATTAGTTAATGCTGGGCGTTAGATTTTCACCAATCCACTGTGTGTCTCAGGAAAACTTAAGCCCCCTGTGATTGCTGGTCCTGAGAAGAAAGGGCTATTTTCAGGGGCTTTTGGGGGCCCAGTACGAGTTTGCTTTTCTTTTCTCTTATTGTATTTACAAGATGAAAGCTGCTAAAGGGGAAATAACGTGACCACATGCAGCCTGAGGGGTATGTATGGCAAGACCATGTATCCTGGTTTGCCTGGAACTATTAGAGTTACTGCTAGTACGACTTTCACTCTTTTTTTAAAAAAAAAAAATGTTTTTATTGATTTTTTAGAAAAAGAGGAAGGGTGAGAAAGATGGCAACATCGATCCTCCAGGCTGCTTCTTGCGCACCCCTACTGGAGATCCAGCCCAAAGCCTGAGCCCTGACTAGGAATCGAACTGGTGACCTCTTGGTGCATGGGATGACGCTCAATACACTGAGCCACACCAGCGGGACATAGCTTTCACTCTTAAAAGAGTCCATATTTGGAAAGTAAAATATATGCTGACCCTGGAAAATGTCTGAGGAATATGGTAGAACTGAAATATTTTGGAACTAAGTGAAAATACACTTAAAAGTGTATTACAGAATACACTAAAACATATCCTCAACAAAGCAAAATCATCTAAATATGAGGGTTAGGGCTCCTGCCATATCACAGTCTCCAATGCTATTCTAACCCCACACCCCTTGCCTTCCCCCATTTCTTACATGTATCTTTCTTCTACATTAAAGACTCCGGATTCCAACAAAATTAACACAGTTACACATTTGCTCAATTATAAAAATTGACCTATTAAAAAGAATTCCAGATGTTTTCACCTCTTTACTGCCCTCTACCTTTAACTAAGGGTATATATTCAAAGTTTGAAAAAGAGACATTTTCTGTCATCCAGTGACTGTATATAAGACCTATCTTATCCATACTTTATATGGTAATTTTTATTTTTCTCCAATCTGTCATGTTCTGAGAGTGATATAGCCTATTATTAATGTTTTTATCTACTTCTTGCAGTAACTGTAGTTTGTGCTTTATGTAGGTTTATCTCTATTATTTCATACAGATAATCATAATTGTCACATATCCATTGTGAGTCATATATTTCAAAATTATAATACAGCAATATATTGTTCAATATTTTTGCTCAAATTCAATTCTGTCCGATATTAACTTTTCAATCTCTGCCTGGTTACAATGTTCATTTAACTAGTACACGTTTGCCATATCTTTTTTAGTTTTTTCCCCCACAGATTTATATTTTAGGTATATTTCTGTATATAGAATAATTGAGCTTTGCTTCATTACCCAACTTGAAAATCTACTTTATTTAAGTAGGTGACAGAATCTGTTTAGGTTGTTATAACAGAATACCATAAACTGGATAACTTGTAAATGAGAAATTTATTTCTCAAGCTCTGGAGGGTAAGAAGTCCAAGATCAAGGCCCTGGCAGATTCAGTGTCCAGTGAGGGCCCACTTCCTGCTTTAGAGCTGTCCATCTTCTTGCTATAACCTCACATGGTAGAGCAGTGATGGTGAACCTTTTGAGCTCGGCGTGTCAGCATTTTGAAAAACCCTAACTTAACTCTGGTGCTGTGTCACATATAGAAATTTTTTGATATTTGCAACCATAGTAAAACAAAGATTTATATTTTTGATATTTATTTCATATATTTAAATGCCATTTAACAAAGAAAAATCAACCAAAAAAATGAGTTCGTGTGTCACCTCTGACACGGGTGTCATAGGTTTGCCATCACTGGATTATAGCCAGGCCTTCGCTCCGGATGGAGCCTTCAGTCTTCGCTCTGCTGCTTCGCCCCTATGTGTGCAAATTAACTGCCATCTTTGTTTGGTTAATTTGCATACTCTCCTGATTGGCTGGTGAGTGTAGCAGAGGGATGGTCAATTTACATGTTTGTCTATTAGTATGTATGTCTAGAGGCCCGGTGCATGAAATTCATGCAAGAGTAGGCCTTCGCAGCCCTGGCTGCCTTGGCCCCACAGCCACAACTTCATCCAGAAGGTCGCCCGGACAGTAGTTCAGCTGTTTGGCCATTTGGCCAATTTGCACATTATGCTTTTATTATTATAGGTTATGTTTGACCTCTCAACTGCCTTATAAATTATGTGATGATTACTGATTATATTATATTTATGTTTTTTGCTTTATTGAGTTTTTCTTCTTGCTATTTTAAAATATGTTTTCTCACTTAATTTTTCACTATTTAGTTTTCTTCTATAACATCTTGTTTAAAATGGTAGCTTTTGACTCTGACCTATTAGCTATATAAAAGTCAATGATGTTATTTTAATTTTCCCTTCTTTTTTCTTTCTAGTTTGTTTCAGTTATATTATTTAATCTCTTTCAGAAAACATAACATTTACAAATTCTTATTCCACTCATATTTCTACATTGCCTTAGCCTTCTTATCTCTTCGATATGATAGTATGTGAGTATATATCACACAAACAATACAGGCACACACATTACCATGAATTCTTTTGTTGAAGTTTCTCTGGTTATCTATTTTAGAATGAATTTCATGCGTTAGTAGAATTCTTAGGAAGCACTTATGAATTCTTAGATGGAGTTTTAATATTCTCAAATTTGTTTTTCATTACCTTTATATACAAAAACTGCTTGGATAGATAAAAAAAAATTGACATATATTTTCCTTGAGTTTCTTAAAAATGCTCCTTCCCTGATGTTGCCTTGGTTCTTTTATTGTTCTTGAGAAGTCTGATATCTGCATCAGTTTTCATTCTTATAAAAAAACACATATCCTTCTGTCTGGGAAACATGTGGCCTTTTTTTCTCTCTCTCTAAAACCCAATGATTTTTGCAAGATTTCCTCAAAGTTAATTTTTCCTGGTTAGTTTTATCAGGTGTGGAGTGAGGCCTTTAAAACTTTTGAATCAATTTATTTTTTATGTTTTCATTTATGGTTTTAAGTATTTTTTTCTATTGGTTTATTTTATCTTTTCCAGAGACATCAATTATATGTTATACATTTGTTGGACTTTCTTCGCTTATTTTACATTTGCCCTTTCTCTCTGATAATTCTTCTTTTGTTCTTCATTTTATTTTCAATCTTTTGGTTGTTTTCATGCCTTTCTTCAATTCCACTACTAAGTTTCATTTACATATTCACTTTTGGGCATATTGTAATTTGTTCTCCATCTATGAGATGGTTCTTTGTTTTTATCTGAGTATAGTGAACTCAGTTCTCATTTCATCTATTTTCTTTTTTTCCCCCATTCCTGTCCTGAGATTTGCATTTCTTTCTTTCTTTTTTTTTTTTTTGAGATTTGCATTTCTAAATCTAGCTGTGTGTGTTCCTTCTTAATGATTTTTTTTTCAGAGTACTTATTTAAATTTAGATAACCGTGCAATAGTTTTCTTCTGTTTTGTGTGTGGTTTCAGGAGAAGCATTTTCATAAACTGAAAAGTTTTTATGCACGGTTTGTTTATTTTTACAGTGATTTTGTTGGAATTCATTTGATTTTTTTTTCTTATTCCAAGGCATTTTATGAATAGGTTTCTAGTTTATGACTGCTGTCCTTTGCCAGGATATTCAAGTGCAAATTCAGTTAATTTATTAGGTAATGCATAGGAGGTGGTGGAGAGAGATAAAAAATAATTGGCATTCTTTAAGGATCCTTAATTTTCCCTCCTTTACTTCCTTCTCTCCAACTGTTATTGCATCTTCAAGGGGCTCCAATTTTTCCTTCTCTATCTTTTTCACTCAAAGAAGTAATGTTTCCATGAGGGACCACCTCTAGTTCCAATAACAAATAAGCAACTTCCCTGTAGCCAATACTGTGAACAACTATGTACCAGATTTATGATTTGTGTGGGTCTTTCTTCCTTGGCTTCCTCCCTTC
>NW_006299479.1:1853304-1855755 GCF_000327345.1 Myotis davidii
TCTTTCTTTCTTTCTTTCTTTCTTTCTTTCTTTCTTTCTTTCTTTCTTTCTTCTTTCTTTCTTCCTTTCTCTTTAGTGTTGTACTCTCTCTTTCTGAGGTTGTTCATCTTTGTTTTCTGCTCTTCTCTCTTCTTTCCATGTAGTCTCTTAATTCCCTCCCCTGCCACCTCCCCCCCTACACACACACCCATTGCCTTTCATTTCTACAGACTTGTGGCTATGGTGGGAAATCTTTTAGAACCTAGTGTTAATTTCTCTACTGACAGGCAACTTGAAACATCAGTCTTCTAATGATATACCACATGTGAATAGAATGTTTTATTTCTACCCCTTGTTGATCTTGTGGGCTTTAGTTAGAATGTCTGAAGATACAGACTCGGGCAGCCTCCATGATGCTCAGGAGTACTAATTAGAGAAGGACATGGACTTTGAAGAGCAGCTGGAACATTGACAGAATGTAAACAGAATGCATCCTGCATGGAGAAAAAATTGTAAGCAAGGCTATGAAGTAGGGTACATTGAAAGGGATATCAATGTACATTTAATAATGTTGTAGAATAAACTACCTAAAAATAATTACAAAATAAAACTAGAAGGGTTTGGTTGAGTTCAGATTTTAGAG
Organism: Myotis davidii; assembly: GCF_000327345.1. NCBI lineage: Eukaryota > Metazoa > Chordata > Mammalia > Chiroptera > Vespertilionidae > Myotis > Myotis davidii. Next base: position 1,853,927 of record NW_006299479.1, read on the forward strand.
GATCCTGAATACTATGGTGAAGAGAATGGGATTTCTTTATTTACAACACCAAGAAGAATATAAATAGGAATTGGGAATCTGTTGCTCATTTATTTCTTATCATGTAGAGTTTGTTTTAGCACAGACACAATTTACAGAAATCTTAGCATATACCAGATACAATTCACTACATTTTTAAATTCAATTCTTATAAAGCCTTGTGGGATTAAAAAAAAATTAGAATTACTTAGAAAGGTAAATAACTGGTTAAAGATTCCAATAATAAATTCATAGCCTAAACTGTGATTTTTATTATTCTCAAGCCCACATGCTTTCTACCAATACTATGTTGCCTTAGTATTGGGCATAAGAGCTGAACCAGAATAGAGGGATAAGAACTGAACCAGAATAGAGGGAAACTGAGGCCAGGAGACTCATCCAGAGATTAATGCAGGGCTGGACCAAAATCAGTATATGTGAAGATACACACCTGAGAAAAGAAATGGAGTGTATTTTAGCGTTCCCCTAACTGGGAATTGGTGGCAGTATAATGTAGCACTGAAGAGTCTGAGCTCCAGAAACAGGCTGTTTGGGTACAAATCTTGGCTCCATTATTTATTAAGTGTGTGTCCTTGAGAGAGTTACTTGTTGTCTCCTCATTTCAGTTTTTTCATTTTTAATATGGGACCATCAATCTCAAATGGATTGTTGTATAGCTTAAAAGAATTCAAACTTCAATGGTGCCTGGAACCTAGTAAACCTCAATGAACGCTGCTTGTTGTTATTACAATTACTTTTATTACTATTAATGTTTGGAAGTAAAAGAGTACAAAAAGCTCAAAGGCTTCAAGTTTTATATTTTAGGTGACTGGAAGGAGAGCGGCATGCTGAAGGACATAGTAAAATCTGGCAAACAAATTGATTTGTGGGGAAAATAAATAAATTTATTTTTGAGGTGAAAATATGCCTTAAATATTGATCTTTTTTTTCTCTGAGATGTCTAAAGTCTGCTAGGTTTCTCTCTATGTAGAGGGTTTTCTACGTGGGTATTTCAATAAATACTGCAGCTCTTTTTATTATGCAGTAGCATGCCGATGTTGACATTGAACATAAAGTCCACGGCTTCCTGGACTTGGATATCAGTCTCTACCTATCAGCTCATGAGCTGAAACCTTTTGAATTTTACATGTTCCCTTCAAGACTCGATACTTGGCTGCCCCTTACCCCTTTTTTTATTCACCTTCATCCTTGCCACAGCTCAGCACCTGGGAATTCAGTTTGTACCTGAACTAAATTACAAATGCCAGCTTATAAATTTCAAAAGTCACAAACTATGTCTGGAGTAAATGTGCTTGTTTTTGTGTGTTCTGTAGGTTACTTAGGTTTCAAAATTTGAGATGAGAAATTTATGACTGTGACAAGTAAGTGAATTCATATATTCTGTATTCCCAATCTCTTCTTTTTATTATCTTTTATTAAGTTTATTCGGCTGACATTGGTAATCAAATGATGTAGGTTTCAAGTGTACAATTCTATGATACATCATCTACATACTGCATTGTGTGTCCACCCATCTCTTCTTAAAGCACAAACACTGAGTACCCATTACTGTTTACTACATACCAAGGCTGACACTTGGAATATCTATTGCAGCGGTTCTCAACCTGTGGGTCGCGACCCCTTTGGCGGTCGAACAACCCTTTCACAGGGGTCGCCTAAGACCATCCTGCACATCAGATATTTACATGACAATTCATAACAGTAGCAACATTACAGTTATGAAGTAGCAACGAAAATAATTTTATGGTTGGGTCACAACATGAGGAACTGTATTTAAAGAGCCAGAAGGT
>NW_006299479.1:1855797-1856390 GCF_000327345.1 Myotis davidii
AAAAGGTCTGGTAGGCAGGGTAGGAGATGGGTCTTAACATTAGAAAGATGAGTTAAGTGAAAGGAAGTCAGTGAAGGGCGTTAAGATGGGAGTAGAGGGAATGATCAGGTTTGCACTGTAAGATTCTATTTTAGCAACCTGTGGACTGGGTATTGAACTATGTCTGCAATGTCACATCAGGGTCTGGTCTATGGGGTAGGCAGGGTAGGAGAAGGGTCTTAACATTAGAAAGATGAGTTAAGTGAAAGGAAGTTGGTGAAGGGCGTTAAGATGGGAGTAGGGGGAATGATCAGGTTTGCACTGTAAGGTTCTATTTTAGCAACCTGCGGACTGGGTATTGAACTATGTCTGCAATGTCACAGCTTTTTCGTTCCTACAAGCACTTGAGCACCCAATCAATGAGACTAAACCAACCATGAGTTCTTACCTCTACGTTCCAGATCAGAAGGTAGGTTGTGGGTGAATTGCCCAATAAGGCGGTATCCAGTCTGTCTGAGCCTCAAACTATAGCTCAGCTAGCAGAGGGTCAAAGAGTCTCTTAATTCAATTTCCTGTAATCTCCAAGTAAGTGCAAAATTTCAAAAGCTTCATAA
>NW_006299479.1:1857434-1866418 GCF_000327345.1 Myotis davidii
GATTGGACTTTCTTTTGTCTATCTTGGAATTCAGGGGGCTTCCAGTAAAATTCAGAAATGCTTATTCTCTCATGTCACCCCTTCTGGATTGTACCTAAATCCTTCTGGAGAATTCTGATTATGCTTCAAGAGAGCCCTCAGACGTTTTTAGGGTGGACTTAGCTCTCATATTTGCAAAAGGGCCGTGTTCCCATGGTGATGAGGATGATGCTATCAGGATTGGCTCCAGCAGTGAGGACAGTCCCATTGCTCACCACAGGAAAAGATGGAATAAGAGATCACAGCATCCTCAAACACAGCTAACTCAAAGATTAGCCAGGCTAACAAACCAGGGATTTTCACTGAACTATCCTGACAGATTGTTTAAGACTATTATCCTCTTCACTGTCAAAGGTACTTGAAAATAGCAGGAATTCTCATGTCCTATTAGGCTCCTCCAAGGATCTGTCGCACATATGGGTAGGTGGCAACTTGAATCCATTACTTAGATGCTAATATTAGGCTTTCGTGAGCATGAAAGCTTTCACTCTCTATTAAACCAAATTAGATAAAACAGGAGCTGGGAAGTCATACGGTGCGCCTTTCTCAGAGGGCTGATCTAAGTTTTGCAGCACGCTGTGGTTTTCCAATCACCTAATTTTCTAACCCTAAATGGAAAAGTTATATCCTTTTCAAAATTCTATTATACCAAACCATCCTTCTATACCCATTAGTATAAGGAAAGCACCAATTCATGAGTGATATGTATTTCCTTCCCATACTCACCACCAGTTTGCTAACATAAGGGCTTGTGTATATAATAACCTAGGCCCACATTAGGGCGTTCTTATCTACTAAGACATTTTTGTCAATGTCTTACCTTTCTAGAGTATAACAAGTATATCTGCTGTCAGTTCATCCATCTATCCAACCACTTGCCTATTTGTTAAGCTTTTGTTGAATGCTGACTATATTATAGGCACCAGGCTATACATATAAAATAAAATTAAAAAAAGATAAATATGATACTGTTCTTGCCCAAGAAAAATGCAAAGTCTGATGAATGGGATGAACACTAGACAAATAATGACTATGCAATATAATGTGGTGAGTGGGGATCTATACTGAGATGTACACATGAATGAGGGTGTAGTTGACTCTTCTGTGAGAGTAAGGGTGTAACCATACAATCAATGGGTCCTGGCTGCCTGTCACTACTTGAGCCAATTCAGCAGAGACAGGGTTGAATCATATATGAGCATTTATTCCAATACTGCCGGCAGCATGGGAGAGCAGCAGGTCATCAGGTCATCCATGAAAATCTGCTCTCCTCTCCCTCCTCCCACCCCCCATACACCAGTTCCTTCTATTAGGTAGAAGGACAAAAATTACATGAGGAAAGAGGCAAAGGGTTAAGAATGGGTATGCAAAATGGTAGTTTACAGGTAATGCTGGCTAGGGGGTTGCAAAGGCCTGCGGGTATGCAAAGGGCTGGCGCCTCTGGTTTAGCAACAAGGGGTTGTTAATCTTTCCATGAGTAAGGCAGCTCCCAGGTGTAGAGGATGGGCCTAATTTCCAGGTGAGCTCCCAGGTCCCCTGTGCAACTCCCAGCCAGGTTGGAATGTGCTTTCTTTAATCAGAACAAAACAATCACAGTGAATAGAGCACGAGTAATATTTCTTATAATTATAGCTGGTCCCCAATATTCTATTTCTTCCCTAACAAGGGGACATATAACAGAAGAGCTAGGATTTGAGAAGGTCTGGGACTAGGCTAAATACAGCCACTAGTAGTTTTTCCAATACCTCTGGTTCACAAAAACAAACAAACAAAAAATATCCCTGAAAAACAGGGAGAATAGCAGTCAATTGAGGAAAGCTTCAAGAAGGAAAGACGCTGAATCTGCCAGCCAACCCCACACCTGGCACTACCCTCCCCACACACCTTACCCCCCACCACACACACACACACATTTGCCTGACTATCCGGATATCTGAGCTAAGCAGTTAAGAATTAGGCTCATGCTAAGTATATTTCTGGAACCTGTCCAGTACATAAATTTGGCCCAAGTTGGGCACAGTAGTCCTTACCTTTATGTGGATTATGAACTCCTTCAAGAATCTGATGCAGTTTCTAGACACACTCCCCAGAAAAATGCATAGACACGTTATATATACAAGTTTGTCAAGAATTTTACGGTACTCCATGAAGACTTTAGAGATGGTCTACAGATTCTATGTTAAAAGCTTCTAGTTTAAGACAGAAATTAGGGTCATATTACTTGTATACTCTCAGCCTATCCAACTCTCTTAAATGATAATGAACAAACCATGGTGCAGGAGCTAGTCTTTGCTGGTTTATAGAATCAAATACATTACTTCCTAGCTGTGTAATACTGGATGACTTTCCTCAACCTCAACTTACTCATCTCTATAATGGGAATATTTATGTTATCTCTCAGGATTTGCTGTCAGGATTATAATTATCATATAGATGAAGTAGCTACCAGAGTGTCTAGCATATTATGTTGTGGTTTTTATTATTATCATTAGTATCAGTATAATGACAACACTGCAATTATCTTCTAGGAATTCAGTAAGTAAATTATGGTGACCAGATGCAATATCCACCTGGATTCTTCAGAGATATTTCAAACTTATTGTTTAGCTAGAATTCCCTCTGTCCTCAAGATGATACATAAGAACATTGCAATTATATTCTAAACCCTCTGGATAGAAAATATAGTTACCCCTATATATTTACCACGTTTAAGAAAAGTTTAATACAATTATTATACTACTTGGAACTTCTATAGTTCTTTCATTTGATAGTCTCTAAGTACTTTATAGATATTAGTTCATTAATTCCCCCAATCCACTGAGGCTAGGAAGGTAGGAAATGTTAGAGGCATCTGCTTTGCTTGTTGTTTTAAATATATCTTTTCACACTTCAAGCCTTGTTGTACCACTTTCCACCAAATCACCAGGATTTAACTCTTCCTTTTAGCATTTCAACCTCTCATCAACGTTTAGACTAGCTTACACCACTCAACTCCCCAAGCCTTCTTTACTCTGTACCTATTATATTGCTCAGTTTGTTTCTCTTCAATAGGTTTAATCTCTACGATCAGCTAGTTATTTAATAGCTCCAGACTAAAGACAATGCTACTAACAAATTAATAATCAGCACAATGTCTATGTATTGAGTGTCAGGCACCAGAGCACAATAAAGTTATTATCTCCTTTGTGCACCTCAAAACAAACCCAGTATGTTATTTATCATCATCTCCATTTTATGGAGAGAAAATGAGTAATAAGAGAGCAAGGAAACTTGTGTAAGATCACACAGCTGGCAAGGGGCAGAGCTGGGATTCGAACCCAGGTATAGCTACCTCTCAGGGGTACTTACCTCTCAGAAGACTTAGTAGGAGCTCTGCAAAATATCCAAATTCTCTATTTCTCCAGAAAGAATATCCCTCAGACCAACGCAGAGACAACCTGTGTGTCTGTGTCTGGGAACATGACCCAAACAGACTTTGGTTAGCTAATTGGTAGCAGGTGTTTTGACTCCCAGCCCCGGACACTTCACACTTATCCAGGCTGCTTTTTCCTCCCCATGATTCTAGGGAGGTACCTGGGAATGGATTTACTTCTGGTGGTTGATTTGTCCACACCTCTAACAGTCATAATAAAGATGACGCATATTACCTGCGAACAGATAAAAACCTCCTGTGTCCCTCTCCACATTTAGGAAATAGTTCTGAGGGACCGTGAGAGGCTGTTGCTACTGTCAGTGATGTTACCCAAGACTACAACCCAGAGGAGCCCGAGCAGCCACTTTTGTCTGTGCTTTCATGTGGCTACAACACTAACACAACACACACAATCACATCATCTTAGCGGGCTGACAGTCTTGGTCCCTGGTTTCCTAACAAAAGAGAGATGGCATTAAAACCTAGCAATTGTCTTTCTTTTACAGGCATAAGGGAAACCACTCAGATGAATAAAACCTCAGAAACCTAAATCAAAAAGCCTCATTAGGAGATGTTTGAATATGGGATTGCTTTATTCCAAAGGTTAAACATATTTAACCCAGGAGAGAGAACGCCTGTGGAAAGCAAGCAGGATTTGGCTTGCTTCTCAGCTATTTCTAATACAGAGAGCCCAATGCCACATCTGAGGGGGCCAAAGAGACACAGAGGGCTGGGTAGCCCATTCAGGTACAATCTTCAGAGATAGAAAAACCCTTAAAGGGCCAGCTGTTGTTGTTATTGTCATCAGTCTCAAATGCCAACACAAATTCTTTCATTTTCTCAGTGAAACACCTGGGAATGTTGGCCATCTGACTGGCGGTTACAGTGCCATGCTTTTCTTAGGGGAGCTTGTATCTCAATGCATTCAAATGGAACAGTGGGTAGACCTGGGGTGAAGTGGAGCTGAGATTGTCAGATTTCTTTGTTCTAAATCCTGGCTGTAGCCTCCGCAGGTAGTTCTGCATGCTTCCCCTTATAGGAGGTTTGGATGAGCTGAGAGGGTTGATGGAAGATACTCCAAGATGAATAATGAGCAGAAATGAGAACGTATTCTTTTTAAAAAGATTAAGCAAAAGAGAGTTGTGAGGAGCTACATTAAAAAGTGTAAGCCAGTTCCTCCGAGTTAGAAGGGTGATAACAGGGAGTAACCGTCCACTGCATGAGAAGAAATTGACCTTGAACCACATCTGAGTGTGAGAAGTTGCAAGGAAGTGTACAATCCAATGACAACTGCTTGTGTTGAAAGAGTCAATGACTTGCATGGAAATAGGAGTGTGGACTAAGTGTCTGCCAGTACCCTTTCCATGCCAGGATGAAACAGGAGCCAGGACCCAACACTGTGGGCTGGTTTCACTCTTGACTACCAGCAATTCAGTAGTGCCCTTTACCTCTTCCAGAAGGACAAGAGCTTGCAACAGAAGAATGAAGCATCTCTTTCCTTTAAGGCACAGTAGAATCTAATGAAAAGAAATTAGTTCTATTTCTTCCTCATGACTCTCACTGGATATTAATCTTATCTTTTCGATGATGTTGACCACAGTCTTCTTTTAATAAAATTAGCCAGTTCTCTAACAAATCACTACATTTTCTTGTGACGGAGCCTATGTCCTATTCACTCTTGTGCCATTCACAGGGACCAGTAGGATGCAAGGATTGGCAGGGGCCCAATAAATATAAACTGAATTGAACTGAACACAACTATCTAGGTCTCTGGAGGAAGTTTGAAGGAAGAGACAAGATAATACCATTCCTTAAGGCTCTGACTTTCTCATTTAGTAGACAAATCTCTTACACACGTAGGACTAAATATAAAAATCTCAAGCAGGACACAGTTAAAGGACTCCAGATTAGGAAAACTCAGAGCAAATGAACTACGATGCTATATCAGGTAGAGTTGTGTCAGGTTCCCAAAATTGTTGAGGGCCTGCCATCTACTTGGTGTTAAAAACTGATTTACACGCAACGTTTTATTTAGTACCCGCCCCCCAAAATAGTTCCAATAATTTTTGAGTTGCAAGATAGATAATGTTTTGACTTGACAAATGAGGAAACTGAGGCTCAAAGATACTATATGATTTGTCCAAGATCACATGGTGCTACTAAATAATTAACTTGAGCTCATAATTAGAGTCCAGGCTATCAGGCAGCACTTTTAGTAACTCTACAGATTTGCCTGGTAAATGCCAGACTGAAGTAAAGAAGGAAGGATATAGATTGTAGGGAAGGCTGCAGGTAACTGCATTGGTATGCTAGGTGCTCATAAAAAGATCAGATTTTGCTACCACTCCCAAGTTATTAATGTTATCAGCAGCTTCCTGCTCTCTAGTCCATCAACCAAGTATTGGCATTCCTCAGTGATTTCTTTTCTAAGCTGCATGTCATTGCTATCAGAACCATTGCAGTGAGTTGATCACATAAATCAGAACCATCTTTATCAATCATCTGAGCCCACCTGAATCTCCACAACCTGGGGACTAATCCTTCTTTGGTATATCCCACCCAAACCTGCCCTCCTCTGACAACATCCAGTTTCCTACTTTCTCCAGGCTCCCTGGACCTGCTGAAGCTTTCCAAACTATAGTTTAAGCTAAACATTGTTCCATTCCGGTCTCCACGGAAGTGGAAAATTTCTCTGGAGAAGAGTCATTAGATGCAGACATGAGATTCCATGGCTCCTCTGAGCCCAGCTGCTAAGATAAACCTAAGCTCAAAGCTTTAATGGATGTGAACTTTAACGTGACAATTAAAACAGGGACCTTTTCCCTGAGGCAATTAACTTCTGCTCTTCTGTCTAACAATGATTTTAGCACTGGCAGGAGGCAGAAAATGAATGTCACCGTTACAGTCACAGTCAGTCAACATACACTTGCACCCACAGGGACCTTTCAATTCACCACTTCTTTGCATCTTTCATGCTTGGGGACCCAAGATTCCCTTTAGGTGCTGTGACTACATTAGGAAAGAAAATAGTTACCAGCAGCTCCGAAACCAAGCCAGATTTTTCAACATCTGGAGAATGCTACCACAGTGCATCCCCATGTTGGCATTTTCCCAGTGCCCTTAATAAATAAAGAAACTCCACGTCTTTCTATGTTTATGTCCCTAAATAGTGGGAGCTTGGGGATGCATAATTGTGATTTTGTCCACCAGGGAATCTCCTCAATGGTGCAAAGTCCTGAATCCAAGACAGGCAAGAGATAAACAGTGAAAAAACAACCGATTTGGGAAATTTGAAGAAAGTATTTCAAGAAATATCTCCAAATCAACTTGGAAATGTACTAAGCTTGGAAGGAAGGAAGGAAGGAAGGAGAAAAGGGAAGGGAAGGAGGAAGGAAGGAAGGAAGGAAGGAGAAAAGGGAAGGGAAGGAGGAAGGAAGGAAGGAAGGAAGGAAGGAAGGAAGGAAGGAAGGGAGGGAGGGAGGGAGGGAGGAAAGGAGGGAGGAAGGGTGGAGAAATGAAAGGTGAGAGAGAGAGAAAGAAAGCTTGAGGTATATAAACTGGGCAGAGCAGAGGGCAGAGTAGGATAGTATCATGACAATCCTCAACTAAACTAAGAAGATAAAGAGAATCAGCCACCAGCCGTTCTTCACTAAGAAATACAAGGGGGAAATATGAGTTACTACAGTTTGAAAACCTAGGTTTAGATACAAGAAGATCCTTTCAGTAAAGTTAATAAGGTCCTGGAAGATGTAAGAAAATGTAATTTTAGAAAAATCTCCTGGAGAACACTAAGGAAGTATCTTAAAGCAAGCCTTCCTACAAATGTTCCCACAGGATTCGTTACTTAAACATGACCCATAGGTCAGTAGTTCTGTTATCACGTGGTAGCTGAATAAAAATGTAAAATATCATGTCCTATCTCACACCTATTAAATTAGAACCTGAATTTTTAACAATCGATTCAAACATTATGCATCAGTCTAGAGACAAACAACAGAGTGCATCTATGACTTAGAAAGTATCGTTAATAAATTTTACTTAGCTTTTTAAAGAAAATCAATTGCATAACCGACAAAGCTAGAAATTGTATGCTGTTTCACATTTCCTTTTTTGTGCCCTCACCTTGCAATACTCATAATTGCCATATACATCATCAGGAGCACTGATGACCTTGAACTACACTGCAAGCCACAGATTGCGACCTTGACTGCACATTCCTAAATGGCTAGGCATCCATATGTGACTATTTCAATTTTTAAGAGCTTTTAAAAAACAAAGACACGGCCATGGATGCACAAACATACACACGAATATAAACACACAAATGAGTTTTGAAAAGAAAAAATAAAATACAATCACAGTATTGGTTTATATAATAAAATAGTGTTGACCTCAATACTGTTTATTTACTTCTCTGATTTCCCTTTCTCTCTTTAACTTTTATTTCAAATAATTTAGCGATTGATTAGATATTGAAAAACTTTGATGAGTATAACATCACCTAAAAAATCTCATTTCCCAAATTACATTCATTATGAAATGCGTAGATTTTCACTGGAAAATTCCAATATCCTCCACCTCTCCTTACACGCTCTCTTTACCTCTTGTTCCTAATGAATGTTCTTATTTATTTTTCCTTTGTTTCTCCCTCAAATAAAACAAGTCTCTGGACCAGATGATTGGATTAGGTAATTGTCTTGCTCCTCATTGCCACTTCCAAACAAATCTTTTACAGTTTTCCTTCCAACACTCTAAATCCTTTGAAACTCAAGCCATTCCCTCAAAGAACTTAAAATTTATTGGAGAGCTACAGCTTACCAGTAGAAAATGGCATTATGTTATAAAATGTTAAATCATAATGTACAGACAGTAAATGCAATGTGTTCATCCATTTGCTGTTTCAGTTATTGATCCATTAATTTATCCATTTAGCCAACAAATCATTACCAGATGCTTTCTATGCACTAAGTTCTCTTGGTCTCTGGAGTTACCAGGATGAATAAGGCATTATGTCTGCCTTCAATGATGTCATGCTTCGTAGAGAGAGAAAACTTTAAAGAGTTTTAAAAAGAGAGAAGTAAATGAGGCAGACCATGTCCCTATGTATCACCTGCTCACTCTCAATCACGTTCCTCGCATATGCACAGCATCCACCTCGAGAGAACTTGTATGTATCAACTCACAAACTATTGTCTTCCTTCTCCTTAGAATTTCTTTTTAGGTGGTCGAAGTTTGGTGTCAGAAAAAGCACACATTTGGGTTTATATTTATATTGGCTTACATAAACAAGAAAGGAGGAGGTATAAGAAAATTGACTGACATATTTACTTGAAAAGTATGTATTTGCATCTTTTCCAGGTGTGTTTTCTACCGCTTTTATGGCGAGACTGCCAACTAGTCCAGTTAGAGAAACAAAAAGAAAAACAGGCATTGCATGTCTCATATAACGTTCTAGAAGTCTAATTGAGAACTCACGTTACAACAGGAAAATGACATTGACTGATTAAAAATAGAAGTCAAAGGGAAAGGGAAA
>NW_006299479.1:1866446-1874768 GCF_000327345.1 Myotis davidii
TTAACCGTAAGTGAAAGAAACCCCAATTCAATATGTCTTAAATAACAGTAGTCCAAATGTAGGGGAAGTTTAGCAATTCCACATCACACTCAAAAAGCCAGGTTCTTTGCATCTCTCAGCTCAGCCCTCCCTAGGAATATTTTTGTCTGCAGCTATCATCACTGTGGCTGCATTACGCCCAGACATAATATTTGAATCCGACAACATCCAAGGGAAGAGAAGAGAGAAGTCACTCCTTTATGTGGCTGTGTCTAAAACTAATCCTCTAAAATTTCTTGAGACATTCTCTCAAGTTCCTGTGGTCATAATTGTTTTATAAATCTACTAGAGGCCCCGTGCATGAAATTCGTACACGGGTAAAGTCCCTAAGCCTGGCTGGCGATCAGGGCTGCCGGCTGGGCCTTCTTTCGTTTCATGCCACCCCTTGGTGGTCAGCGCATGTCATAGTGAGCAATCAAACTCCCAGCCCCCCGGTCGAACTCTGGGGGGGACAATTTGCATGTTAGGCATTATATATACTTGAACCCATATTCATGGCAAGAGAAATGGGATTACATTTGGGCAAATCAGACTCGCTCTTGCAGCCATGGTCAGAGTCAGGAAGAAGGGAATGGATGCCAGATAACCAGGGCTGACTACAAAATTTGTGAAGCCAATAAAAAATGCAGGGAAGTCAACCTCCCATCCCTAAGGTTGCTGCCCCAACTCACGGCAGAGGGCAGAAGATGACTCCCAAGGGACTGTCATCTTGACCTGACTTCAGGATACTATGCAACCCCATCCCAATCCCTTCAATAAGTTGCCAAAAACTCATGGTATTATAAGCCCAGGGCAGGATGGCTACCACCTTGCTCCATTCCCAAAGACTGTTAGTATATGTCTAATCCTGTCACTCTCCATGTCCACATGCAAGCTTCCACTGGGGCAGACGGCAAGGCTGGCACTGGGCCTCCCCTCACCTGACCTGGAGAGCAGAGAGTGGCAGGAGTCATTAGGCCAGGAGAACCAAGTGAACGGTAGCAGACAGCTGAGAACCTAACCTGGAGACACAGAGGCAGCTGGGGCAGCAAATCAGGAACCAGAGCTCCTCATCTTGGTGTACCCTCTGTTGTCCCAGCTACTTCACTTCACAGCACAGATTCAAAGAGAAAAGTATTAAGAGTTTCAAGATGGTGACTACAGAGCGTGAGGCCAATCTGAGCAGGGCCTGTAAGTGCCCTGGCTTCTTGGCCAAAGAATGGGCCTGAGGGTAGTCAGCCAAGAGTCTCAGAGGACAGTGGCCCAGGAAGCACGAGGGACACACAGGAGGCAGCCAGAGGCCAAGGCTGAGCACTAGGAGCCCAGAGCTGGTACGGGACACTCAGAGTTGCCCTCACCACCACCAAAAGGCTGAGACGGAAAAGCATCTCACCATGAGTTAGAGTTAGAGGAGCTAACACAGCTCATCCCGTCTGCACAGTGAGACCAAGCAGCCAGAGTGTCTGGGAACTCACCAAACCTCAGAGGGAAGGCAAGGGACAGGGGCTGGGAAGAGATGCCCAAGGAACTGACTTGTACGCATATATGCATATTCTGCATATCCGGAGGACACAGACAATGGGGTGGTGAGGGCCTGCGGGGAGGGAGGAGATGGGAGCAGGCTGGAAGAGGTTAATGGAGGAAAAGAGGAGGAACTATTTAACACTTTCAACAAAAAAGATTTTTTTTAAAATGCTCCGGGCTTTGAATCTCCTCTCTGTTCTCACCTGATACAATCCAGAAAAACAAACAAACAACAAACATCCTGCAATGGAGCCAAATCCGGGCTTTGAATCTCCTCTCTATTCTCACCTGATACAATCCAGAAAAACAAACAACAAACATCCTGCAATGGAGCCAAAATGGGGGGAAAGAGAAGAATCGATTGTCAGCTCCTAGGAGAGAGAAGGTTCCTCATTCAAATGGGAATAATGAATGCACCTCCATATCCTGCCACGTGCGGGAACGGCCAGTGCAGTTCTGCATCGGGCACACTGACCTGCAATAATTCCTGCGCAGGCTTCACCCACGTGTCTTGTCTGTGTGAGAGAGATTAGCCTGGTGGTACAGAGAGGCCTGATTTTCAAAGCTTTCCTTTCAATCAGGTGGGCGCGCACTGCTCTGAAATGTTTCCCCCGAGTTCCTAATGAGGTGCCCTTACGCATGTCCTCTGTTGAAAAGTACTTAGGAAACACAAACCCTTTCCCTTTAATATTTATGGGGCTCATCATGAAAAGGGGGGTCAGCTGCTCTCAAGAGGTGTCACCTACAGAGATGTATGTCCCCGCGGTTCCATGGCTCGGCTGTAGTTGCAGAAAGAGACTCCAGTCCTAATCTCGGAGCTCAGCCTAAGACTTGGCACTTGACTGAAAAAGACCCGGAATAAAGTAGTTTTCTTAGTTTATAATGTTAAGTAAAAAGAGAGACTTAATCATTGGATCCTGGAATGAAATACACCAATATTGCAACTGTGTATGGTGGGGCCAAGAGTTTTATTTTTTCTTTGGCTTGCTCTTGTTTCTATAACAAGACTAAATTATTTTAATAAGAAAACTGCATATATACATATATGTTATATATAATAGGCATATACACATCATAGGCATATATACATACATATGTACACAACCATACACATATGCATGCATATAAACATATACCTGTTTACATACACAGATATATATTTATACATGGGCACACATGCATGCAGAGGCTTTCACGAAATAAACCAAAGCATTTTATATCTTTGCAAAAAAGCCAACTCAAAACTGTCAAAACATACGGCGGTTATGACATGTATTTCCCATCAAAGTGCCTTAAAACTTCAACTGCAATGCGATTTTGGAAAGAAGGAAGGAAGAAGAAAACTTTCTCAGAGGGTCTTTAAAGGAGGATCAGAAAACACTTTCATCCATGCTTCAAGAGTTTAGAAAACATCTTCACTCTCTTGGGTGTTTTTGTTTGTTTACTTGTTTTTTAATGTCTCATTTTCCTCAGGCCTCGCCCCTCTGGGGACACGGCTGTGGCACGAACACTAAAAGTCTGCTTGGAGGTGTCAACACCCAGGCCGTTGGCAGGATATGCCAGCCATCACTGGCATTTGAACAGAAATACAACGCAAAACAAAGCAAAATAAACAAGCAAAGGATGCTGCTAGCCTATCACCAGGCTGCATATTTACCCAGAAACAAATCTTATTCAAACACCCAGACATTTCTCTCAGGTTGCTGACCCAGTAAGTGCTCTCGCGGGAAAGCCAACACAACAACACAACCGTTTTTACACAAAGTAGGAATCCAGAGCTTACCTTCTGGGGCCCCAGGAGGAATCTCTATCCGGACAAATCTATCTCCTCGTTGCCTCTTATTCCACCAGATATGGCTGCTGCTGGTGGAAACACCAATGTAACTCACGCCTATGATGGAAATGAAGAGCACAGGATGGGGGGAGAGGTGGGGACACCTAGAGGAGTGACTGGGCTCAGGAAACAGGAGGAGGGGCTTGGGGTGTTGAAGACTGACGGCTTCATTAAAATAAAAGGGGCTCAGTCTCTGCTTTAGAAAAAAACATCAGTAGTAGGTTCAAGGGGTTTCCTTTTACGAATGTTTTCAGATAGAGTTTTGAAGCACTTAGTTGTGTGTGTGTGTGTGTGTGTGTGTCCAGATGAGAGGCAGAGGGTGGGGGTGGGGAAAGAAAGCAAGATGCTCTTAGAGCAAATGGATACCCACCCTCTACAATTTTTGAATCCCAAGCAGTGTCATGTGGGAGACGTGGGATGTGCTGGCACTGCCCCCGGAGGAGTGACCTCAGCCCCACTTTCTCCCCATCTGGTCTCACACTACAGGCCACCTACCAGTTCCCTCTTCAGCTTCTTCAGACTTGTAGATAAGGTGGGGCGAGGCCTCCGAGGCATGGCAGGATTTTCCTTCAAGTTTCAGAGAATTGGATCTTCACACTAAAATGTGGGGAAAAGAGAGAAGAAAAGGAAGAGAAAGAGGTAGAAGGCATTAGCACTTCAAGGCTCTGATGTCCACCTGAGAACACCTGTTAGAACTGAGACTGTCCCTGGTTGGAAGTCCTAGGAAGCAATTTATCATCCAGAGTGGTTGATTTGGTGACGGTGATGCCTTTATAGCATTCGTGGTATTCTCCGTTGGAAAGCTTGTCTGAGATTCCTTTGGAGCCTGCCCACACCTTTGGGCTCGCTCGCTGACCCTAGTCCAGTGGTCGGCAAACTCATCAGTCAACAGAGCCAAATATCAACAGTACAACGACTAAAATTTCTTTTGAGAGCCAAATTTTTTAAACTTAAACTATATAGGTAGGTACCTTGTTATTAACTTAATCAGGGTACTCCTACGCTGGCCTTTGCTAAAAATGCCCTCAATCTGATTGAGGTACTTTCGCTGAGGTTGACCCCTTCCAACTCTCCCGTCCACACTCATCTTGCATAATTGTTTCCTCTATCCCCTTTCGTTCATCCTCTCTATATGTCCAAACCACCTCAACATACCTTCCTCAATCCTCTTAACTTAAACTTTACTTAAAGTTTTAAGTCAACTTCGCACTGTACGTGTGCACCCACACGTGGTATTTTGTGGAAGAGCCACACTTAAGGGGCCAAAGAGCCGCATGTGGCTTGCGAGCCGCGGTTTGCTGACCACTGTTCCCTTCCGTTCATCCTCTCTATATGTCCAAACCACCTCAACATACCTTCCTCAATCCTCTTAACTTAAACTTTACTTAAAGTTTTAAGTCAACTTCGCACTGTACGTGTGCACCCACACGTGGTATTTTGTGGAAGAGCCACACTTAAGGGGCCAAAGAGCCGCATGTGGCTTGCGAGCCGCGGTTTGCTGACCACTGTTCTAGCCCAATATTTCTGGGGCCGCAGCAATTGCAAAGTGAAGTGACTGTGTACCGATGATCAATGTTCTGTCTGCTAAAATTATCTAATGGCTCTTTGTTCTCTATCCTCCAAATAGGGCAGAGCAAAGCTTTTATTTTTTTTAATATATTTTTTATTGATTTCAAAGAGAGAAATATCAATGATGAGAGAGAATCACTGATAGGCTGCCCCCCACATGCCCCACTCCAGGAATTGAGCCCACAACCCGGACACATGCCCTGACTGGGAATCGAACTGTGACCTCCTGGTTCATAGACCAACACTCAAACTATTGAGCCATGGCGGCCAGGCCAGAGCAAGGCTTTTAGAGATTACTACAGACTCTTGCTCGATGCCTCACCAAACCCTCCAGGCCCAGTGTTCCCCCTCCATGTTGCGTGGCCCAGTGCTGCAGTCCTTTGATTATGGATCGCCACTGACTACATGAGTTTGAGCAAATGCTTAGAACAAACAGCTAAATCTTGAAAGAGCTGGTCTGAAGCTGCCAACACACGTAGGGGGTACCCTTTGTTATTTGCTAATGAAGCTGCTGGCCGCTGCACTTGTGGCAGAATCACTTCAACGTGAACACAAAGATTAGATTTAGCCCAGGGCCAAGCCAAAGACAAGCACAATGTTATGAAAGCAATATCATGTCTGGAACACATACACAGTTCTCAATTGCGGCTGAACATTATTATAACCTGAAGATATTCAAAAGATCGCTCTTTACCCCAACATGATTGTGTTGAATTGGTCTGAGGAGGTACCTGAGAGTGAAGAGCAGCCAGTTTGAGTGTCTCTGCTAGTGATTGTAGGTCTGTAATGATGCAACATCAGTGAAACAGTAAATGAAGCACCGCCGGTGACAACGGCATACATTTTGTGATGTATAAACTCCTGCAGTGGAGTTGAGGAGTTAAGACGTTTTTCTGGCAAATCACTTCCCCAATTATCCATGCAAATCAAAGGGCCAGTGAACCAGATAATATGACAGTTGAAGAAAAAGAAATAAAATCTAAATTTGACTTTAGCACTCAAATTTAGAATTCAGAAGAAAATGAATGAGCCCTTAGCATAAACGAACAACGCTGTTAAGAGATGTGAGGGAGGCAGGTGAATGAATACAGCATGGCTGCCATTTTCAAGGAGGTCAGATACATTCATTCATACTTGCACTCAGAATGTATTTCTGTTCTAGGCATAAGATGAAAAGAGTGAAGATAGACATAGTTCTTGCTTTCATGACGTTTGCATTCTATTAAAATAAGAATAAAGTAAAGGGCGCCCGGCTTGTGTGGCTCAGTGGTTGAGCATCCATCTATGAACCAGGAGGTCACAGTTCAATTCTGGTCAGGGCACATGCCTGGGTTGCGGGCTCGATCCCCAGTTGGGGGGCGGAGGGGGGAGGGAGGCAACTGATCAATGATTCTCTCTCATCATTGATGTTTCTCTCTCCCTCTCCCTTCTCTCAGAACTCAATAAATATATATATTTTTAAATGAATTAAGTAAATGTAATGTTGTGTCACACTTGTGATCCAGCCATTCTTGAAACACTGGTACTAAAGAATACCAAGGAGATTAATACCTTCATTTCTCAGGGTTAGGAATGGTGGCACAAAGAGGTGAAATGGCTACATGGAGAGGCCACGTCTGAGTCCAGATCCGTTCAGGAGAACTCTATGTCCCCTCTGCTACCAGGACTCTCTTCACATACTTGTCCTTTATCTGTGTTCTGACCAATGGTTTTTTACACTCTGTACTAATTCCAACTTTAAGAAAGTGAATATAGTTCCCTTATAAACAGCCTTGTCTTTCTTCCATAAAGAGCCACACATCTTTTTTAAGTGAAGTGTAATCAACATACAATATTGTGTAAGTTTAAGGTGTGCAATGTGTTGATTTGGTACATGAAGATATGGCCGTATGATTACTGCCTTAGCATTAGCTAACACCGCCATCGTGTCACATAATTATCATTTCTTTTTTTCTTGTGATGAAGACATTAGAAAGTTCTAGTGTCTTAGCAACCTTGAAATATGTAATAGGGTATTGGTGACTATAACAGCCATGGTGTACATTAGATCTTCAGATATCATAAATCTCCTAAGTGCAGTGTTATTGACCATTTCCCCAATTCCTCAACCACGAGACCCTGGTAACCAGCATTCTATTCTCTGTTTCTACCATAAAGATTTTGTATTTCAATGTCTGACTTGTCTCACTTAGCATAATCCCCTCAAGTTCCATCCCTGTTTTTGCAAATGGCAAGATTTCATTCTTACTTGTGGCTGAATATTTAAAACAACACCAAGATAGAGTAAACAAAGAACAGACAGGAGGAAAAAAGGGCAAAATGAAAGCTAATAATTGTATGGTAGAACTAAATTTAATCATTAGCTATAATTATGTTAAATGCAAATAGTCTAACCACAATTCAGAAAAAAATAGATTGCCATATTTCATTTTTTAAAAAACAGACAAAACAACGACATGTCTACAAAAATCTTACCTTTAGATGTGATGATATAGACGGGATAAAACTTAAAGAATCTTTAAAAACACACAAAGATTCAATGGCTCAAAGATGAAGCCTCAAGAGTCTAAGACTGAATTCAAAAATGAAATCTTAGAGTCTTAAGAGAGGATATATTTGAAATTTATTGAAAAATATATAACGTAAATTATTTGTGGGTTGGTGGTAAAGCTGTGCTCAGGGAGAAACTTATAGCACTCAATTATTTTTTAAAATGTTTTCAAATAAATCATCTAAGCTTCTACCTTACAAAACTAGAAGAGACAACTCAAATTATACTTCTGGGTTTCTTATACAGGTGCTATAGTCCCAAGTCTATACAATGTATAGATAAAGAGAAATTATTCAAAGATATATGGGCAATAAGTGATTAAGTAAAGATTTCAATAATGGTTCTCTTTGATGATAAAACATATAATCTACCCAGCGTAAATTTTATTTTATTGCCCTATAAAAGATTTTATTGGATAATACAAGTTATAAAGCTGAGAAACTACTACCTTCCTATTAATCCTCCATTATTGTTATATAATTTCAAATTAAATGACCAAATAACAGGTAGTTTGTAATCTCGTCAGTAATGTGGAATCTGTATATTATCGAATTCTCTTCCAAGGAAGGGTAAGCTTGACAAGATCTTGAAGACAATGTATTTTAATTTCTATATTTTCAAATGAGGAAAAAGAAATCCCAAGGATTTAAATTAAAACATTTATGAGACTACTCACTGTCAATAAACTGTTTTTCTAAGAAAAAAAAAAGAAAGTCAGATAGTAGTAAAAAAATAAAAATAAAACAAAGCAAGAAAAACAATTGAAAATATCAAGAAAACTAAAGCTTTTTCTTTGTAAAGATAAATTAAAAAAGGTAATTATGCT
>NW_006299479.1:1875306-1876053 GCF_000327345.1 Myotis davidii
ATGTATATGTGTGTGTTTGTATGTGTAATTATATATGTGTATACATATATGAATATGTATTTGTATGTTCATTCTTTAGCATGTGGAACCATCCAGTTCTCCCAGCACCATTTGCTATATACTTTTCTTTCTCTGTTAAAAAGCAATTGGCTATAGATATATGAGTTTAATTCTGTACTCTGAATACGATACCATGTCTATTCTACGCCAGTGCCACCCTGTTTTGGTTAATAAAACACTGTAGTTGAGTTTTAAATTGGAAAATGTAAATCCTAAGCTTTATTTTTTAAATATTGTTTTGTGCCATTGGAGTCTTTTGAAATTGCATATAAATTTGAGGATCAGCTTTTGCATTTCTATAGAAATAAGGCCTTTGAAATTTGCATTGGTTACATAGATACTTTTGGGCAACACAAACATTAGCAGACTCTTATATTTTTTGATGATGAGATGTGTTTTCAATTATTTATACCTTTATCTTCTAGAATATTTGTAGTTTTCATTAGACAAGTCTTTCACTTCTTCGGATAAATTTAAGTTTAGGTATTTTATTCTTTTCAATGCTATTGTAAATGAAACTGTTTTCTTAATTTCCTTATTAAGTTGCTTATTGCTAGTGTATAGAAACACAACTAATATTCTGTGTTTACTCTGTGCCCTAGAATTTCAGTTAATTTATTAGTTCTAATAGCTTTCTTGAGGAACTAAGGGATATTTTATATGAAAGGACTATGTTATCTGAAAAGA
>NW_006299479.1:1877406-1878607 GCF_000327345.1 Myotis davidii
TGGAGTCTTTTGAAATTGCATATAAATTTGAGGATCAGCTTTTGCATTTCTATAGAAATAAGGCCTTTGAAATTTGCATTGGTTACATAGATACTTTTGGGCAACACAAACATTAGCAGACTCTTATATTTTTTGATGATGAGATGTGTTTTCAATTATTTATACCTTTATCTTCTAGAATATTTGTAGTTTTCATTAGACAAGTCTTTCACTTCTTCGGATAAATTTAAGTTTAGGTATTTTATTCTTTTCAATGCTATTGTAAATGAAACTGTTTTCTTAATTTCCTTATTAAGTTGCTTATTGCTAGTGTATAGAAACACAACTAATATTCTGTGTTTACTCTGTGCCCTAGAATTTCAGTTAATTTATTAGTTCTAATAGCTTTCTTGAGGAACTAAGGGATATTTTATATGAAAGGACTATGTTATCTGAAAAGAAAAAATAGTTTTACTTCTTTCTTTCCAATTTGAATGCCTTTTATTTCTTTTTCTTGCCTTCTGGTTCTGGCAAAACTTCAAGACAGCATTAATAGCAGTAGTGAAAGTTGGTATTTTTGAAGTTTTCAGTCTTTTACCATTGAGTATGATGTTAGGAATTTTTTAAATAAATATTCTTCATCATGTTGGGGATGTCTCTTTGTATCCCAAGTCTTGTGAGTGTTTCCCTCAAAAAAGAGTGTTGGGCCCTAACCGGTTTGGCTCAGTGGATAGAGCATCAGCCTGTGGACTGGAGGGTCCCAGGTTCGATTCCGATCAAGGGGCATATACCTTGGTTGCGGGCACATCCCCAGTGGGAGGTGTGCAGGAGGCAGCTGATCGATGTTTCTCTCTCATCAATGTTTCTGACTCTCTATCCCTCTTCCTTCCTCTCTGTAAAGAATCAATAAAATACATTTTTAAAAAAAGTGTTGGGTCTATACAAGCACACTTTCCCCATCAATTGATATAAGCATGTGTCTGTTTTTTCCCTTCATTCTACTAAAGTAGTGGATTACATGGAGTACTTTTTTAATGTTGAATTTCTCTAGCATTCCTGGGATAAACCCTACTTTATTATGGTGTGTAATATTGTCAATATAATGTTATATTTGATACACTACCATTTCGTTGTGATTTTTTTGTTTGTTTTTATACAGAAGGGGCTTCTATAATTATTTTTATTGGGGATGTCTTTATCTGCCTTTCATAGTAGGATAATA
>NW_006299479.1:1878815-1882486 GCF_000327345.1 Myotis davidii
ATGGAAATAGGCAGGTGAACATTAACCTTTGAGCATTTAAGTAGACTGATTTTTCAAGGTTAAGACTTGACTGTAACATGGTTAACTATATTAACTTCTATTTTTTTAAGAAGTCAATTCACATAGTTTTAAACATTAGATTACACAGAGAGAAAAATCACAGGCAAATAACTGCATTCTATAATCAACACAATTCAGATGAGAGAGGATGTTTGAACCCAAAATTCATCAGCAGATAAACCCTACTTTATTATGGTGTGTAATATTGTCAATATAATGTTATATTTGATACACTACCATTTCGTTGTGATTTTTTGTTTGTTTTTATACAGAAGGGGCTTCTGTCTATAATTATTTTTATTGGGGAATGTCTTTATCTGCCTTTCATAGTAGGATAATATTGGCCTCATGTAATGAATGAGACTGTATTATTCCATCTTTTAATTTTTGGAAGTTTGAGGATGTTTGGTGTTAATTCTATTTCATATGTTTGGTAGAATTTACCAGTTAAGTAATCTGATCCTGAACTTATTTTTTTGGTTGGGAAGATTTTTATTACTAATTTAATCTCCTTACTTTTTATAGATCCATTCATATTTCCTATTTATCATTGAGTCAGTTTTGGTGATTTGTGGATTTCTAGGAATTGATTCACTTCATCTCATTTATCCCACTTATTAGCATACAATTATTCATAGTATGTTCCTTTTTTATTGTTTTATTGCTTAAAGTATTACAAAGGGTATTACATATGTGTCCTTTTTTTTCCCCCCCCCCTTGACAATCCCAATTTTATAGATTTTTATCATTATTTTCTCAACACCACAGTAATAATATAATTGTTAAGTCATGATGGTATCAAAATACTATCTCTTCTATCCTTGGAGAAGGCTTCACACAGAAGGCAACATTTGATGAGGGACTTGAAGCACAGGTAAAAATCCCAACAGCCATATTTTATTGAGAACTTACTGTACTATATGCCAGGAATTTGAGTAAGTAATTTAATGCTCACAGCAACTTGTAAATCAGTATTATTAGTGTTCCCATTTTAGAGATGAGGAACTGAGGCAGAGACAGGTCAAGTAAATTGTCCATGATCATTTAGCTGGGAAGTAGCCAAGCCTGACTTTGCATTCAGTCAGCAAGTCTTCAGAATTTAGGTTCTAGGTAGACTAATAAAGTGTGAAAGAGAGTATGCATACCAACAAAAGAAAAATAGATTGCAAATATGTCAGTATACGGGGGCTTTGTATTGAGCAAAAGTGAAGATTATAGAGCAGCTTAATGTAAGTTATATTAAGAGAGAGACTAGAAGTGAGATCAAAAATTTTGTGGACCAAAACTGGGAGAACAATGAGAATGTGGAAGTAGGCAGGTGAACATTAACCTTTGAGCATTTAAATGGACTCATTTTTCAAGGTTAAGACTTGACTGTAACATAGTTAACTATACTAACTTCTATTTCTTTAAGAAGTCAATTCACATAGTTTTAAACATTAGATTACACAGAGAGAAAAATCACAGGCAAATAACTGCATTCTATAATCAACACAATTCAGATGAGAGAGGATGTTTGAACCCAAAATTCATCAGCATATCAGAAAATGATGAGATAGTTGGTAATATAATCAAACTAAGAAATTCAGTGAGTTTCATTTTTCCTAAAAAATTCCATTTTTCCCAGGGAAAGTCCATGCATAAATTCAATACACAATACAGAAAAGAAAGCAGAGCTGTTTAGATTAGGAAGTCTTGGAGGATCTTGATTCCAAGGAAGTCGGTATCCTTTTACACCTAGAGCAATGGTGCAATTAATTTTGCAACACGCTGTATTTTTTCCTGTGAAATTTGTGAATTATGAATTTTTCTTTCATACATTTTCCATGACAGGGAGGAGATACACTGTGCAGAAAGCAGTCCCGTTCTCTTCTTGGAGCCTGGGGTGCACCTGCGCATAAAACAGTCCATCTAATTGATGTTTTTCTCATATAAATTAACATATCAGTATTCCAGTTTGTTCATCGGTCCCTTTTGAGTTGAGTTAGCTTGACTCCGTTTGGTTTGTTGACCTCACAATTGCACTTCTAATCCTTAAAAATATGAAGCCAAGAACCTTCTCTAGGTCACTCCATACAGCTCATGGGTAGCTTCAAACCTGCACTTTGTGTGTCGTGCCAGGAAGTTCAGCCATGGAGAGCCGATACTTACTCTTTAGGGTAGGTATTTGCACGCATGTTGTGGTAAATATTTAGAACCATAAGGGAGTGGACAGAAAGACTGGAGGGTGCATTTAAACTTCTTTGGTCACACCTGATATCTGGTAACTGGAGCTGGACAACAGCCACCTTATGCTGACCAGGTACCCAATGAGAAGTATTAACTGAGCAGAACACTGAAGGGGAAGAGGAAGTGAGGTCTGAGCAGTCCAGGCAGAGTTCCGAGGTCCGGACAGTGCAAACAAAGCCCCGTGGGGGCAGTGTGCCTGGTGTGTTGGAGGGACAACCAGGGGCCTGGTGGCTGGAGCATGGCAGTGAAGGGAGATTGGAGGTCAAATGAGAGAGGTGAGGGAGGAGGCAGGGAAAAGACGGTGAGAGCTTAGACTGGGACTCTGGGGAGATGGGAGCCCCAGAGAATGTTGAGGAACTCTGAGCAGACTTCAGATTAAAAGGCTCATTGGCTACTCTGCTCTGATACCTCTCTAGAGGGACAGTGGGGAGGAAAGGGGGCAGGTTAGGAGAGAGTTGAATGAGTGCATGTGAATGCTCTTAGCCTCTTTGACCAGGGTGATAGAAAAATTGTTGGAATCTGGGTAGTTTTGGAAGCAGAGCCTATGGGATTTTCTGGTGGAATGGATGGAGGGCAAACAGATTGAATGGAGCCAGAGGGTCTGAAGTGTTGGCCTAAGTCACCAAGATGACCTCTACTGAGATGAGGAAAAGTGAAGGTCGAGAGAGCCCTTTCCATGTTTAAGTCTGAGATGCCCTTGGCAGACTCCCAGGTAAACATATTTGGGTGGGAACCTGGAAGAATCAGTCTTGAGATCAAGGAGAAAATCCAGAATGAACACAGACCACCTTCCCCCTTCACCTCACTCCCAGATACTCAAGTTTTCATCATGGAGGGTTATAATTATACAGCATAGGAGGAAAAACAACTTACAATCATCTGGCATTAGACTCTAATTCAATTTTACATAAAAATAAAAAAGGATTTCTTGCACAGTTTTAATATATATTGAATTTCCCTGGAACACAATTACTATGTAAATCAAAGAAATATTACCCTTACTTTTGTTCCAAAGTTTCTGAAAGAATTATTCAGTGTTTTGGAAAGCGGTATGGCCGACAGCAATGCTGCTTGAAGTCATTGAATCACCTGCAGCACACCTGTACTTTCTAGTACATACTTAGAGCTATTTCTTGCAGACCACTTCGATGTATAGAAGCCAGCTTCTCCTTTTAAGCCATTAATGTCATTACACCTGAACATTTACATATTACAATACGTATTACTTTGTTATAAGATATTTTTATTTTTGACTGTGTATTATACTCAGTACATTATATATAGCAATTTCATCTCATTTATGTTTTGTACCATTTCCCAGGCTTTCAAGGTATTGGTGGTCCCCCCCCCCCCCCCCCCTGCCAATATGGCCTCTTTTTACC
>NW_006299479.1:1882750-1884089 GCF_000327345.1 Myotis davidii
GAGGGGGGGGTGGGGACAGATGAGGAATGAGACACACAGTTAATGAACCACACAATGGGCATTATCCAAACCACAAGGCTGGGCTGGCCTTGTGGGGTTTTGCTTTTGCTCCATTGATTTAAGTGCATCCAAAAATGGCAAAATTAGCATCTCTACGACCATTCTTCATAGACTTACATAAAATGAACAGGCCGCCTCTCTCCTGGTCTCTGAGTTGAGCACAGTTTATTTGTTCACCCTATTTTTCCACACCCACCACTCCTCTCATGCACCCCACCCCCATCCCCTACCGTGGGCTTTAGAAACAATGGCACTTGGTGATATGTCTATTTTCCTTTGTCATCAATTATAGTTCACTGGCAGATGTCACAGGCCTCCTTGTTTGTCTAAATGGGCATCAGTAATTTCATAATGGATCCTCTAGTTTTGTCCTCCCTTTTTTTTCAGTCATATCGGGGCGGGGGGGTTATTTCTTTTGTTTATACACTAAAAGCCCAATGTACTTCTCCTGCCAACTTAATCCATGGCTGCAGATCTAAAATGTGTGCATAATGGACTTTCTTAAGCGAGGCTAAGAAAGCTCTCAAATCCTTTGTAGCCATTTGAAGCAACATTGCCCGGTTAGAAAACCTGGGGCTGGAGAAAGGTTAATCCTAGGCCAGGCAGATCTGAAATGAAGTGAAACAAGCACGCAGGCAGCTCCCACCCAGCAACGGAGACATGAAAGCTTACCCACCAGGTGGCCAGGCGCAAAACAGCGCATGCAAAACGCATTGTCTCCGCAAATCCAGTTTCCTCAGATCCAGAGCTTAGCATAGTCTCCCTCTCCCCGCCCTCTCTTTTGTTAAAGTTTTAAAAATATTTATTCTTGGGCCTGAAACAGAGATTTTGAAATCTGTTCTCTCCAAATGTACCAGCATAAGAAAGCTCTCAGCAGTCATAACAAGGCAGGCCCAAGAATGTGTGTGCCTGTGCGTGTGTGCTTGACTGTGTATTATACTCAGTACATTATATATAGCAATTTCATCTCATTTATGTTTTGTACCATTTCCCAGGCTTTCAAGGTATTGGTGGTCCCCCCCCCACACCCCCCTGCCAATATGGCCTCTTTTTACCAAGTCCTTCCACCCGCCTATGCTGGAGATTAAACATGCATGTGTGTGTGCACATGAAGGGCTGAGTGTCACCGGAGTAGAGGGGTCTTCCAAGTGCCTGTGATAAAAAGGAGGTGCTAGGTTTGTCAGGGTGGACAGCCCGGCCCTACGCTGTGCTCCGAAGAACCATGCCCCAGGTCCTCTGCACACAGTGCCGGAGCCTCCAGCCCTGATCCCTGGAATTC
>NW_006299479.1:1884722-1887081 GCF_000327345.1 Myotis davidii
GGTGTGTTATTTCTTTTGTTTATACACTAAAAGCCCAATGTACTTCTCCTGCCAACTTAATCCATGGCTGCAGATCTAAAATGTGTGCATAATGGACTTTCTTAAGCGAGGCTAAGAAAGCTCTCAAATCCTTTGTAGCCATTTGAAGCAACATTGCCCGGTTAGGAAACCTGGGGCTGGAGAAAGAAGGTTAATCCCAGGCCAGGCAGATCTGAAATGAAGGGAAACAAGCACGCAGGCAGCTCCCACCCAGCAACGGAGACATGAAAGCTTACCCACCAGGTGGCCAGGCGCAAAACAGCGCATGCAAAACGCATTGTCTCCGCAAATCCAGTTTCCTCAGATCCAGAGCTTAGCATAGTCTCCCTCTCCCCGCCCTCTCTTTTGTTAAAGTTTTAAAAATATTTATTCTTGGGCCTGAAACAGAGATTTTGAAATCTGTTCTCTCCAAATGTACCAGCATAAGAAAGCTCTCAGCAGTCATAACAAGGCAGGCCCAAGAATGTGTGTGCCTGTGCGTGTGTGCATGTGTGCGTGTGTGTGTGCATGTGTATGTGTGTGTATTACAGCAATTGCAGGAATTTGACTTCTGATAATGTCAAAATACTACATGTTTGAGTTTTTTTCTCAAATTATTGCTTTTGTGTAGGGACTGAACTATTATTTCTTGCCTTCGGACCTTTTCACATGGGGTTTCCTCTATCTAGAATGAAGTGATACTCATTCTTTAAATGGGTAATCCCTATTCATTTTCCAGGCTTTAGCAAGTCTAAAAATTTCTCAGAAAGAGCTTCTTCATTCCAAAATTCAAAGCATAATGCTGTTTATGTGCTCTCTTGTACTGATTTTCTTTTCTTTCAGCACTCTTTAGTATTTAATAATTTGTTAAATGTCAGTTTCTCCCATAAATTGCAAATCTCACCGAGGTAGAAACCTTTTTCTTATTGTTTACCACTACCTCCTCATCACCTAGAAACATCTAAGGAATAATGTTTGTGAATGTATAAATACAGGAGAGCCAGAGGATGAGGTAGGAGGAAATGACTATAAAAATGGTATTTTAGAGATAATTCTTTAGCTTCCACATTTCCTCTTTTTAAATATCTTCTTGAAAAACATTCAAGTTCAAATACAATAAGGGAGTGATAATGTAATGTGATCGTTTGTTTACGTTTGTTTGATTTCCTTTGTGGACGTTAGCTCTTGGGTTTCCTAACCCAGAAGTCCAATTATATTTTCTATTAGCAACTTTCTAAACAATGATACCCACTTTCACTGATGCTGCATAGGTAGAAAGATCAGATAATTTTTTTATAAAGCCCTGCAATTATTTCAATACAGAAACCAAAGAATGAAACATTTAAGCAGTAAATAAATTTGAACCACATTAAATATCTTGATGTTATACACCTATGGGGCAGCAGTTGTCAACTGGTGTTAAATTGATCATTGAGACAAAGAATTCTTTTCTTTGGAGTGGCTTTCAGTTCTCAAGTAAAGGAAATTAAAGGTTGTAAGAGAGAAAATACCATCTCCAGAGACGTATTAGCATGTGTGACCTTTCATTTATACGGTTTCAATTCTCATTTCCATTACTTCTTTGCCTGGGACTCTGGATCCACTATCCAGTTCTTAATTCTTCAACTGCAAAGTCAAGACAAGTCTGGTGAACTCAAACATCTGTCTTCTCTACTCCACAACCCAAGCTGCTAAGAACTTCCAGAGAAAAAATAACACAGGCTGGGGTCACTGTCAACAGAACAACTCGATACCACATCAGCTCGCCTACCTCTCTAGATCTTCTTAATCATCTCCTTCTTTCACCTCCACAGCCATTTTCAATGCCTTCAGCAATCTCTCCAGTTACAGAATATTGGCCTATGTTCACAGTTAAAGGCATCTAAAAACACAGCCATACTGAAGTAGACAGGGCATACTAAGTCTTAGAAATATTGCTGAGTTGTTGGTAAGGTTGAAGGACAGATTTTAGGCGGAGTTTCAGCAATAACTTCCAGGGTCACACTGTGAGCCCAGAAAACCAAAGGAGCTGCTGCCTCTTCCATGATCAGGGAGCTTTCAAAACAGAAGTGTATAAACTCAGCTGAGCTCAGAACTGGGCTGCTTCTACTGTATTCTGGGTGGGAAAACCAAATGCTCTGTGTCCCCCCCCTTTCCTCACTTAACTCTATTCCAAACAAGTCTCTCAAAGTATGTCTGACTTCAAAGCATATACCCCATCCCTAACAGCAAGGGACACTGGGAGATGTAGTTTTTAAGGGACATTCTGCACCTGCTAAAGCAGGATTTACACTCTAAGAAACTACAAAAATAGAGAAAGGTACTTTAAAAACATGGGGGC
>NW_006299479.1:1887556-1890275 GCF_000327345.1 Myotis davidii
ATATATATATATATGCTGCAGAATTTAGTAATTAGTTTATGTGTGCCATGAGATGAAAAAGGTTGACGATCGCTGGCATAAACCATTAATGTCCTAAAAATAAAATTATGTTTTCCTAGAATGAACACAGTGACTTTTTCCCCATCTAACCTGATACATCATTCCAACATCCCCACTCCTCACTAATTTCAACAATGTACACAAAATGCTCATTTCACACTTACCAGGGAACAGAACCTATGAAAAGAATCCTGACCTCATATTTTTATCATATAGTCACTCACAATCCATCTGAACACACTCTCTTCTATTGTAAAAGATGACGCAGCTCTCTTCCTGTTGAAGGTTAATTCTTCCATTAGTCTGTACTCCTTCAATTACTCCTTCTTTTCTATCTTTATTGTTTGTTTTTCTACCTCTGCCTCTTCAGGTAAACTTTCAGATCATACATCCACATAAAAGTATCTGCCATATTAAACACAGGTAACACAGACAACACGCCTCATTCAGCAAGATGGCTAAGTTATGCTTCGAAATATAGCTCAAAAATTTTAATGTCTAAAGACAAACAGGTTGTAACTTCCTACCCACTCCACACGTCCATTGTGAGTAGTCCCAAAGCGCTACTCATCCTATTCCTTCAGAGACTGTGAATAACAAAGGCTCTACCACTTTAATTCAAGGCATCAAGGTTTAATGCTGCAGAAAAGAGAATATGGAGCTTTGTGCAACAATTCTAAGTGACTCTGCCTGGAAGTAACATATACCACTTCCTTTTTCGTGTTATGGCCAAAGAAGTCAGATGGCCTTGTCTAAATTCTGAGGGATTAGAAAAGGCAATCTGATTGTGGATCTAGAATGAGAGTGGGTCTTGAAATATTGGTACCACTGATCTCCTACAAACACATACCCCTCTGTCAACCCTGCATAGGTGTCTCTCACACTTAAACTGCTTCAAAGTGGCCTACATTTTACCACATGCATTTCCTTCCCAACAAACTGTGTGTGTGTGTGTGTTTCTGGAGAGAAAT
Organism: Myotis davidii; assembly: GCF_000327345.1. Classification (NCBI taxonomy): domain Eukaryota; kingdom Metazoa; phylum Chordata; class Mammalia; order Chiroptera; family Vespertilionidae; genus Myotis; species Myotis davidii. Next base: position 1,888,588 of record NW_006299479.1, read on the forward strand.
TCTAGTTAGCAATAATTTTCTTTGAGAATTCTCAGATAATTGCTCCATTATGTACTAGAACTAAATGATGGTGTGAGAAAACTGATGCTATTCTGATTCTTGACCTGTTGTACATAATTTTCTTCTCTCCGATTTTTATGGTTTTTGTATTTATTCATAGTGTCCTAATATTTTGTGATACAGGCTTTTCTTTTATAATTTTTTTATGATGTGGGTCTTTTGGTATTTAATGTTTTGGTTGCTTAGCGCCTCTTTCAAATTATTTTTTAAATTGGATAATTTCCTCAATTCTCTGGCTTTCTGGAATTACTATTAATCTTAGCCGGATGCTTTAATTTAACTTTTTCCTCTTTTATAACTTCAACTTTGTCTTTTTTATTAGTTTTCTGAAAAAGTTGCCTTCATTTTTAATACCTTTGTGAAGACTTAATATCTTTCATATTCTCCATTTCTAAGATTATTTATTCTATTAATGCTCCTTTTTATAGCATTTGTTCTGATTTTATGACTATACTATCTTTTACATTTTTAAGTGTCCTCGTGGGTACATTAGTGATTCTGGTGAAGTGTTTTTTTTTTTCGTTTGTTTTTTGCTTTTTTTTTTTTTGGCTCTCTACACTCTCTCTTGCATCTAATTTCTTTTGTACATTTTCTTTGCTTTATGACCTTTATATTAGAATTTTTAGGTTTTTTATCTTAATCTTGGCTGTCACTGCCATTAACAGTGAACAGTTAAAATGTAGTTAGAAGCTCTATAGGCACAGGCAAGTCTTGACAAGAGGTAGACGTCATCTTGGAATGCTTGGGGCGTATCTTAGAATTTTGTTAGGAACCCCACTGACTGTAAGTCATGATAGATTTTCTTTTCTCTCATGGTCATCACTTTACCGGAGAGAAGGAGTTAGATATCTTGCTTTGCTGGCGTAACATTGGTGGTCAGTGTTCTGGGAGTATGTTTTACTTATTCTTTGCTGCTTAACAAAAATGAGCAGCTTAAAATGACAGCAATGATTATCTCACAGTTTCTGTGGTCAATCTGACACTATGCTGTACACCTGAAACTAATATAAAATAATATTGAATATAAACTGTGATTTAAAAAATAATATTTAAAAAAATCAAAAGACTGGGATATATGAAGTGATAACAGCTGGAATATTTCATTCAAGGTGCTCGTCCCCTTGAGCCTCCATTTACGTAGCTCTAAAACAGCAACTATTATATTTGCCCAGGGATGCTGCTCAGTGCACATTTTGGAACAATGTACGGCAATGCATTGGACAAATTCCAATGCCGGGTATATATGTCCTTTCCTAGTGAACAAAGATCACATTAAAAAGTTGATACTGCCTTGGCCGGTGTGGCTCAGTTGGTTGGGCATCATCCTGTGAAGCAAACGGTTGCTGGGTTCAATTCCTGGTCAGGGCACCTGCTAGGGTTGCAGGTTTAATCCCTGGTAGGAGGCAGCCAGTTAATGTTTCACTCTCACATCGATGTTCCTCTCCCTCTCTCCCTCTCCCTTCCTCTCTCTCTAAACCAATTTAAAAATCTTTAAAAACTGGATACTATTTCAAACTTTGTTACTAAACACAAATCCCAAATGACCTCAGGTTATGTCTTTTTCTAAGTCAGGCATGGACAACAAACCTTTTCTTTCTCTAAGGATTGGACATGTGTGGATGAGGACA
>NW_006299479.1:1890357-1890986 GCF_000327345.1 Myotis davidii
TGCTGCACACCTGGCAGCTCCAGAGCGGTAGTGACTGCACTGTGCATTAGCCTGAAAGCTCATTCCCAGCTTCACAGTCCTGAAGAGGAATGAATGCACTTCGGCTAAACCAGGAAAGCCGATTGCTACCTAAATGACTAATTCATCTTCATAGCAGATGGATGTCAAAGATATTCAAGAGCAGACACACCCAAAATCATGCCAATTAGTTGTGGAGAGGGGCTGGACTAGAAGGTAATTTGGGATATAAACAGCTTTTATTTTTCCAAACCTAGACCCTAATGAACACCTTACATAGATGAAAAATTCTGGAAAGACATGTAACCTCTTGCAGGGCATGCTTTATTTTCCAAACCTAGACCCTTAATGCACACCTTACAAGTTCTGGAAAGACATGTAACCTCTTGCAGGGCATGTGGGAACCTGGAGATGGATTCTTCATAAAATGATGCATCCATTTGGAGGAATGACAGAGGGGAATTATTGAATTGACACTTTCTCTTTAACTCGTAGGCTGCTGGGTTGTTTTATGTTTTGTTTATTTGTTTGTTTGTTTCTTTACTTGCCTTGTCAGACTCACTCTGATGCCAATAGACAGGTGTTGATTCCCCATAATGCTCACCAAGAAA
>NW_006299479.1:1891334-1898854 GCF_000327345.1 Myotis davidii
AGAGCAGTGGTTCTCAACCTTCTGGCCCTTAAATACAGTTCCTCATGTTGTGACCCAGCCATAAAATAATTTTCGTTGCTACTTCATAACTGTAATGTTGCTACTGTTATGAATCGTCATGTAAATATCTGATATGCAGGATGGTCTTAGGTGACCCCTGTGAAAGGGTCGTTCGACCGCCAAAGGGGTCGCGACCCACAGGTTGAGAACCGCTGCTCTAGAGGAAGTAATGTGTACTCTCTTGAAGAGTCTCCTTTTAAAATTGAATATCAGTACTCAGACTTCAGAGTTCACAGGCAGCATGCTCCTTAGATGGAGTCTCGTCTCACAAGACGAGGCAGCTAGCTACACAGACACTAAACTCATATTCCTTAACCCCTGGAAACAATCAGTCCAGCGTTATCGATGGTTGGCTGCCAGCCATTAATGCACATGTAAGACATTAGTAGGATATATGATTGGTTCTTTGTTTTTTTAATATATTTTAATGATTTTTTACAGAGAGGAAGGGAGAGGGACAGAGAGTCAGAAACATCGATGAGAGAGAAACATCAATCAGCTGCCTCCTGCACACCCTCTACTAGGGATGTGCCCGCAACCAAGGTACATGCCCTTGACCGGAATCGAACCCAGGACCCTTCAGTCCCCAGGCCGAAACTCTATCCACTGAGCCAAAGCAATCAGAGCTGATTGGTTCTATTTAAAACTTTTGTTTGCTCCTCTGATAAAAACAGGCTCATCACATCATCTGGCGATGCTACCCAATGGCTTTCCTTTCAAGATTGGGAGCATCTCCAATTTCTCAGTAGCCAAATCTGTGCCAAATGGAGAAACAATTTTGGACCAGGTCGTGAGGATCCTTCATTTCTTGGATATCATCTCAGAACAAGTGGGTAAGTTTACCAAAAGGAGAAGAACACAGAAAGCAGAACCTCCAGAGCAACTTAAAGTCCAAAGTATTGCAGAAATGGTACCAGCATCACTTCTACTTTTCACAGATGGCCACGGCCCCCTCCGTGTGCTTAGCTTTTCCCATTGTTCTGGGAGCTCCGTTAGGCTAATTTGATATTTTGAAACTGTCACCACTGTTCTTATTTAATACGTAACTAATCAGTTCTGCAGTCGGCTGTGCCCTGCTGTTGCTGGCAAAGCTGAAATAGGACATGTGATTAATTTTTCTGTTGCTGAGCCGTGTTCTGATAACGGCTAATATACTGACTCTAGGATATTTGACTGCGCACTCTGAGTCTAATGTTGTGCCCTGTGGCAGGTGCTCAGTTATGGTGACAATACATTTCCGGGATGAAAGTGTCATCGGTGTATGTATAGCATGCGTGTGAAGGCTTGGTGAAACCCAGGGCATGAATATCCAGAGAACAGGGCACTGGAAATATTTTTCTTAATAAATGCCTCAACAATAAAACATGTTACAGAATTTCAGGACATTTCCCCGAAGGAAAACAATTTCAAAATATATTAATACTTCTCGCATAGTCATAATTGCTTCTCATCTTCTCCACAAAATTCTGTCGCTGTGGAGTCAGTTATCCATTGAATTTTTTTTTTTCCATTTTGAACCTCATCCACCACCCTGTCAGAGTTCTGTTATACTTCCATTTTTAGAATGCCCAAAGTAATAGAAAAATGTATAGAGTTGATCGGTATGGGGTTATACTCATATTGCAAGTCATAATCCATTTTAATTTTGCAAAAGTTTTAGTCTTGGCTCCTTTAAGCATCCAGCCGCAGTACAGTCTTTAAATATATCTCATTTGTGGCACTATATGAATCACCCAAATGTTCAAAACATCTGCATGTCATAAAATGAGGTTAACATCTTTACAGATTCTAAATAATATAATAATTTATAGTTAATAATGATAATAACAACCATGACCAGCATCTATTTAACACTTACTTCACAGAAGCCCGTCTGGCAACATGGCTCATTGGTTTACTCAAAACACCTGGTTGTCACACTGCTCATTGATTGGTGCTAACTTTAGCCTTTAGTGAGGTGCCTACACATGATAATATGTCACATTCAACAGAGACACACAAATCCTTGTTTGGGGTGCCCTTTCTGGAAGAATGGTCTTTATCGCTATCTGAGTCTCTCAGCTTCAGTGAGCTGAAATTGTGAAGAGCCACATATCAGGTAATGGATGAGCTTGGGCCATACGGGGCTTTTGGATGCTCTGAAACACGGGGTAGTACCAACCTTCACGTAGTGTGTCCTTGAGTTATGATCAATTAGTCATGAGCCCCTACAGAAGTGGCATATACTTCTAATTGATGTATGCATATATACACTGGGGTAAATACTGGAGTATGAACAGATTTCTACTGCAGAACTTCTCATCGTTTTCAAGGTACTATTGTGAATCTTTACAAAGTTGATAGATAGCTTATTTTCCTTTCTCTCTCTCTAAGGCAACTGAGTGACAATTTTCTTTGGAAATGTGCTCTGGGAAATACAATTTTAGACCATTTGAGTATTATTCAGAATTAAACATACAGTAGGAATTTCTAAGCACCTGCTGATTGATTTATTTAGAATAATACTACATCTTGTTAATAAAAAAAATAATAATAAAGCTGAAAATGAATGACAGTGTAAAAGAGAATCTTCCTAATGATATAAGGCATGGGGTCAGAAAGTTAAAAACAAAATAAAACAAAACAAAACAAAAAAACACAGCAGAAACTTTACCTGCATCTGCTGATGGAAATAATACCCACACTATTATCCTGACAATCATTATGAAGCCCACAGGTGATGAATTATATAAAAGAACTTTATCCCCCTGCTGGTGTGGCTCAGTGGTTGAGCGTCAACCTATGAACCAGGAGGTCAGGGTTTGATCCCCACCACGGCACATGCCTGGGTTGTGGGCTCAATCCCTGGTAGAAGGCATGCAGGAGGCAGCCAATCGATGATTCTCTCTCATCATTGATATTTCTGACTCTCCCTCTCCCTTCCTCTCTCTGAAATCAATAAAAATATATTAAAAATAAACAAATAATATAATTTTGTTAATTTTAAACAATATGAAAATATTTTCTTTTAGAAAGACAGTGTGGATAGTAATGATACTTGATGTTATAAGATCAGACCTAAACTGCCAGCACTACCAATGATAGTGCACGTGATTTCAGAAAGACAATAGTTCATATTACACGGGACTGATGCAAGGATTAAATGAGACAACAGCGCTGAATGTACTTGGTACTTACAGCACCATCGCAAGATTTCTCACTGAGTCAGCTCCATGGACATACACACAAAGGCTCACTCTAAGTTTTGTTTTGGTTTGAGATTTATTTTAAAATAGAATCCCTTGTTTTCTTAAGTCCATGGCTGGATTCTTGATGTTTGTGGCAATTAGATTTCTTTAAAATGGCTCTTGGAGCACACAGTTCTGAGAATCACCGCTCTATGATTCTGATGATGATGATGATGATGATGATGAGGAGGACATTGAGGATTGAGCCTGAAACCCAGGTATGTGCCTTGACTGGGAATCGAACCATGATCTCCTGATTCAAAGATTGACAGGAGGAGGAGGAGAAGGAGGAGGAGGGGGAGGAGTGTGTGTGTGTGAAGGCTTACGGATTAGGGGGAAAATTGATGCTATTGCAACTGGTTTTAGGCTCCATTTATTTTGAAAAAAGTATCACCTTGAATATATGTAGTATTTCAGCCATAAACTAGTCATTGTGGCTAAACATCTACACTTAATACAAGGCAGGCCCAGGTCCAAGTGCTCTGAATTTTACTCACACAGTAAATTCAATTTGCAGACAAATTCTGGCACTACTAGGCAAGAAAGTGTCAAAACTGGCATCCAAATCTGAGCAATCAGGTTTCGATGGTTTTTAAGTACCAATGGCTAAGCAAAGCAGGATAGATTGGATTTTGCAACCAGTTGACGCCTTCTTTTACCCTCGTACTATTTTCAAAGGTGAAGGATGAGAGAATGAGCTACTGAGAAACTGAGGAAGAGGACAGGGGTTTTCATAGTACCATTAATAAGGATATGACTTGGAGATGTCCTGTGACTCTCTGGGATCCATTTTATTTATTTGGAAAATGCAAGGGTTGGGTTAAATCTGGGATGGCAAATTCTTAGCAAACATGACGCTAATCCCTGAGCTGGTATTGTTATAAATCATTACCCACTCTTTTCTATTGACCTTGAACAAGGAATTAAAACCCTCTCAGCTCAGCTTTCCACGTAATCTCTTTTGATTCATGGGAGCTGCTGCGTGAGATAAAACCTAGGTTTCAACCCCGGACAATGTGACATATAAGCCCTCTTCAAGAACTAATATCAAACGGCTCTTCACACTTAATAATGAACTTGTACAAGGAGGGGCTCTGAGTTTGCATATGAAAGTGGGCAGGGGCTGCAGATGGATTGGGAGCAGAGGAAACTGAGCACTGAGAAATACGAAGGCAAAAATAAAAAAAATATTTCCAAGGCTGACTCAGGCCCACGTCTCGCACAGTCGGAGGCCTTCCCCAATGAGACAATTCACTTCCTCATCTAGGCCCTGCTCGGTTTCTCAGCATGAAGCCAGAACATTGAATTTATTACCAGTACAATGAATTATTTCGTTTAATCACAGGCATGGATCTTGGGGCCGCATTTTCTTGCCAATCGCTCCATTTCCTTTATATGGAGATGGGTCCTTACCCACCAGCTCACTCTTGTTTTCCGACCACATGCTATGAAAGAGCAGGAAACTTTTCCTGTATAATATCTACACAACCACACGCACTTGGATTCCTAATAAAGATTATTCACTAAGATAATCCAGAGGGAAAAGGAGAAGGGAAAGGAGAAGAGGGATTTTGACAGGTGCACGATTCATGATGCTTTTGAAACGAACCCACTGAAGAAGGCCTTAGGTATGAAAATAAAGCTTTATGGGTTTAAAATTCTAAAACAAATCGGGTGCACTTGTTATTTTCTTCTTATTAAATCCCTTACCCCACGGAATAGTCTCTCTTTCTAAATTCCTTGTGGCTGATTTTTAAAAGCGAAGGTGCCTCTGTCTTGGGTAGAACCCTCTGTGCTGAGAAAGTCAAGGGATCACCAGTGTGAGGCACAAGGAAAAGGAGGCTTACAGAAGACTGCTCAGACCTGCCTTGAATCCTATGGGGGCCAGAGTTTTGGGGGGCTGGGGGGAGGGTTGAAAATAGCTTGTGGCTGAATGCATTGTCTTCTAGGTTCCGAAACAGTAGGCATCTGGATAAAGAGCGGAGATTCAAGGTCCTGGCCTAACTCTCACAACAACCAAATAAAAAGCAGACAATACCTGGTTTCTTTCAGAAAAACTGAGATCAAATGGCATTACACAGAAAGAATGACAGATTTCTGCTCTGGGGGATGGTGGAGTAGTTTGTATCAGTAAATCCTTTTCATCTGAGAATAACTTGATAAAGCTGGATTAGCAGGACCGGACAGAACAGAGAAAACATTTCTCCACTGCTTTTCCAATTTGGAGGTTTTCCGGTGCATAGCATGAGACACAGAAGGAAAGCAACAAAGGCGGACAAAGCCTTTTGGAAATAGGTTGGGACAGAGAAAACCAACTATTAGAGTTCACGGCTGACAAGTTACTCGGACTTGTGGGGCCAAGAATATGAAAAAAAAAAAGAGCGCCACAAAGTTATGAAATAAACATTGTGTCTGGCTTTTGCTCTCAAAGCTTGCTGTTGGCTCTAGGGATTATAAGTAAGCACATGTAAATATGTGCAGTCTCAGTAATCAATAAAGAAATGTTCTTTAAGGCCACAATAGCATACACACCTGCTAAAATATCTAGAATTTAAAACACTGACCAGGCCAGGCATTGCAGAGGATATGGTGTTACAGTAACTCATACACTGTTGATGGGAAACAGGTTGGTAGTTTATTTAAAAGTTAATCGCTTACCTAACAGGATTCAACCATTCAAAGCTTAGGTATGTGCCCAAAAGAAATGAAATCATATATCCATACAAAGACCTGTTTTTAAAAAATGTTCATATCAGGCAAAAATAATATGTACACCAATAAAAAATCCAATAAGAACTGAATGAACAAACAGGCTGGAGTAAAACAGGGTGGGCAAAAATGGGTTTATTTTAAAATTTTTTTTTATTAATTATTGTATTATTTTCCCTATAAGCAACTGTAAACCTACTCATTCCCAACCCTATATAATGTATTACTACTCTGCAGTAAAACATATGGATAGGAAGACAACACAAGGTGTGATTTCATTCAGATAAAGTAATTTTAAAATATCGACAAATCTATGGTAACAGAAAGCAAATCAGTAATTGCCTAGACACGAGGAGTTAAGGAGAAAGGCAGGAGGGAAAGATTACCAAGGGGCTCAGGGAAACTTAGAGTGATAGAGATTTCATTATCTGGATAGTGGTGATGTTTTTGAAGGTGTATGTATATGTTTGTCTCAACATCAAATCATGCAGTTTAAGCCTGAGTAATTTTTATATAGCAACTAGAGGCCCGATGTACAAAATTCGTGCAAGCGTAAGCCTTCCTTCCCCCCGGCTGCCGGCACAGCTTCTCTCTGGCACCCAGGACCCAGGCTTCCCTCACAGCCCTGGCTTCGCCAGGAAGGTCTGGCCTAATAAGCATAATATGCTTTTATTATTATAGATTATGCTTCAATAAATCTGTCTGAAAAGGCAAAAAAGAGATTGGTGGCAAATATGTACATTTATTAGCAGGATTGCAGGCCAGGAATATTTTGTACCAAGTAAATTAAACTGACTGAAAAAATATCACTGAATGAGCATGCATTGAAACATCAGTTTTATGATTTTGATACAAAAGAACAGAGACCATAGCACATATTTTTTTTGTCATCTTTAATAGTACTTTTAATAATCATTAGTAATTATTTTAAAGCTTTCCATAAAGTTTGGACACAGAATAAAGGAAGGTTGGGAGGTAAATGGAAACTTATTTTTAATCTCATCTTGTCATTTTTATTATGAAGCCACTACATCGAATCACAGACCTCATTTGCCACTTAGAATTATTCAGACAATGTGAGAAAGTACTCAAGTGATATTGATTTTTCTTTAATCTCAGTATCATCCATACCTTAGATTAACTTAATGTAAATAAAACAATGTAATGTAAATAGTGTTTGATTTGAGAGTAACACTGGATAAATTCAGGCCATATTTTGAACTAAACTAAATCAAATCAATGTTTGACTCCACAGACTTTCCTTGCTCTATGAGGAAATGCAAATGAAATACTATTCAGAGTTTTTAACTAATTGGATTAATAAAACAAGAAGAAAACACCGTATCAGAGGCATTTCAAGGTTGAGAGCACTATCAGATGATGGCTGCTACCTGATGAGTATCAACCCACAGCCTAAGTCTATTAGGAGCAATTCCCAGCACTCCATGGGGCTGGCTGCTACATTCCATGTTGCCTGCGGTATTGGATAGACTCTGTCGATTGGAAAAACATCCCTGCCTCCTG
>NW_006299479.1:1898886-1899545 GCF_000327345.1 Myotis davidii
ATCACTTGCTTCTTCTGGCCCCTGTAAACCTCAACAGAAATCTCTACTGCTATAATGGGAGTTAGTCGGGAAACATTTTGTTTTTGTCTAGGTTTATAATAACATGGCTACTTTGAAATGCTCACCAAGTCTCAGGACACAGGAGGTAACCAAGTGCCCTTCTTTTTCTACGATATGTCTGGCCCATATCCGTAAAGAAGCAGAAACTCAAGCCACAGAACGAAAGGCCCTCTCGGACCCGGGTGTCACACCTGAAAAGACAGCTGAAACAGGGACCTGTTCCTGGCCCCTTTGCAGTCACTGACCTTTCAGAGTTCCCGTCCCAACCTGGGGAATCTAGCCAGATCTCTCCTAGAGAGGAAACGTATCATCTTGTTTTATTCATTTATTTTTTTAAAATGCCTTAAGGGAATGGAGAACACAGGCAAATAGTTAAACTCCCACTGAGACGAAACTACCATTTCCATAGTTTATTACACATGATAACATCACACAGATTGTATGTTTAATTCATTTGAAGAGAGAGTTTTATCCTCCCTCCCCCACTCCCCATCACCCCATCACACACACACACACACACACACACACACTCCACATATTTTCTCTTTATATGCATAGATAACCCTATTGCTTCTTTCTTTGGGGAATTCAAATATATA
>NW_006299479.1:1899873-1903963 GCF_000327345.1 Myotis davidii
AAATAAAAATTGCAGAGATAATGAAATAATTATAAGAACAATTCCTCTGAACTGGGATCGCTCCATTTCCTTTTCTTTCACAGCATAGAAGGCTTGTGCAAGTGAATTCAAGCATGCTAGACATGAAAAGGTTAAAGAAAGCATTAAACCAACTGTAGTGATCTCACATGACACTTGTCTAAAGTTTCTATTTCTCTACGAATTGATTCAACCAGGTGCGAACTGGCAGTCAAACGAAATGAACCCAGTAGATGCCACCTCCCCGTGCCTGGAGTCACCTTGGAAGACAGTCCCAATCCCTGAACCACCTTTCTCCTTAGAGAGGAGGGCCACCTTCTAATGTGATGGGTCGGTAAGTTTATCAGGTGCCAATTTCAATTCAGCATTTGGAACTCTCAGGCCATTTCATTTGCTTGTTTTTATTCTTTACGGTTTTTGGTTTGGTTTGGTTTGGTTTGGTTGCCCTTGTCATTGAACTAGAAGGAAAAGTCCACCAAATGTATACTATTGCTGCTCTAGACTGAAGCTATGGTTAAGGTGACCTTCAATTTTTTCCAGATGAAATAATCAACGCAGTACTTCCTAAGGCTCAACAATTCCAATATGATCGCCTCTGAATTGAATTACTTCCTGTGAATGGAAAGTGCCTCTAAAAGGTCATTGTAAGGGTGGTCACCACATGACAGTGCCTTAGGGAAGGTTACATTTTCACACTTGGAATGGTTGGTTTTAGTTTTTCTCAGGTCCTCTTAGTATTAAAGGTCATTCATTGCCATCTACTCAAGAAACTCATGGTACACGATGTTGGAAATCTAGTTTCCTGAGGAAGAAGCTAATGAGGAGGGAGACAGGAGCTATTCAACTGCCTGGGCCTTGGGAGTTTAGTTCAGTGTCAGATGGTATCTTCCTTATTGGTCCATAGAGAAAGCAAGCCTCCCTTGTTCCTGCACCATTGGCGCTCCCTGACTCCGCTGTGCAGCCAAAACCCATCAGATGGGACACCAGGTGTTTTCCATCCAGGGAATTGGCAGTGGAAGGCAGAGCTCACAGAGGAAGTGTGTTTAAGATGATTGCAACCCGGCGATGCTGTTCTGTAATGGAAACCCTGGGACAGTGTGTGAGCAAACCGTGACCGAGAGGGCTTCACAGTATGTGCTAGAGATGTTCTCTGAAACAGAAATGAGGTTGCAGCCCTCCATGTTCTACCCTGAAGGTCATACGCTCCTGCTTACCCAGAGATGTCTGACTTCTCCAAGGAAGAAATAAGACACTTCTCTGAGGTCTGCACCCAGTAGCATGAAATAAGACTCTGGAATCAGAGATAAGTAAATTCAAATTACTATAATGCTTAGGCTACATTTTATTGCTGATGTTGAATGGCTAAGTCAATCTCTCCCAGCAATATTGGTAGAGCAACAACTTGGAGGGTAGTGTTGAGGGGAAAATTAACCCGTCATTTGCAGTAGGTGCTCACCAAATTGTAACTCTCCACCTTCTTGCAGAAGGCATTTTTTTTGCTTTCATTTTCTTTTTAAAAATAAGGCTTTATGCTTAATTATAACTTGTAGGCTTCCCAGACCTAAATTCTAGCAAGAGTATACAATTCCTTTGTCATCAGTGTTATTCCCAGAATGCCATGCTCTTCACGGAGCGTCTAACTACAGTGGAGGTCTGGAGTTAGGACACTCTCCCAAGGAGAGATTAAACGGGGCATTCATTATGGCAGCTGGAAGGCTGCATTATTGTTCTTCCAAGAAGGAGAGATTTATGGTTCTACTTAGTGAATGCTAATAGTTTTCTTATCAGTGGGTAGCAATACAAACATTTTTGTGTATGGTAAGGTTAAAGTAAACCTTCAGAGTGGATTTACAAAACTTGAAAGCTAGTGATTAGTTCTTGACAAGCCTGGCTAATAACAGGAGCTCCCGGAAGGCTATATAGGTCTAGCTTAGCCAGGATGCATTATTCTTCAGTGTTTTACGATTTTGCATCCGTCCTCTCAGAACTGGGCTGTCACATCAATGCGTGCAGCTTCTGTGCTTCTCTTAAACTTCGAGGCTGCTGTCTGCTAACCAATGTCATTTGGTTGCCAAGAAAAGAAAAGCCAAAAAGCTCTTATAATCAGTTATCCCCCGCAAAATGTTACGTAACCTAATTCTGCTTTGCAAATAGATTCAGATTCAACTAATATTTATGGGGCACCGATTATTTATAAAAATGTTGCTCGAGTCTTTCACATATATATGCCATTGAATGCTTACAGTCTCCCTGTAAGGTTTGGGTTCTGAGGGAACTAGAACTCTGAGAGGGTGTGTGCATTGTCTGAGGTCATGTTTTCAAACGTATATCTGACTCCAAGTGCAATGCACTCAGCACAGGCTGTTCACGAGGCACTTGAAGGACAGCCAGGCTGCTCCTTCAGGCTCCCCATGGGCGGGACATGATGAAAGGAGATTGGGGAGCTCAGATTTACATATTCCCAAGTGGTGATGGTTTCTAAGGGCCCGTATTCTTCATGTTCCTAATGGCGAAAGAGTACATATCTCAAAGCGAAAAATGAGTGTTTTTATACTGCTAAACAATAAGGCTACATCAATCAACTTTCACCAATTATGTACTGCAACAGATTTTGAATGTTGCTCTGGAACACGCATTTAGAATAAGAACAGCTCAACAAAATAATTACATCTAATAATTAGCCTAAGTCTTGCTCAGTCTTTCTGACACCTCCTACAGGGGTTAGGATTCAACCCGATAAAAGTTAGATGTTTCATGTCCAAAAGCCTATTACTCCAAAAATCACCCCGAGCCTAATTGGCTCCAAATTTTGTAGCTTTTTCTTCTCTTCTTTCAAGAAAGAAATAAATTGGGCTTAGGGGGGGGGGTATGCACTAGCATGGAGACTCTCAGCTTTGGTTTCAAAGGTGTTTCAAATGACTGCATCTACTTCCCAAGACTGTTCTGGAAGAACACTGGTCAAATTTCAGTGTATGGGTTACAAAATGTCAGCCAACAGCAGCACACAGTTAATGATTTTTCCTTTCCTGTGAAGGCACAAATGAAATGAACAAATCATTGCTGATTTCTATCATCTATCTATCATCTAAATCGGTGGTTCTCAACCTTGGCTGCACATTAGAATCACCTGGGAATCTTTTTAAAATCCTGATTTCTGGGCCTCACCCTCCGGAAATTCTGTTTCTTTGTGATGGGGTGAGGCCACAACACGAGTAACAAAGAAAGAGAATTTCCGGAGGATGTGGCCCAGAGTTCAGGATTTTAAGAAGATTCCCAGGTGATTCTAATGTGCAGCCGAGGTTGAGAACCACTGGTCTAAAGGGAGTCACATCAAGAATTTGGTGTAGTCTATGGCCATACCACCCTGAACGCGCCCGATCTCGTCTGATCTCGGAAGAACTTGGTGCGGCTTTCCCAGAAGGTCGACCTTGTGACAAATAGAACATGCAGCCCCTGCTCAGTGCGTAATATTGTTTCTTGGTAAATAAGGGATCTGCTGACTAACCTCCCTGAGAGGAAGTGAGAGGAGTCAGGAAGGAGCCTCCAGCTGCCAATCAATTCTGCATCCGGGCAGCTGATACCAGAGGTCAGGATACTGAGATGCTCTTTGTATAGACAAATCTCTGGTCGGCACCTCAGCCAATAAAAGTGGGTAGTTTGAAACGTGGAGGTTTGAAAAAGAACAAACCTTACGATTGCAGTGGCTGAAACCAATGTGGAAAAAATCTAAATATTGTGTGATCTGGTTTTGTACAGATAAGAAAAAGTTTCCCTCCAACAAACACGTTAACTTGTCTTGATGCTGAGCGTCCTGGAATGTTCGCCTATTGCTGATTTTAAAATAGAAAGAATACAAGAGTCACCCCGAATCCCAGCATAAACTGAAAGCATGAATAAAGCTCCAAGCTCAATGAAGACCCCGCCCCCCAATTGGGTGGTAAGGAAAAGGTGGGGCTTTCCATTTCTTGGGTTGTTACTAATAAGGGGTGAGTGAGCGCTTCTCAGCACAGCCAGGTGCCATCTAAGCAACCAACCCTTCTACTTAAAAGGAGCTCTCCCCACCAGCCCTCAG
>NW_006299479.1:1904008-1923907 GCF_000327345.1 Myotis davidii
GAGGCACTACCAACTGTGACAAGATCAGGGAGAGATCAAAGAGCTGTAACTTGTGGGGTCCGGACCTGCTGAAACTGCATTTACCCATGTGACCACCAGGGATCTCTGCCAGGCACCCAGTAACCTCCAGGTCCAAAGAGCATCCAATGACAGAGGATAACGCCACGCTGGCCAGAAAGGATCTGAGGAGACATTCTGACCCACTAATTCATTCTTTTCTCTCTGTCCTTTCTAACATACCCAAACACAGCAATGCCTGGCTCTCCATGATCGCCCGTGAAGGCCTTTAGAGTCTCATATGCAGCAGGACATTCATCTACAGACAAAGCCTTGCCTCCAACAGCCGCCTCCAAATGACACTGCCACTTTATTTTTTTTTAATATATTTTATTGATTTTTTACAGAGAGGAAGGGAGAGAGATAGAGAGTTAGAAACATCGATGAGAGAGAAACATCGATCAGCTGCCTCGTGCACATCTACGAGGGTTGCACCCACAACCCAGGTACATGGCCTTGACTGGAATCGAACCTGGGACCTTTCAGTAGGAAAGCCGACCCTTCATCCACTGAGCCAGACCAGTTTCGGCGACACTGCCACTTTAAATAGCTCCTTCACCCACTGCTGTTGTTAGAGGCAGTTTGGTTATAATCATAAGACAGGTGAGGCTTCCAAGAATATAAGCTGCCATGTAAACCAATAGATTTAGAAGAGAGAGAGAGAGAAAAAAAAAAGAAAGAAACTTCTCCTGGTATATGTCATAGTCAAGGTGTCAAATCAATCCATTAGAAAAAGTTTGTGTTTTGAAATCTGCCCAGTCTACTTACAAGATAGGAACTTGTCATCTCGCCAACTGACTCCACTCACAGTCTTATCTCTCTTAATTAACCAACCCCGGTGTTATTCTCGGAGGTGGAGTCGTTTTGGAGGAGGGAGAAACAATGATCCGAGTATGTGTCAGAGTTTGTCAAAGATCTCCCCGTCTCTGGGAATGAGGATGGCAAACACATGAGATTCAAGACGAATATAGAAATCTGACAATAATGCCTCTTGAGTTGCAAATCTTTCACCTTCGTAAACTGTCAAAACCCAAATCCCCAAGCCTGAAATCCCAAGGACAGGACGTGAAAACCCACGTGGCTCGCTGCGAGAGGAACATGAGCAGCACTGTCTCCTTCCCGGCCTCATCGCCCCTTCTCTTGCCCAACCTTAACCTCCAGAGAGCCAACCAAGGTCAGGGGAATCTGCTCCGGGTTAGTTCTCCAATTTGCTGAAGCTTCTGCGGTAGAAATTGTGTCCAGATTAGCATCTCCCGCCCCCGCCCCTCCAATCCTCCATCTCCCTGCCAAGGTGTTCCCCGTCTTTGTCCTGCGGCCCTCACAGAGCGGGGTGAAGGGGGCCGCATCTGGAGGCTGCGGGAGCAGATAAAGCCTGTTGTTTTACAAGGGCCGGGTGGGGGAGTGGGTGCAACCCTCTTTGCACTGCACAAAGGCTGCCTGATAATAACAAATTGCCTTGTCAACCACAAGAGATACTTAGCTATTAATGGAAATAATAACAGATGATATCGGCTTTGCACATTATAATCAAACGGGAGATCAAAGAGAACTAATATTCTAAACAGTTACCAGTGAAGACATGCTAATGAGATAAAAACTACTCCCCAACGCACCAGTGAATAATTATTGATAATAAATAGCGTCATTTAAACTTGGACAGTATTTTTAACACGCAGAGAATAACCACGGCCAGTGTGGCTTTTTCCTTTTGGATAAAATAGTTTTTAATCTTTAAAAACAAACTTCATTGCATTCTGCTGGTATGATAAGAGTGTGAACCATGTAACGGACCTCAACCAGTTCAGGCTGAAGTCCCACTGCATTGGGTTGTGCCTGCAAACATTTGAGCACAGAGTCATTTCAAGTCTTTAAGAACCAGGCCAGATACACAGCCTGATGAACCCCTCTCTGACTTGTCATGTAGGAGAATATTGAAATCAAATTATTACATTTGCACCAGTCTACACTAAACACACACTATTTGGGTAATAATGTGTATGCCTTACCAAGGGTGTCTGATAAGCCTGGTTTCCTTTATAAAAAAAAAATGAGGATAAATAGGCCCAGCGTGGGTGGAAAATAGTTGGTTAGGAACTCATTCAGCCATACGATCTCAGAGTGGAGACCATGCGCTGACCTTCTTTTCCAACAAATAAAAAAACGGAAGCCCAGAGAGGTCAGAGTCAGAAGCCATGGATTTTAGGGCCTGGCTGCATCATTTGCTTATTTTATGAACCTGGAAATATGAGAAGTATACTTCATCTCAAAAACCTTTATTTTTTTAAATTTAGGAATAATGACTTTTATTTCTTTCTTCATCAGAGTTCCTGTATAAAGACAGGTGTGAAGATCCCCATTGGAAATGGTAAAACATGCTATGTCAATGTGAAGCTATGACGCAATGTTACATACCAAGTCGACTAGTAACCCTGTCTCAAAAGCAGGTTTGTTTTTTTTTTAACTTTCAATTTAAAAAGTGGGTTAGAGGACCTCTGCAGGAGAAAAACAGGACATTTCTGGAAGATAGAATGCAAAAACAAAACAAAAAAATCCTCAAAATCAGAGTGTTGGGAAGAATGTCAGTAGAAAATAAAAATAGATGCTGCAGAGGTGACACTTCTTCCAGGCAGACCTCCAGTGATGCTCCAAGATCTCTACTGGGAGGTGTGGGCTCTGGGTCAGAAAAAGATCAGTTATAAAAATTCCACTATATGAAATATTTGGATCACATTTCCAACCTTCTCTCCTCCTTTCCCCTCATTCTCTGATCCTACAATGAAACAAATAACCATCTGCTTTGTACCTAGAACAAAGCAGGCATATCAAAAGGATGTGGAAACCTGTATGAAAACCAAATACAGGGCGATTTGACCATCTGAATAAATAATTATTGGAAATATTGTGATATATTGAATAAGACAGGAACTCATGTGCCCACAATGATATAAATAGATAAGTAAACTTAGGAGAAAGGAAAAGTCTACCTACTTAATATTTGAGTGGAAAAACTTTGCAGACACCATTTTAAATAGGTGACCAAACTTGATTTCACCATGAATGTAATGAGACGGTATGTCCCTGAATATCTTCCAGTGTGGTTCCCTGAGCGGAACCAGCATCGCACCAGCCAGCATCACTGTGGTGGCATCCTACACACTCCTGCATAACCTGAACCTGATCTTTAGGAACTTTCCACAAACCTAGACTGAGAGCTATTCTGCAAATACTGCTCTGTACTAGTCAAGAAAGGCAAGGTGATAGAAATCAAGCAAATGACTGAAAGTATTTTCCAAAGCACAGGTTATTAGAGAAATTGTTTTAAAAAATATAATTTTATTGATTTCAGAGAGGAAGGGTGAGGGAGAGAGAAATAGAAACATCAGTGATAAGAATCATTTATCGGCTGCCTCCTGCATGCCTGTGACTGGGGATCAAGCCACAGCCCTTGACTGGAATCTAACCTGGGGCCCTTCAGTCTGCAGGCCGAAGTTCTATTTGCTAAGCCAAACCAGATAGGATGGTCATTAGAGAAATTTGACAGCTATGTACTACACAGGATTTTGGGTAGAACCATCAGTCTGTAAGGGCCTTATGAAGACAAACAGCCAAAGCTGAATGGATCTTCTTAGAAGGTAGTATTATCCCAATGTTCATTTTCTGATTTTGATGATAATAGTTTGGCTTTCTAGGACTGTATCCTTGTTTTTTGAAAATGCACATGGAAGTACTAAGGGGTAATGAAATATGTAGTGATATATATATATAGTATTATATTACAGTTGTGAGGAAGGTTAGTAAGAAGCTAGAAAAATTCTTCGACAAGTGGAATGAGGAAAACTGAGACAGATGTTTAGACAAACAGTCAAGCAGAAAAAAAGAAAAAAGAAAAAAAACACTTTTCTACATACCCCCCCTTTTTTTTTTTTATAACACTTAGCAGGTATTTAAAAAAAAATTCTTCTGTAGCTTACTGATAGCAGAACCTGCCTCTCCTGCAAGTTAAAAAATTTTTACACACCACATTTTTTTTTTAAAGTACAAGCCAGACCACACCAGCTGAGAAGGGTTAAACCTTTTCCTGACTCGGGTGAAATGACTGTAAATTTATCTGTCTCTCGACCTCACCACAATACTTCCTGCTATACTTTTTAAAAAATCTGTTGTCATCCCACAAATCCATACATTTAACCACTTTTCCGTTTGCCCCCTGCTTCATCGCTTTGTTTTTATTGGCTTCAGACAGGAAGGGAGAGGGAGAGAGAGACAGAAACATCAATGAGAGAGAATCATTGATCGGCTGCCTCCTGCGCACCCGCCACCAGGGATTGAGCCCATAACCTGGGTGTGTGCCCTTGCCCGGAATCGAACCTGGGACCCTTGAGTCTGCAGGCCGACGCTCAATCCACTGAGCCAAACTGGCTAGGGCTAAGATGACTTTTAGCTAAACGTTTCTGTCGGGTTGCTCACCTTTTAAAAAATTTACTCTGAGAAATTATTTACAAGTTCTAGATATAAACCATTTGTCTCGAGCAGGTGACAAACATTTCTCCTTGTTTTTGACTTGCTTTTTCACTCTCTTCATGGTAACTTTTGATGAAAATAAGTTCTTATCCTTAATGTAGTTAATTATTTCATGTTCTTTTATGATATTGTTTTGAGGAATTGGTTACAATTGCCTATCCATATGACATCAATTTACCTCCTACATTTTTACTGCTTTGCCTTTCACATTGTAGTCCTCATTTTGCCTGGGTTACAAAGAATAATAATTAAATATCCTATCTCCCTGCATGTAATCAAATCATATTGTAATTCTGCATTGTCATCCCATCATATTTTAAGTTTATATCAGCAAGGTCTGTTTCTCTGTTTTCTTCCATTAGCCAACTTGTCCATGATTCTAAATAGATCATGATAAATTGTAGGAGGGAAAACTATTTTTCTTTTTGAGAATTAAGTCCTGGCATTTCATTTTTCAAAAAAAAATTTAGAATCACCTTGTAGGTTTCATAAAAATATTTAAGGATTTTTTGGTTGGAATTGAATTTAATCAATGGGTCATTTTGAGGTGAAGTGATATTTTTATATTGATTTTTTCTATTTATCAATTTATCTCTCCCCTTTAATATCTTTTATATCTTTTACTAAGATTTATAATTTCCTATATCACATTAATCTCAAATATATTTATTAGATTTATTTTAGGCTCCTAACTTCATTACCTTTTGTAAACTTTTTCCTAACATAAAATGATATATGGATTATTCTTTTGTCCTTAAATTTAATGTCAAAATTGCTAAATTATTTTATTAATTAAGATTATTTGTTTGTATTCTGCTTTATTTTGTTTTGTTTTAGTTTTTTTGAGGGTGATCTTACCACCTATAAGTAATCTGGATTATTTTCTCCTTTCTAATTCCTAACTTTTCAAAGATTGTTTTTTGGAGATTAGAACTATTTTACCATGTTAAATAGAAGAAAACATTAGCAGTAAACTCCTTGATATTGGTCTTGGCGGTGAGTTTTGGGATTTGATTCCAAAAGCAAAAACAATAAGAGCAAATATAAATTAGTGGGACTACATCAAACTAAAAAGCTTCTGCAGAGCAAAGGAAATCATCCACAAAATAAAAAAAAAAACCACAACCTATTAAATGAGATCAAATATTTGAAAATCATATATCTGATAAGAGGTTAATATCCAAAATATATAAATTCCTTACAACTCAACAGCAAAACTCAATAGCAGAAACACAAACAACTGGATTTAAAAAATGGGAAGAAGATATGCAAATATATTTTCCAAAGAAAATATACAACTGGACAAGAGACACATGAAGAGATGTCCAGCATCACTAACCATCAGGAAAAACAAATCCAAACTACAGTGAGATGCCTCACATCTGTTAGAACGGCTATTATAAAACAAAATAGTTTGGGAGCATGTGGAGAAAAGGGAATATGCGTGCACTGTTGGTGGGAATGGAGGTTGTTTTCACCACTATAGCATCCATGTTTCTATATGCATGTTTCTCAAAAAAATAAAAAATAGAACCACTATTTGATCCAGCATATTCTGGGGATTTATCCAAAGAAAATGAAAGCACTAACTTGAGCAGATATCTGCACTCCCATGTTCACCGCAGCACTATTTCCATACAGATATGGGAACAACATAAGTGCCCACTGATGTATGAATGGATAAAGAGGATGTGGCATAGAGTATATACAAAGGAAAATCATTCATCCATAAAAAAATTTTTGCCATTGTGATAACATGGATAGACCTTCAGTGCATTATGCTAAGTGAAATAAGTCCAAACAGAGAAAGACATGCACCATATAATCTCACCTATATGAGGAATCTAAAAAATAAAACCCCAAAATTGAACTCATACAGGAAACAGATTGGTGGTTGCAGAGGTGGGGGGGTGGGAGTTGGGAAATAGATGAGGGTGGTCAAAAGGTACTGACCACTAGCAATGAAATAAACAAGTTATAGGGATATAATGTACAGCATGGTAACCAGAGTTAATGATACTGCATTGCGAACTTGAAATTTGCTGAGAGTAGATATTTAAAGTTCTCATCACAAGAAAAGAAAGTTGAACAATCTATAGTGATGGATGTTTACTAGACTTCTTGTGGTGATCGTTTTGACAATATATACGAATATCAAATCATTTTGTTGTACACCTGAAACTAATATAATGTTATATGTCAAGTATATTTTTAAAAAAATGTTACCCAATTCATCTCACGTCTGCCTCAATTGCTATAAAACAGCCGTCTACCCCCACCCCTCCTGTCAATACTGAAGAACTTTGAAAGTATTCTTTACACAAGTGTTCAAATTTAGGCTGCTTAACAACAACTGAATGGCCTGTCCATTTTTAAATTTCACTGGGAAACACACCCTGAGGCTAGGCTGTGATGTATTCACGTGATGCAAAATCCAGGGAGGCAGGAGGCACTGGGACAAGAGTGGACATCGCTCGCTCTAGAAATGTGAAGAGCAAGGTTTAGTGAGGATGGATGTGTGTAGGAACGGTGTAAAGAGACTCTCAGCGAAGGCCCAAAGCTCCCATTGTTTCAGAGACTGTAATTCACAAGGTCAATAGCAAAGGCCCCAAGGCTATAGCTAAAAGTAAGAGGGGAAAAGGTAGCCGAAACCGGTTTGGCTCAGTGGATAGAGCATCGGCCTGCGGCTGAAAGGTCCCAGGTTCGATTCCGGTCAAGGGCATGTCCCTGGGTTGCGGGCATATCCCCAGTGGGAGATGTGCAGGAGGCGGCTGATCGATGTTTCTCTGTCATCGATGTTTCTAACTCTCTATCTCTCTCCCTTCCTCTCTGTGAAAAATCAATAAAATATATTTAAAAAAAAAAGAGGGGAAAAGATAAAGTTCTCTAAGGAAAATTAACTCAAGTTCAAGGATGTTGTTTGTTGGGGGGGTGTGGGGCAGACAGTAAGGAAGGAGGATGTATCTTCTCATGTTTTTGGTAACCTGAAATCTTTAGTGCCGTGGTCAGCAAACCACGGTTCGCGAGCCACATGTGGCTCTTTGGCCCCTTCAGTGTGGCTCTTCCACAAAATACCACATGTGGGCGCACTGTACGATTGAAACTCCGTGGCCCATGTGCAGAAGTCGGTATTTTGTGGAAGAGCCGGTATTTTATGGAAGAGCCACACTGAAGGGGCCAAAGAGCCGCATGTAGCTCGTGAGCCTTGGTTTGCCGTGCCGCAGTTTGATGACCATTGCTAGTGTAACAGGAAATGTGAATGGCAAACATATTTGTATCTCACAACACCCTTCCTGATTGTTACTGAATACGATTATACAGGCTACTTTAAGACTAATTTTGCCATCTCTAGTGTAAACCGACTCAGAATTAATGGCCCACTGTAGATTCCCCCAACTGGTAAGAGTGAAGGCACGAAAAGACTAGGACTGGAAAATAGGTCATGGGTGACTGTGTCCTGAGCCTACTCCTCTGCCCGCCAAGCTGATAGGCCCAAATCAATAAACAAGAGAAGGGACAGCTCTGTGAATGGTTCCGGATGACAGCAGACAGCAGTGCTGAGAAAGGCAACGATGTCTGCACGGGGAAGAGATTACAATTTCTAGATGCACCGTAGGGATTGGCATGGTCTGTGCTCACGTTCACAGGATTTCTTAACCTCAGCAAATAAAATAATTCTACTGATGAGCTCCCCCATCCTCCTCTATCCTGTCCCAAGGGTGGTTTGCAAATGCAATGTAGGTAAGAACCACACAGGGTTGTTGTCTAAGTGCAGGTTCCTGGCCTGGGGCTCAGAGATCATAACTGAGTCATGCAGGGATCGAGCCTAGGAATCAGTGTTTATTTTGTTTATTTTCCAGCTATTTTGATGCAGGTTGTTTGTGCACCACACTTTTAGAAACACCACTGATTGCTATGTGTGTGTATGTCTGTGCAGATATAAAATGTCTATTATTTGTAATGTATTCCTGGAGTAGGACGGTTCAGTATTCAATAGAAGTAATATAATGAAAGAAGCTCAACTCAGGCTCCCAACCCTCTCCAGCACACCCCATCACCACTATGCTCAAGATGGAGCCAGGACTGACTAGTCAATCACAAAAGATAAGGTTACATCATCAAAGGTAATTTGTCCTTTGTTTAAGTATTTGGAATTTTGCTGAGTTTCTTGAGAAATAATCGATGTATCTCACTGTCAAGGCAAACAGCATGATGGCTTGGTTTACATGTATTATGGAGTGATTATCCCAACGGTTTTCCTTAACATCCATTATCTCATGTGAAATACAATAAGAGGAAAAGAAAACAATTTTCTCTTTGTGATAAGAACTCTTAGGATCTACCCTTTTAATAGCTTTCCTACAATTCATGCAGCAGAGTTAACTAAAGTTATCATGTTATGCACTACATTCCTAGTACTTATTTATCTTATACCTGGAAATGTGTATTCCTTTAATTACCTTCCCCCAATTTCCCCTCCCCTGGATTTTTTAAAATGTCATTTACAAGTAAACAGTTTACCATGCCCTGTAAATAATTTCTTTTTTGCCAACTTCTGGATATTCATTAGTAACATAATTGTGTACATTAAAATTCAACATGACTTTTTTTATTGTGGGACAATATTTTTATATAATTTGTTGACATGAGGTAAAAGTTTTTGTTTACTATTCATTCTGTTTATTTTTTAAAGTAATTAATCATCCATCAAAAAATACTTTTATTATTTAATTGAATTTATTGGGGTGACTTTGGTTCATAAAATCATGCAGGTTTCAAGTGTACAACTCAATAAAACCTCATCTGCACACTGCATAACCGCAAGCAAAGTCTCTTTCCATCCCCATTTCTCCTCCCCTCTTCACCCCCTCTCGTATGCCTACCTCCATCCACTTTCCCTCCATCCACCTACCCCCATCCACTTTCCCTCTGGCTATCACATTGTTCTCTGTGTTTATGTGTTATGTATATATGTTTTGTTTTGTTTTTCTTGATCCCTTTACCTTCCTTCAACCAGACCCTTAACCTCCTCCTGACAGCTGTCAGTCTATTCCATGTATCCATGCCTTGGTTTCTGTTTTGTCTGGAGATTATTATGCAGAAATACTTTTAATTAAAATGACTTTTCACTCCCAACTTTAGAAAAATATGAACACAAAGCAAATTAAGAATGAGAACTACAAGTTTTGACAACTCAAGTCAGTATCACTTATGCTCTGTGTTAGTTTGTGAATAGTTGCATGAAAATAAGGCTAGATGAGTGGTGACTAGGAACCAGGTTGATAAACAACAATCCCACTATCTCCTTAGCAAAGTCTTTGGCTAATTCTCATTGTTTTGTTTGAAAATTTAGGAAAAAATATTGTTTCAAATCACAGTTAATATAATATTTTTAAAAATTCACCAATGCCCCTCAATATGATGGAAACAATCATACCTATTTTTGTTTTCTTTTTTTAATGTCCAGTTTCCATTGGACAGAGAGTGACCAGTAAATATATATGGTTATTGTAAAAATTCACTAATTCTGCAGTTTAAATCTTTTAAACAATTTTAAATATGATTATCTTATCTTCTATTATATTCATAAGTTAGTAGATACCTACTGGGCATGATTAGTAATATAGTTAATATTTTTTATATTTCTAGATTTATGTGCAGAGAATCTCTCTTCTTTGAGGGTTCTCAAACTGCCTAATATGAAAAAGCCAATTCAGTTCCATCTCCATCTTCTACCTGGAGTCTTTGCTCAAGAACCAAAAATACACACTTAGAACTAGACATAAGATAGCCTCAGGAAAGCTGGGGAACAGTCAGGAATAATCTAGAGATAACCTATGGCATCTGTGTGGCTGGAGTGGGTGTGGCATGATCAGCTTGCTTCGATTAGATTTTGGAAAGCAAAATCTCCAAAGACCTTGTTTGTAAATAATGGGAATTTCTTACACTTCCTACCACTGTATTGTGAACAAATGGATAAATGATAAATAGCTTAGCCGAGTGGAGGAAGATCAAGCCTAAGTGCCTACAAAGACAAATACTAACAATAGCAAGTTGACCTGCCCTGTAGAATCCTGTATGTGATCAAGAATTAGAGGCATGCCCTGGCTGGATTGGTTGGAGGTTTGATCCCTTTGGTTGGCAGAACTGCTAATGTCAACTTCATTTTTTCTTCTTCTTACTTTGAGGTTTAGGTGTAACTGTCTGAGTAAATAATAAACAATTTATATAACAAAAAGACTCCACAGTAAATAACATTTGCATGGCCATAGAAAGCAAAATCATGAATATGGAATTAACCAAATGAGGAATGAGGAAGTGGAAGGAAGTTTTAATAGAACTACCATAAAAAGGTGGTTTACTGACAATGTCCCAATTTTATGAATAAAGAGATTGTGGTATAATCATAATGAATACAAATGTTAAAGTACAAACAAGAAAACCACTTAAAAAGTTGAATTTAGTTTCCTGTGTAGGACACAAACAATGGGTGAGGATGGTGGTTTTGTTGTTGCTATTATGGTTAAAAGCCTTTAGCACCTTGTCATTAAAAAAATAAACCTATATCTATAGGTTTACTTATTTTTAAAAAATTAACATTAAAGATAGTAAAAAAGATGAAGCTATTAAGATGTACAAATTGGCAGTTATAAAAACAGTCATGGGATATAAAGTACAGCATAGGGAACATAGTCAATAATATTGTAATAACTATGTATGCTGTCAGATGGACACCAGATTTATCAGGGTGATCACTTTGTAAGTTTTATGAATGTCTAATCCCTTTCCTGTACACCTGAAACTAACATAGTATTGCACATAAACTGTAATTGATTTTTTTAAATTAAAATCTATATATATAAAAAGCCAGCGACCGGAACGCCATAATGACAAGAACAACAGGTCTCTATGACCCCCACTGTGGCCAGCGAACCTGCCTGATCTGGGGGTGGGGCCGGCCAGTCAACCTCCTGCGGCCCCTACCCCAAGCTGGCCTTGCCCCCAATCGGCCCCCGACCCCAATCAGGGGCAGGGCCCACGGGCCAACCTCCTGTGGTCTCCTCCTCCTGACAGGCCTGGCCCTGATTCACCCCAATTGGGGCCGGGCCAGCTGGCCCCCAAACATGCACAAATTTGTGCACTGGGCCTCTAGTGTAACTATAATAAAGGCTGATAAATTCTAATCGATTTTATATTTTATTACTTTTTAATTTATATCTATGTTGAAAGTATTATAGAATACTACATTAAGTATGAAAGGCTCATGCACCACAAATTTGCCATGGCATAGCCATTGAAAAACAAGTGGAATTGTTTCCTATCTATTCACAATAATCCAAAATATTTCCTCAGGGTGAGATGGACATAGTTTCTTATGATCACTCCAACTGATAAACTAGCATGCCTTCAATGGTCATGTGGAAAAAACATATTCGTTACCTTATAAATGGTGAGACTGGAAGGTGATACGCAAGTGTTAATCATTCTTTGTACTTCTGAGCACTCATTTATCTCATCTGTTTATAAATTAACTTGAACATTTCTGAGAGCAATGGCCAAACCTCTGTTTGAACATAACACTATGCGTAGAGTTGTTTATAATGATTACAGGCGCTTCAATGCTTGATTGGGGTAAACTTTTGATAGAATCTTCTCATTCTCTCTGAAACCTGTATTTAATCATGGAAACTCTATTTTGTTCTAAATAATTAGATAATTAGGCTTAGTACGTGGTGTATCAGAGGAGAACAAAATTTTTAATTGTGTTTACGTTTTTAAGTGAACTATATGAGCTAATAAATAAAATGTAAAAGTAGTCTATCAAAAGGATTAAAAACTTTTAAGATATATATGCTATACCAGGCACTTAAGGATGCATCTGTACATATAACCATCTCTATATGTAATGTGTAAAAGCCAAACTTTGGGATTCAAACCAATGATCAATGGCCCAGGAAAATGTAAATGTTAAAATATACGAAGGACAGAAAAGCCAAAAATTGACTGATGCAAGTTTTAAAATATAACATTTTCTTAAGTCTGAGCTTCTGACATTCAAGCAGACCAGACTTCCGCACACTGTCTTTCGATACTGCATAAGACACCCTTACATGCTCAGAGACGCACTTGGGGGATGACCTTTCATGCTATCTGTGGGTGCACCTGCCTGCCAGGAGGAGGGCTCAGGCCATGGCCATGATGGAGAGCTTCTGTTTCCATGAATGGGGCATCAAGGAAGAAGAGGTGCCCTTTTCTTTCTAAGTTGCATCTTATTTCAAGGCCAGGCCATCTCCAATTCCAGATTTAGAGGCCCGGGGTTCAGTGTGTCTGCAAGCAGCTAAGGTGGTTATCATCTGGGCACAACGTTCCTTTACTTATAAGCTGTATGTAACTTAGATATGAAACTTCAACAAAATTCTTAATGATACTGAACCTTTTTTAATTTTTTATTTAGCAGCATCTTTTGGCACCATTGTCGCTACATCCCAGTTGAAATACTATGAATTCTATCTTTCAGTTTGTCCGTATCATGTGTGTTTACACACACACACACACACACACACACACACACACACACACACATTAGCAAAGAATATGTCAAAGGCCTTGAGCTTGAATCCCAGTTCTACCAAATGTCAACTATGGCCTTGGGTAAATCACTTAAATCTCTAACTCGCTATAAGGATACTGGTTTACCTACATGGCACAAGAATTGAAAGTTCCCAATGAAAAATATATATATACTAGAGGCCCCGTTCACAAAATTTGTGCACTTGGGATGGGGGGTGGGGGATCCCTCAGCCCGGCCTGCACCCTCTCACAGTCCAGCAGCCCTCGGGGGAATGTCTGACTGCCGTGGAGGTGGGAGAGGCTCCCACCACCAGCGCTGCACTGGCCAGACATGAGCCCGGCTTTTGGCTGAGCAGCGCTCCCCCTGTGAGAGCGCACTGACCACCATGGGGCAGCTCCTGCATTGAGCATCTGCCCCTGGTGGTTAGTCCATGTCATAATGACCAGTGGTTCTGCCTTTTGGTCGATTTGCATATTAGCCTTTTATTATATAGATTAGAGCATTTATAAACAATAAAGCACTGTTGAGTATTAGTTATTTTTAATATTTCACTGGTTGGCTTATTTTGAGCTGTAGTCTACCTTCCTTTCTTCACAGGAAAAATTCATATTCTTTAGAGCTATCCCCCAAGGCTCGTTACCGTAGAGGGCTGTGTCAATGACCTTCTAGCTTTGGGCCTCCCAACAATATTTTCGACCTCCCATTTGTCTTTTCACATGTTTTCTTGAGTCATACGTTTTCCTTTCCTTCTGACGGACTTATATTAATATGTTTCTTGTCCCCCATTCACTGCTAAAAATACTCGCTGTGCCACCAAGATCTTTGACACACATGTCTTATTTCCCCCCTGCATTTCCCCAGCAGGACAATAAACAGATCCTTTGAAAACATAACTTGTAGAGAAATGGCTTGTGTTCAGTTAAACTTTTGCAGTGTGGTGCTTAAAAGGTGTTCCTTGTCTTTCCTGGGGACTCCAACATGTCTAACCTGCTCCATCCGTGTATCATGCACCCACATGGAGGTCACCCAAGACTCCCCTTTGCTCTCAAAGGGCTCACATTCTTTCTGGCCTGGTCTTCTGATTCCAGCTCCTCTATTCCTTGCACTGGATAGTTCTCTTAGCGATCAGTCTCAAACGCCAGTGCTAAGGGTTCTGGGAGTTACCTTGTTGTTTCTTTCTGCTCCTGGCCACCTTTCACAGACTATGCCACTCCAGTTTGTAATGCAATGTTAGCCCTGACATAAGATCCCTTTACCAGCAGCCTATATGCACACGCACACACACACACACAAACATACACACACACTGAATCAAATTTAGGTGGAGTGGCTAAGATATTATCAAATTTAACAAGTAAATAGCTTGAGGGACCTGGACAGTTCTCTATTGTAGCCCCTAAATCACATTGCAAATTTGTGAGGTCAGGAAGAATTCATCCATGCCTAATGGCCCCCTGAAGAGCATCTGCAGCCACCTCTATTATCTGTTCCAATGTTTAGCAACTTGCATTCCATAGAAAGTTCTCTGTTTTAGGAAATAAAAAAGGCAACTGCAGGGTGTGTGAATAATATATTTCCCTTTGCATATACATACTTTCCCATTTGGTTGGATTTTCTTGGTTTTAAATTTTCAGCATTTCAACTTTAGTTTTTCCTGAATTAATGCTGACATGAATATGGATGGTGATAGACCAAGAAAAATGGCAATTGAAATCCATTACTCCTAAATAAGGTTTAAAAAAACTAGAAGTCTAGTCATTGATATTTCTCCCATTATAAAGATAGGATATACACTTATAAGACTTATTAACTTAGTATTAAGTTGGTCAATAGCCACACATGACTATTTGTGGACCGCAACTACTCACATTTTACTTTATTTTCACTGTTTTTAACCTATGTAGGGTATGCAATACTGTGTGCAATACTCTGTACATGCACCAGGAGAACTTCAAGAATGGAAGTACAAATACCAATGGGAAACAGGAGAAATTGGTCTCCCAGTCCCACTTTATCTTTGCTATTTTATTTTATTTATTTATTAATTATTGACTTCAGAGAGAGGAAGGGAGAGGGAGAGAGATAGAAACATCAGTGATAAGAGAGAATCATCGCTGCCTCCTGCACTCCCGCTACTGGGGACTGAGCCCACGCTGGACATGTGTCCTGACCTGGAATTGAACCTTGACCTCCTGGCTCATGGGTCAATGTTCAATCACTGAGCTACAGTAGGAACTAACAGGTGGTTGGCACGTGTGAAAGGAATCTGGTATTCTGCCATAACAATAGCAGAAAGCCATATTATAAGGTACCTCTCTCTTTGGGAAAGAAACAGACATTAGTAATACTAGATGTTCAAGACATTCAACCTCCAAATATCCCCTGAGTAAATTTCTTCAACTGTCCTGTTTTTCTTGCATTAATGGAGGACCTCATGACTGAAAGAGACACATCCCCTACCCCAGAAATCAGACACTTTGGCAACCACTGCAGACTCTCCCCTTCAAAAGAACTGATTGTGTGGAAATTGGTAGAAAAGTTGCATGGATAAAACGTGTTCTTCTATGAGCCAGCCTACAGAGTATTTTGCTCTTACTCTTCTGCCTGTACTTTTGACATGATTCAAACAGAGACTATCCAAAATCCGGTGTTCTAAGCACTCACCTGTATGTACCTTGAGGGATAGCTGCTGCTCTGCTTTCTAATTCAGGAAAAATTCAAATTTCTCAATTTCTTTGAGCAAATCAACAACAGAGGGGGGAATTTAGGACATTTTTCTAATGACATGTTCATGTTGAGGTGGCTCTGACTTTCCCTGCGATGATGACTCAACTCAGTCAAATCACGGACCCAATTTTCACAGAAGGAGCATGGAATTTATTCTCCCAATAAAAATCAGTTTAGGCTTATCAATTCTTGATTCTCTTGTGGTAGCTATTGTACACTGTAGATTATCTATCACACAATTTTAATTCTGAACTACATTTCTTCTTGACACCCAATCAGCATATCTTTCTGGGGACACAGATTTATGTGAATATTAGGCTACATAAAATCACATGAAAAGGGGAAAAAACCGAAAAGTTATCATTATATTTAAAGCCCCAAATAAATGGCATTGGGCTCTCTCTGCATCCCTATTCCATTTTGTTAGGGCATATAATCAAATAATATTGGCACCAATTTCAGGGGAAAGTTGGAAACAACATAAAAATGTGTTTGTCTTTCTAGAGTTTCTTGGCGAATTCAGCACCAAAGAACCAGAAATAGCCACGGTATCAATTCCTCTGGATGAAATGCCTGTTACTAAACTAGCAAGAGGCTTCCCATTTGCCCTTGTGAAAGAACCCAGCATAACAAAGAAGAAAGATTATCATGACAACATATATTTCTGGTTCCATTGTCATTATAAATTGCATGTTCCTTTTTATCCACCTAAGTGACTTATTTAGAAATTGGACCAATAACCAATGATGCAATTAGATTTCCTTTATTTTGTTTTTCAGTGCTATCAAAATGTCTCTGTGTGTGTGTGCACATGCAGTATGTGTGTGTGTGTGTGTGACTGTGTGTGACTGTGTGTGTGTGTGCATGGTGTTTCAATTTAATTTGAAAAGTGATTTGGTCTAATGGAGTAGTTCTTATTGCATTCTGGAGACCTACTGGCTTCTTCATAGTCATATTTCAAATGTCAAAATATCCAGATATTTATCTCTGGCATCAAATGATAAGTAACGTAATATTAAATTTAAAAATAGGTGCTATTCTACTTCTAGAATGCCTGCCCTAAAAGACTTTATCATTGTTATAGATCAGTGATGAGTCTGTGTCTCCTATTTCTTCCTTAAAAAAAAAGGAATTTTTATTTCATAATATTGGTCCTGCTCCACCTTTTTTATATTAGGAGTTATTCAGGGGAAAGATAGGCTTTGGATGATAAGTTGCCAGGTCAGAAAAGCCATATGTGGCCCTGAGAGAAAAATCCTGGACTTTGAATAGGAAACAGAAATTGGATTTGATTTTGAGTTTTTCCTTTAGTGAATTATATATTCTGTGTGTGGAGGGAAAACATATACATGTATATTTGGTGGCCAAAGGGATGACTGTGGCAGAGACAAACAAATGTCAACCAATGATTTGTGTGTGTTTGTTTTTTAATTGCTGGCAAGTGGTTTGCCCACCCAGGGAAAATATTCCTGAGGCTTTGTTGCTTCATTTGGGCCATGTACCTACTCTTGTGGGATGTGAGCAGAAGTGAAGTATGTCAATTACAGGTTGAGGACACCAAGCAGGTGTTACTTCTCTACGGTCTCCTCTCCCATTAGCCACCTGGATGGAGGAGACTCAGCAAAGGATCCAAGGCCCTCAGAGATGTCAAAACAAACAAAAAAAAAATCAAAGAAGTTTGGCCAATCAATATCAACCACTGGGAAAGCTGCTCCCCCTTTAAATCACCTGTTTCAGATTCAAAGTTCTATGAGGCTACTAGCTATCTTGAAATTTGGGAGTTTGCTGGCTGTGGCAGCTAATTGTACCTTCACTGATACAACATACCACTTGACTTTCAAAAAAAATCATTCTGAGAACCCTTTGTAATGTCTTCTAAAGCTAAATAAAATTTAAAATATATCCTATACATCTCATTTCGTCAGCAAATATTTATTGGGTGCTAAATATATACCAGATTGTTAATTTATCAATTTTTCTTTAGAAAAATAGATTCAAAATACCAAATCAGATTACAATCCTAATAGCTCACATACATATTTGGAGGAATCAAAAGGAAATTAATTGAATACCATAATATATACTTTTTTTATATATTTCTCAAGTTTAACCCTCATCTCTACTTCTCTCTCCCCACCCATTTACCACAGGACTAACATTCTCATGCTTTCTAATATCAGAACTTAATTTTGCCCATTGATGAAACTGGGAGGGAATGGCATTCATTCCTTGATACTTAACATTTCTAATCTGCACAAATCCTGCCAAATCCTTTCAAATGTCAACGGGTGGGATTGATTCTCCAAGTGGCTTTCCATTATTAGCAAATTAAGATGCCCTTTGGGATCTAATTTCATCACAGAAGTCATTTAAATACTGTATGGAAAACATGTTTAACCTCAATACTAATCCTTTTGTGCCTGTTGAAAATCATCAGTGTGTATTCTCAATCTCCTCAAATTCTCCACAGTCCTGATCTCCAAATGGGAAAATATATGTTTCCTGATCAGAATCATATTCAAATCCAATTAGATAAACTCTCACAACCTCATGAGGATCACATCTTTCAATCTCCCATAAAAACTCAAATCAATTTAGAAAACAGGAAACGAAAACATTTTTTTTTAAACTCCATTCCCCAATTTGGATAATTACTGACAGACTCCTAGTGCCTCTAAATAAGTCTCTTAAACTGGCTGTAGAAATAATTTCCAAAGTGTCTAAGATACCAACTTGAAATTAAGTGAACTGTTGCTAATCCTCTTGACTTTTAGAAGGCTGAAGTTAAGACAAGGCCCTCTACTAATGTATTACAGTAATGCTATTAAGAATTTGCAATTTCCATAGCTCCATTCAAAACATGTTTCCCACAGAACTGCAAAATAACTAACAATTCTATGTGGTCACAGTCCTGCTAGGTAGAAAAAACTAGCTATCTTCAGAATAAGTCTCTCATTCAGAGAATTTAATGAAAGACACATAGCAAAGTGTCTGTCTCCCACTGTCCTCTCTCCTCAGCCAGCACCTTGCTTTGCTCCAGGTGATTTGTGCCTCAGAGTGTATTTCAGAGGTTCTGGTCCAGTAGAATTGCAAAATGGGCTTTGCCAGAAGCACTTTTCCCCATTCATTTGAAATGAAATTGCAACCACACATTTCTAACTCATTTATGCTTAAATCATCAACATTCTGGCTCCTGGGAGCTTTCTGATGTCCAGCTAGACTAGGTTACCTTTTAATGAGCTTTTTTAAAAACGACATTTTCCTTAAAAAAAAAACAGGAAATTGTAGAGTGCTTACCATCTCTCTCAGTATGCAAAGTAAGCATAGCTCAAACCTGCAGTAATAAATTTAAATTGTATTCAATGTCTATTTTTCCCCCATAAAAATCTATTCCCTCAAATGTATAAAGCATTTGCTGTTATGTTTTCCCTCATCATTTTCATCTATTTTCCCCTTCCTTTGGGCATTTCTCACAAATATGAAACTCAGCCTTATGGTTCATGTCAGACATTTCAGTAGTTTCATTATCAGGTGCACAGTATCACGGTTCCTTCAAATCTCAAGTTCATATTTGAGTATGGGTGTCTAGGACTTTCACAATTTTTAGGTCAAGTCACTGGGTTTCATTCAATTTCTCTTCCATTCATTCTTTACCTCAGCCTTGGTTCCACTCCTGGCCTCTGGCTGCTCTTTCGGCATCACTGTGTCTGCACCACCACTGTGTCCTTGAAGAGGCAGGTCAGGGATGAAAGAAACAAAATGAGATGACTTGAAGTTAAAATGATCCAGCATCACCACAGGCTTATAGATGGTAGAGTTTCTGTTCCATTCTATTTTTCAAATATGAGTCATCTCAATAGATAACTACACAATCCAATCAAAGCCTTTTTTTTTCCCCTCACAAAGATATACTTTTCCTTATCTATTTGAAAGCTATCTGAACTGAGAATCAGAAGATCTGGATTCTAGCTCAGTTCTGCCATTGCTTGTCATTGTGTTCATAATAACATTTAGGTCCACAC
>NW_006299479.1:1924099-1945608 GCF_000327345.1 Myotis davidii
TTGCTATTTCTCTATTTTGAACAATTAGCATCTGTGTTCCCTTACACTGCCCTTAAATAAGGTCACCATGACAGAATTTAAAAGTTATCAGAGAATGGCACTTTAGGGCAAATAAAAATCCTATATAATAAAGAGCTAATATGCTAATTAGACCTGATGGCAGAATGACCTTCCAGAATGACCAGGGGGCGTGGCCACAAGGCAGCCAGGGCTACAGGGACAGAGACCCTTGCACGAATTCCATGCATCGGGCCTCTAGTTTGATAAGAAGATTTTCTTAGATATTTAAGCATGTTTTTGCTCTGTTTTTCCTGAATCATCTCCCTCCATTTTATTTTCATTTCAGCTTCTGTGTGGTTAGTCATGCCCCTTGATGTCCTTCCAAAACTTCATGTATTTCACAAATTCTTACAATCATTCATCTATTCACTCATTCATTCAGCAAATCTTTATCAAGTCTCTCTTAAGGGCCAAATATCACATAGTGTGGTGCGAAGACATAAAAAAAATCCTGCAGACATTGAGGAAATCTCTGTAAATAAATAAATTGCAGTAAATGTGGTACATAAAATACAGGTAAATTTCTAAATTAGAATCTAATATTAACTGTGAAGGTTAGGATGGCTTCACTCAGGATGTGCCATTTAAATTGCCTTCTGAATGACAAACAGACATTTTCTTCATAGAAAAATAAGGCCAACAGAATACTAGGTAGTGAGAATTGAATGTGAAAGAGACTGATATGGCAAGAAAACTGTTTGGCAGGGATATAACATTTGTGGGTGGCAAGAGATGAGAATGAAATTATATGTTGGGGCATAGTTAGCAGGCTTTGTAAGACAGATTAAATGCAGTAAACAGTGGGGAGTTAACAGAGGTTATTAAACAGAAAAGTGCCATTGAAAAGGGCACCAGAATTTTCTCGTTCAGAGCATTATGTAATGATAATGTTGCTAATCCTTAAATGAGTCACTGCAGAAAGCCCAGCATACTGGTGGCATCCTGCTTGTGTGCCTCCACACATAATGTCCTGGCAACAAGGTCTGCAGAGAGGCTGAAATATCGGAGATAAGGGGTTGGAAACAGTGGGGCTCATCTTGGACTGGAATTAAGGGATAAAACACTTGAGAAAATTCCCAGGCCTTCTTACCAAATCATTGACTCACACAGATATGGAATTTCAAAAGGGTAATAGAAAATTTTGAAAGACAGGATTATTGAGATTCTCTTGTTTTAATCAGACGAGGAATCAAGGACTTCCAAAGATTCCTCTTTGATGAATCTAGATTCCAATGTATGAATACATGTAACAGAGAGGGCAAGCCCAGGTGCAACAAAGGCTTTATCTTTACCATCATTTCTGTGATTTCTGGGAAGATATGTGATCCAATCTTCATTCTACAAGGTTCGTGTTTGTAGAGGAATCAGAACTGTCCTATGCTTTCCATATCTATGTTAGATTCCAGAACAGGGAGCTTTTTTTGACCCTCCTCATCCCCTCTTCCTTTAAGGAGCACGATTTGCAGATACTGACTTGCTCAAATTTTCCAGTGGGTGATTGGGCTTGTAAAGAGCCTCCATGGGGAACATGCTTCTCTTTATTTAACTTTGTGTGGTGGGTGTGCGTTGACTTTGGTCTTTCTGTGAATCAGAGTGCCAGGATCGGATGCTTGTATTTGACAGTGGAAGATGAGCCAGAGGAAGCTAGTGTGTGTCTAATTACCAAAGGAAACATAATCCTCCCTTTCATTCAGCTCATGTTACTGACGTTGTTGACTTGAGTTGAGTTTGGAGGATGAAATCAAAGCCAATAAAACATTATTTGATCTTCCATGCCATTATTTTGACATTTCCCCCCATGCATTTTACTCATTTTATATCAGTTAAGACTGTATATGCTTTTGTCTTTTTGTTATTGTTAATCCTCACCTGAGGATATTTTTCCATTGATTTTTAGAAAGAGTTGAAGGAAGGGGGAGAGAGAGAGAGAGAAACATCAATGTGTGAGAGACACATTAATTGGTTGCCACCACACGAGCCCCAACCAGGGACAGGGATCAAGACTGCAAATGAGGAACATGCCCTTGACTGGAATCGAACCCACGACCTTTCTGTCCAAGAGCTGAGGCTCTATCCACTGATCCAAACCAGTGAGGGCTGTTTTTGTCTTTTCTTAAGTTCCAAAAAAAATCCAACCAGAAGTAATCCAGGCCAAACAATGAATGCATTGTCTCATATAATCACAGAGTTAGAGACCAATAGGCACGGATGCACACAGGAGCACAAATAATGTCATGATGATTATTTTGCTTCTCTCTCGGCTCTCCTTCTCTCTCTATTCTATATTTATCCTTAGGCTGACTCTCTCCAAATGGTAGGAAAGATGGCCACTAAAAACTACAAGCCTATCCCTATCTTGCCTGCTGAGCTGAATGAATAAGCATTTTGTCTTCAAATATCTATATATTAAATATCCCCAAGTAAGCACTATGATTGGACCTGCTTAGGATATCTCTCTACATCTACACATTGCTCTATTCATGGAACAATGGTTGGTCTAGCTGGGCCTTCATGCCTGTGGTGAGAGTGAGGATTAGAGTTGAGATGGAGAGCCCTGCAGTGGGGGAATGGTTGTTTCCTCTAGGAATGCCATCTGGCAAACTGAAATATCATCTGCATAAAACCTAATTCCATTTAGTTCCTTCTAACTATCTTTCACAGCATAAGCCACCACCACCACACAAAAACGTTCGCTCCCTTTCCATTCCCAAATAGAAATCGAAGACATATTATTTTATTCCATTCAGTTTCATATGCAGAATCTCTGAGTGTGGTGCATTATATCTGTGAAGCCTAAATATAATTCTTTAGCTACTAGCTATTAATGGTTGAGTAAATGAAAACACCACTTACTTCCTAATTCACAATAGATAGTGATGGACAGAAGTAAAATAAATGTAGTTGAGATATCACAAGAGCAAGTGGCAACAGTTCATAGAATTTATTAGCTCACACTAGATAGAGAAATCAAAGATTATCTTCCTTGGAAGTGGAATGAGTTTCTTGATAACTTATCAATTAGGAAGATTTCAACAGTTTAAAAAAAAGGAAGTCTTAATGGGAATTGATTTAAACAGTAAAGAATAATTTAATAAAACAAGAACTCATAAGTATAGTATGTGAGAGATCTAGATGCCATTGTCACAACTTTGCCAATCTCAGTGTGATGGCTTCATTCTCAGGTTTCTGGAAAGATAGTTCGCATGATCTCAGGTGTCACATTCAGGCATATCATAAGATTTTATTTGTCTGGAAGTCCACAGGAGTTTTATTTTTTCATGCCACTTTCTTAATAAAAAATTTTTCTCTAGGATTTTCCCAGCATAACTTTCATTTCACCCACCAAATTAAAAAAATAAATAAATTCAGTTTCTAGGAACTGGACACGTGCCCGTATCTAAGGAAATCATGGCCAATGCTGTTACTTGCTATGGCTGGTTCACACTGACAGACCTGGAAGGTGTTCTGCATTCTCTGAATTATATTCTGTGTGGAGAAAGCAGGAATACTGGAACAAAATTAAGATTTGTTAGGAAGAAAACAGGGGAGTAGAATGGATGTCATATACACAATGTCCGCTAGTTTAGTCTGGTTGAGCCCAGTACTACAATAAGAGTCTCTCTGAGGTTTCCTGTTCTTAACAACAACACCCAAGGATGAGGTGATGACTCATGGGGTTTCAGATTGCAGTCACACATCCTTGTTTACCTGACATGGGAAGAAATCTAGCAATATGCCTGTTGAAAACTGTAAAAGTAAATATTTTGCCAATGTCCAGTGGGAGGTATTTATCCTTACGATTTCTATATTCTTGGCAATATGCCCTTAGGCCTTGACCACCACCTAAACCTTTCATGAAGGTTTCCATCTTGGGATCACGTCGTATTTGAGGCAGAGGCCATCTGTTCTCTGCCACCAGGTTAGATTACAGCGGAGAATGTTTTGCAGGGGAATGTTATCTACCAGACTATGAGTCCAGGCACACAGAAAGTTTGGGGAGGGTCCTGTGTATTTGGCCTCTCCCATTTCTTCTGGTTCTAAATCTTATCTCCTGGTTTGTTTGTTTTCAGTTTCCTACCTTTGCTCATATCAACTGCACTGCACTGCACTGCAGGGAATTTGGTGCTGATCTATTATCATTGGCCCTTTAGCAGTGATGTGTGTGCTATTAGCCATAAGGAAGAAAAGCAATTCTGACACACACTACTCCTTTTCAAACAGGTCAATTGAGACCAATATTATATATTTTTTCTCTTCACCTTACCAAAGGTCATAACAGACTTTGGTGTATCAAATTTTTTATAACAAATATCTATGCCCAGTAACACTTAGTACAAGTTAGAAAAAAATAAGAAGTTCAACCAGTTACTTCACTCCTAGATGACAAAGATGATCTCTGACAAAGATCCTCTATTTTCCAGCTTAGAATGGAAGATTATCCTCATTGACCTTCACCTCATTCCTATTTTAGGCTCTATGACTTGTAATGTTTTACATGGCAATATCAATTTCTATATTAATGGGAATCCTTTTGGTTCTAATTTTTTAAAGCTTTAATAAAACTGGCTTTCCAAAAATTGAAATGTATTATCGTACTTTCCTGGGATGTCGAGGGATGTTAAGCAGGCTTTGGGCAGGGTGAGATGCATGGATGCAGTGTAAGATGCAGGATGAAGTGTGAGATGCAGGATGCAGAGTGAGATCCAGGATGCAGAGAGATGCATGGATACAGTCAGTTCCATGGAGGCAAAGGATGTCACCAGGATGCTGACTGTGTCTCTCTCTTGGCTCAGTCAGGTTCTTTCCTTGTGACGGGAAAGATGGTTTCTGGCAGCCCCAAGTCCACATTTTTTTTTATGTTTTGCAATCCAAAAGGAAGAGAGACCATCTGTCCACCATATCCATATATCAAATCCATCCAAACAGCCATTTTAGTGAAATTGCTGGGTTCACATGCTTCCACCTGCACAGCTCATGTTGATCAAGGAGAGGGATGCATACCATTAGATGAGTTGGGTCATGTGGTACCTACACGTGTGGCAAGGGTGGTGGGACACCTTGACAGATACATCAATATGACATGAAAGTTGGAAGTAGGTTCACAAGAACCAACCACTGAGACAACAAAAACAATGTTCTCGCCACAGGTAGAAAAGAATAGCTTGGCCAAGGCCAGATTTGCCTACTGCGTTGCCCCGTGTCCATGGCATCATTTAAGCACTCTATGTCATTCTGCTTTCTAACACTCAACAGCCAACTTATGCTATGTGGGAAGATGCAGTTACCCAGTAAGTGAAAACAATCATATGGATGCATCTTAAAGAGCTTTTCAGATGAATTCTGCTTTCCAAGTATGAAATGTTGTTATGAGAAAACCTCTGCAACTTGAATTTAATTTATGCAAAAGGTAGGTGGAAGTTAAAAGCAGTAATACACCGCCATTTCTCAAGCTGTCTAGCTCGCAGCTTACATTAAAAGACCCTCCCGAACTTCCCCCAGAGGAAATATAATCCACCACAGAATAAACCTCATTAGTAGTTTCTATCCTAAGAATATCGCTTTCCATCTTCCTGATTTTGCTAGGGAACGGATCATGTGAAAGCATTAATGATTACACAATACACGGGGTTAGTTAGGTAAGTGGAGCTCATAATTACCTCATTTACATTCTTTTATTCACTGAAACAGAATTCTTAATGACTTTTATGTGAAATGTAGGGTAATCAGCGCCAATGCAGCTCTCTGGGGTGGGGTAGAGAAGTGAGCCAAGTCACTGGTTTTCAGCAGAAAACACCTGATAAACGGCCAAACGAAAGAGCCCAGCACGGAGACCTGGGAAGTTATGTTCCAAAAGACCAAACAAGATGTTATACTTTAAGAGACTAGTACAAGTTGGTTGAGATCTAAGGAGCAGGACAAAAAGGCAGAAAGAGCCAGTGTATTCCGCCACCGTCCTGACGTCCTGTGGGAGAAACAGCCAGCTGTCTTTGCTCTGAGAACAGTGGGAGACAGAAACCCTGTGTTCTGGTCCTGGCGTGTGCCTAAGCTAGTGATGGAATATGAAATAAATGACTTCACCTCTCGCGACTGCGGATTATCCCCTTGTCACCCAAAAGGGGCACACTTCAGAACCACCTGGGGAGCTCCCTGAAATCAGCCTCATTCGGCATTTTCTAGACCAGTGGTGCTCAACAGTGGCTGCACGTTAGAATCACCTGGGAATATTTTTACAATCCTGATTTCTGGGCCTCGTCCTCCGGAAATTCTGTTTCTTTGTTAGGGGGTGGGGCCACAACATTGGTAACAAAGAAAGAGAATTTCTGGAGGATGAGGCCCAGAAATCAGGATTTTAAAAAGATTCCCAGGTGATTCTAATGTGCAGCCAAGGTTGAGAACCACTGTTCTAGACCTGGGGAAGAGTTCCAATGGCATTTTGGACAAATCCCCCAGGTGATCCTTAGGCAACCGGCACAAGGGATGAAAACCTTAAAAAGTGTCACGTGAGCAAAAAGCTCTTTAGGTGAAGCATTCTCCACATTCAAAAAAATCTCGAATATGGGAAGGATAAAAAGGGTGACCGGTGAACAAGTACAGTGGGGCTTTGACTTACAAGTTTAATTCGTTCCGAGACCGAGCTCGTTAAGGAGCTCGTTAACTCAAATTACTCTATCAACTCAATGCAAAAAATCGGCTGAGAGACAGCTGGTATCTCAAAAAACTCATTAGTTGGGACACTCGTAAGTCAAGGCCCCACTGTATACATACATGAGAATTTAACAGACAAAATGAAATATCTCCAATGTGTGGCAATCCTACTGGCCTATAATGACAGCATGAGCCAGCTAGTGTGGAAGACAGAGGCCACTTTTCTAGCACTAAGGTACCCTGATGCTGGAGGCACCCTCCTTATGGAGCTGTTCCCTGGGTCGGCTAAGGTGGCTAGTCATCTGAATCGATCCTGAAGCCCAATTTCTGGACCTCTCTGAAGGTGCTTAGGATAACAGGCCTTGCATTTCAGGTTTAATCTCATTAAGTGCTTGGATCCAAACTGACCCATCTTCTTTCAATCTTACACATTTGTATAAATAAATTCGTGATTTCTAGATCCTTCCCATCATGGTATTGGACCATAAGTGCAGTGTTCAAAGATATCCTCATTATATTGGAGCTACTTTAGATTTTTCATAAACATGATGCTGATTTTTAAATGTAATGAGTATTTTAAACCACCCACATTTGTGGGACCTCCAACTTTCTGAGCCGAAAATTGTTGTTCTACGCATCACCTCATATTTCTATAGTAATAATATACATTAAGAAAACCTCTCCTGACATTTTAATAAGTAATCCCTGACAGCTAATTTTCTCCGTGTCTCTTTAAGAGCTCTGAGAGGTAGGATAGGACTGGTGTCTCTTCCTAACCCCTAGCCTCCATGATCAACTGAACTGTTTATGGGCTAAATTATGAGTGTCTATTGTCATTGCGGCAGGTGAGATCATCTGTGTGCAGAGAAAAGGGGCCTGAATACAGTGTAGTAACCAAAGCTGCTAATAGCTCCCTCTTTCTCTCACTGGGTACGTTACATGTCACTATTCCATTTTGAAGAACAAGGTTAGGGTCACATTCACCACATGTTGAGTTAATGTGTTCTCTTCCCCACGACACTGTTGCAGAATTTCTACTTTATTATCAAAGTGTGTGTGTGTGTATGAGACTTCTGCATTTCTATTTTTTCCCTCCGATCATCATTTCCCTCCTATTTAAAGCAGCCCACTCTATCTGCAGGGGCGCATAATGTAACGACACATTGCAGCTTGATGCTCCCTCACTTCCTTTAGCTATCGGCACTACAATCCAGCAGTGCTGGTGCCCTGCAGCGGACAGATGTGAGAGGTGGAAGCTGGGCTTGAAAGAGGCGAGGCAGTGGTCAGGGGACCTGCAGGAGGACCGCCTGCAGCATCGGCATACCCATCAAGCACAGCCCATTAGGTCTTGCTATGCACTGAGTCTGACCTACGGCTTGGCTCGCTCCTGCAAATTGGTTATAGAAAAAAATTTCTCTTTCCTTCTTTAATGGCCGCAAACCTTTTTTGAAGGCCCACACATGCACTCTGCGCAGAAAGCTTGCTCACTGATGGGCCAAATATGAGCAGGGCCTTTTGGATAGCAGGCAGCTCCACAGTGTTTACTGTGCCACATTCAGATGCAAAAGCACCAAGCCCTTAACAGGGACTGCTAACCAGGTGGATTAGGAATGAGGCTACAGGCAGACTGTCTACACTGCAGTCCAAATGCCTGTTGTCATGTAGCACAAACGGTCTCTGGTCTTGCCTAACTGGCTAAGTCTCTTGCAAATATTTGTAGAAGAGCATAGGTTACTGTTACATGATTGTTTAGGTCAAAGCTACTCCCCTGGCACCCACATCACTCTGCCAGGTATCGCCTCTGCTGTGGACTGCACTTTCAGATACCCATTTCTCTGGGCTTTTCTGTCAGAAGCAGCTGTGTCCCCTGGCCATGGCAATGCGCACCAGGCATGGCTGCTGCCAGCTACCACCACATCCCTGCCCATTGTCCCCTCAGTCCCTCAATCTCTGAACTGTACCCATCCCCGTTCCTAAAACATAACAGCTTCCTGGAGCCCAGAGGCCACCAGAATTTCAAGTTGGACTTTATGTCTAAGTGGGGAGAATGTTCTTTGCCATTTGAGGTGCAGTCCTTTAAAAAGGTCCTGAACAACTATTGCTTCAGCATCACTGGATTATAGAATTCAGTGAAGCAGATCTCCAAGACGTTACTAGTAAGGTCTGCTTTGCTCCTAGCACTTAGACATGTACTCTGTGTAGGGAGCCTCTGGTGGGTTTCAGTGGCAACTGTCCTTTGGTTGTAAGAACCCCTGCTTTCCAACCTACGGGTTTGGGATTCCTGTGTCAAGTCCTTTGTGCTTAGCTCTGTATTTCCTAGGCTATTTTCTCAAAGGATTCTCTCTCAGGCCCGTGGACGAAAAGGGGCCACATGCTAACCTGACTAGCTCAGAAAAGACCTGCGTGGCAGCCTTGCAAACTCAAGAGACCTAAAGTAACCACAAAGCATGGTCTGAAATTAAAAATTTAATTGAAAGCAACCTATGGTGGGTAGTCTTAGGCCAGTATCTTCCCTGGCGAAGATAGTATCTTCCCTGATGAAGATCAACTTTGATCTTCACTGAGCCTATTGTCTTCTTGCACCTAAGATAACATACCTGTGGAAGGCCAGGATAACTTGTAACTTTCTTTTTTCCAGACCCGTCAGGACACAACCAAGGCGTCAGGGCACCAGGTCAGAGACCACAAATCCCTTCATTGTTATCATCTGTTCATTGTTGACTGCTAACGATCCTGCACCCACCTGTGTAAAAGAAGCGTGTGTCTATCATTTTACTTTTTATCCAACCCCAGAGGTTTCCCCACCTTTGCTTTCTCCCGCCTCCATTGGATTTCATGTCACCACTTATGTCTCCTCCTTTGTAATGTACAAAACAATCCCAACACATTGAGATTCTGCTTCTCGGCAATTGTCGACAGTTTGGCTCAAATAAACTCACAAAAATTCTTTGCAGGTGTGAATGCTTTTTATGTTAACATAGGGGTTATCAGTCCAGCCTCTACTTTTTCAAGAATTTTCCCTCCCTTCATTGGTGATGGGCACTTGGCAGCCTTTATATAAAATGGGATTCTGTCCTGCCCTCTAAGCATGGCTCGGCCACAGCTGTTTGACCATTGACCAAGCTCATGGAGTCAGAGTCCCTTCCTTTAGAATTCAGATCCCCCAGTAAGTCATTTCAGTCCCAGCAGGTATCCAACCCCAGAGGTTTCCCCAGATTTGCTTTCTTCTGCCTCACTAACCTATCACCAGTGGCTTTCATGTAACCCACTTACATCTTCTCCTTTGATTGTAATGAATAAAACCAGCTTGAAAACAAACACACACAGAAAACACCATTCTCTAAAACATTATCTTCATTTGTTGAGATTCTTGGCTCAACTAAACTCTCAAAATTCTTTACAGGTTTGGCGGTGTCTTACATAACAGGCTCTATATAAACAGATATTCCCCTTGTCTTGGGCATAGCCTTTTTAGTTAAGGGTACC
Organism: Myotis davidii; assembly: GCF_000327345.1. Taxonomy (NCBI): domain Eukaryota; kingdom Metazoa; phylum Chordata; class Mammalia; order Chiroptera; family Vespertilionidae; genus Myotis; species Myotis davidii. The sequence goes on from NW_006299479.1 coordinate 1,934,291, forward strand.
AAGGTGCGTTCTGAATCTACCCCACAGAACAGCAGAAAGTCTCAGGAACTGGAGGCATTAGGCACCTCTAAATATTTTAGAGCACAAAGTACAGGGCTGAATAAAGAAGGATTTGTTTTAAGTCTTTAGAGGAAAGAGGTGGACTCCTAGATGTTCTTTATTTCCTGAGCTGCCAGTAATTTCTCCTCCCTTGGCAATAGGTAAGAAATTTATCCTCTGGAGAAACTGAACAAGAGGCCGGAGGAAGCAGGCTCTATGGTGGAAACAAAATGATTCAAGCGAACTCCTGTGTAACAAGTCATGCGGCTCCCCGTCCAGGCTGTCACTGCCGTCTTCGTCTTTTTAGCCCTGTTTTTATTCTCATCCTTGGCGGGACTTGTAGGGGTTTTTTTTCCAATGAACTTTTTATTGGCTCACTTATAAATAAATATAACATGTAGTTTTCACATCTTTAAGGAAACTTCTAACAGGATAACCGGAATAAAAAATAACAGAAGGAACGAACTTTCAAGACATAGAGACAGTACTTAGAGCCAAAGGGAAAAAAAATAAAATATAAAATAAAATAAAATGCTATCATTGGAGCAATCAGATCCTTTATGGCTGCTATGAAAGAAGAAGAGGTTGCTATGAAAAAAGCAATGCTGGAAATATTTTTAATGAGAGCAAGAATAAAATATTTACCAGAAGGGTTGGAAGATAACTATGAGACAATGTCAAAAGACAGCATCTAGACACAAAAGAAAATAAATGAGAAAGGACATGCAGGGGTCAATCCAGCAGGTGATACATACAACTTAAAGGAGTTGCAAAAAAAAAAAGAGCAAACAAAACAGTAAAGAGGAAATTTACAAAGTAATAACTTTTAAAAGGGCAAAAGCTGAAGAACATAAATTCTGATTTGAAATGAGACACTAAGCTATTTACTTCAGCACTCTGAGTTGAGAAAGAAGTTCAGCTCCAAGCCACATCATCCAGAAATTTCAAGGAAAAGAGGAAATATTAAATTATTAGAACTTTTCAGAGAGAGTAAAAAAGTCATCACATACAAAAAAAAATTGTTTTAAGGCATTGCCTGACAAATTTCAGAGGGAAGGGAGGGGTGGGGAGGTGGGTCAGGAGAGATTAACCAGAAAACTTATATGTACATATGCAGAGCCCATGGACACAGAAAATAGAATGGTGAAGGCCTGGGAGGGAAGGTGTGGGTGGAGGGGAAAAAAAAAAAACTAAACAAAAACAACAGGGACATCTGTAATACTATCAACAACAAAGGTACATTTTTTTAAAAATGGCACTGGACTTCTCCATAGCAACCATAAAAGTGAAAGGACAATGGGTAAATGCCTGCAAATTCAAAGGCAAATTCCGTAGCACCCAAACGGTCAGTACATGGAAAATAAAGACATTTTTTAGACATGCAAAATCTTGAACATGTACATCCCGAACACTTTTTACCAGAAAATTCCTGGAGTTTGTATGCACGATTAACACTAGGGAGTAAACCAGGTAGGAGAAGAGATTAAATCAGGAAGGACCTGCACAGGGTGAGGGGGAAGGGAGATCTTCCACTGACAGCTGGGCAAGACCCAGTCTAGATGACGGAGGGTCCTTAGAATAAAGGAGGGACATTTCTTATCATTTTCAAGTATATGACTTACCGTAAACTGGAAGATCTCAATAAAGTCAACTGAAAAACTATTTGTAATGTTTAGTAAATACAGGAGGAGGTTGACTACAGGTTTATTATAAAAACATAAAGAGCTGTCTTAAGTGCAAGCAAAAATTACTTAGGAAATAAATGCAAGATGAGATACAATGAGCAACAAAGCTAAAATGAACTAAGGTTGTAAACCAAGACTTGTATAAACAGGACTACATGACCTCTTACTGTGCAGGAGGAACCAACTTCAGAAGAGTTCAATTTTAAGCTAAAGCATAATTTTAATAACCCATTAACAATACTGATTGGTTACATATTTGTGAAACTAGTCGCGTTGATTAGAATTTAAATTAAAACAGAGAAAGAAACAAATGGCAATAGTCAAAAAAATTCTTAAAAACAAGAATAATTAGGAGGTGCTCTCTTTACCATATTAAAAAAAAACTTGTAAAATTGTGGCAAATAAATAGCTTGTTACGGAGTCATAAATAGATCAATGGAACAGAGTAGATCCACACAGACACAAACGCATAGGGGATTTACAGAATTATAAAGGCCATTTCTCAACCCAAAGGAGAAAAGACGGAATGTTTTTTAGAAGGAGAAAATGAGTTTTTGTGCACCCCACCACTAGTTTCCAATGTTAGCATTTTCCATTTCTATGGTACATTTCTCCTAATTAATGAACCAACATCGTGCATTGCTATTAAAGCCCATACTTTTTTCTGGATTCCTTAGTTGGTGCCTAATGACTTTTCTGTTCTGGGATTCCACATCGCAATCAGTCACCAGGTCTCTACAGACTCCTGTTGGCTGTGACAGTTTCTCCTACTTGCATTGCTTGTAACGATCTTGACAGTTTTGAGGCGTGCTAGTCAGGCATTCTGTAGAATATCACGCAATTTAGATCTGACGATTTTCTCATGATTATATAGGGACTATGGATTATGAGGAAGAAGGCCATGGAAGCAAAGTGCTATTCTCATGACATTAAGTCAAGGTACATACTAGCAATGTAATTTACACAGTTGTTGTTAGTTTTGACCACCTGCTTGGCATAGGGATTGCCAGGTTTTGCAAGGTGGAGTTACTCCCCCCGGCCCTTTTCACCTTATAGTCTCAGTCAGGAAATCATTCTCTGCAGCCCACACAGAATAACTTCCTCTTTGAGCATGGACTATAGGATTTCTTCATTGACCCACTGGTTGTTCAGGAGTGTGTAATTTAATTTCTACATATCTGTCGATTTTCCAGCTTTCCTCTTATGGTCGATTTCTAATTTCATATCAATGTGATCATAAAAGATACTTAGTATGATTTTTATATAATTGAATTTGCTAAGATTTGTTTTATGTCTTATTATGTGGTCTATCCCGAAGAATGGTCTACGGCAGCGGTTCTCAACCTGTGGGTCGCGACCCCTTTGGCGGTTGAATGACCCTTTCACAGGGTCGCCTAAGACCATCCTGCTAATTAGATATTTACATTACAACTCAACAGTAGCAGGTGCTCTGATATTGGGTGTGTTCATATTTATGATTGTTTTATCTTCCATAATGAATTGGCCCCTTTATCATTATATGATGACTTCTTTGTGTCTTGTTAACATATTTTTTTGGCTTACAGTCTATTTGTCTCATATAAATATAGCTATCCCACTTTCATTTTGATTTCCACTTGCATAAAATGTATTTTTGCATCCCTTCATTTTGAACCTCTGAAAGCTGAAATGGTTATGTTGTAGGTGTATTTGTTTTTTTTTTTAATTAATCTAGCCTCTGTGTGCCTTTTGATTGGGAATTCAATCCATTTATATTTAGAGTTATAACATTATATGATGACTTCTTTGTCTCTTGTTACCATATTTTTTTGGCTTAGAGTCTATTTGTCTCATACAAATATAGCTATCCCACTTTCATTTTGATTTCCACTTGCATAAAATGTATTTTTGCATCCCTTCATTTTGAACCTCTGAAAGCTGAAGTGGTTGTAGGTGGCATATCATTGTATTGGTTTTTTTTTTTTTAATTAATCTAGCCTCTGTGTGCCTTTTGATTGGGAATTCAATCCATTTATATTTAGAGTTATTATTGATATTTAGAAACTTACTAATGCTATCTTATTAATTTCTTTCTAGTTGTTTTATATTTTTCTTTTCTCTCTGTTTTGCCCACCTTTGTAAACTGGTGATTTTCTGTGGTGGCGAGTTCTGTTCTCCTTCCTTTTCTTTATATTTTTGCTCTTTGGTTATTATGAGGCTTACCTAAGACAGCTCATAGATGAAACACTTATTTTTTAGCCAAGTCCCACCTTCTCTATGAAGCCTTCTTCACTGCTCCAGCCCATTGAGCTAGTTCTCTTCTCTAAATTCTTATTCTACTCATCATCATTATGAACAAATTTTCTAAATCTTCCCAAAGGAGAATTTAACACCTTAGTCTTTCACTAAAATTTCTTCAGTAACACCATGTTCTCCACAATGAATGCATTGTGAACATTGGACAAGATGTACTTGGCTAGGTGCCAGGGATACACTGATGAATAAAGCAAAACAGAAATCTTACAGGCATCATGGGCTGGTGGATTATTCACACCTGGGCTCATCAGAATTCTCAAACTGTCTACCAAGTGAACTGGAAATGACTTCAAGGCTGTCCATGATCTGAACCCAATTTTTTTTTATTTACCCCCCATCATTCCTCTTCCTTTTGAATCAAAGGAACTGGGCTCATTGCCACTTCCCAAACACACCTGTTACCTTTCTGTCTCTCTTACATTTTCTTATTTCGATCTTTGTTCCTGAAAAGACTTCCTCACTTCTTTCCTCATATCAATTCTGACATACTTTAAGGATCCAGATTTCAAATGCCACTTTTTTTTTATGAAATGTTATGATTGCTCATGAAGTTCCAATTCGTCAAGTTTCTTAAAGGGAACCCCACATAGCATTAAATGCAATGACTGGCTCCTGACTAATTCTGCTTTGAACAAACCAACTCTAAAAAATATTTAAGGTTAAATTAGGAAAATCCGAGTATGAAATAGGTAGAAAATTGTATTAAGAAACTATTATTATATTTATCAGAATTATACAGATATTGTAGTTATATAAAAAGTAATTATTTTAGATATAGAAAATTGAATTAATAAAGGTAAAATGTTATGATGGCTGAAGCTTGAAAATGGATGAAGAAAACATGGCAAAATGTTTAAATTGGGGAGTGAGCATATAGGTGTTTTTGGATTTTTCTTTCTACTTTTCTGTGCATTTCCTTCTACTTTTCTGTATATTTTCCTTTTGATTAGAAATGGAGACATTCCCAATCAAAAGTAAGAACAAGCCCAGTTAGTGTGGCTCAGCGATAGAGCATGGATCCATGAACCAGGTTCAAGCACATGCCCAGGTTACAGGCTCCACCCCTAGTAGGGGATGTGCAGGAGGCAGCCAATCAATGATTCTCTCTCATCATTGATGTTTCTATCTCTCTCTCCCTCTCCCTTCCTCTGTGAAATCAACAGAAAGATGTCTTTTAAAAAGAAAAAAACAAGAATCTGAAACTTTTTTTGAACAATGAATGTGAAACCTTAACAAAAGAAAGTTTAGGGAAAAGAAAAGTAGCATAGTAAAAGGCAACCATTTCCCTACCATGCAAAGATAATAATCATCATTTACTTTATGTACATTTCATTCTATGCATTTGCAAATACAATTCTTTACACTATCGTGAGTATTCTGAACATATTGTTTTGCACTGACTTCAGATTTGATTTTATTTTTTAATTGAGATAAAATTTACATCAACATTATATTCATTTTAGGTGTACAAAATGATTCATCTTATATATAGAGAGAAGTGATTGCCAAAATAAGTTAAAACAGTCCATTTTAAGCTGATAGCAACTTAACTTTCATAGCCTACAAAGGCTTCACTCTTTTTGTCCTTTTTTATATTCTGATTTAATTCATTCGTGGTCTGAGAACATACTTTGTGTCATTTTTATTTATTCATTTTCTAAATGTTTATTTTTCTGTTCCATTTTCCAATTGTTTAACATTTTTAAGGTGTGGGTTATGGCCCATAGTATGCTCCATTTTGGTGAAGGGTCCATGTGAACTTAAGAAGAATGATAATTCTGCTGTTAGATGGAATATGCTATGCATATCAATTAGGTCAAGTTGATTGATAGTGCTGTTTAGATCATTTATACCCTTTCTGACATTCTGTCTGTTTAATCAGTCAATCCCTGACAATGGGATATTAAAGTCTCTAACTACAATAGTGGATCTATTTTTTTTTTCTTTCATTTCTGCCAGATTTTACCTTGTATATTTTGATGTCTGTTATTGCATATATACACATTTAGGATTATCGTATCTTTTTTGAAAACTTACCTCTTTACCATTATGTAATTTCCCTATTTCTCCCTGATGATCTTTTTTGTTCTGAAGTTTGAATTTTCTGAAATTAATAGATATAATCCAGCTTTATTTTGACTAGTGTTAACATGGTTTACTAATATATTTCTCTATCTTTTCACTTTTAACCTAGTTTTTATACATAAAGTGAGTGTCTAAAAGATAACACAGAGCTGTGTCTGTTAGTATAAGAAAATGCTCTGCCAATGAGAGAAACAGGACCCACACAATGTGAGCCCCAGGGCACTGGGAAAGATTCACTCCCCAAGGTATTTCTCCTCCTAAGCTTTGACTTGGTGCTAAGATTTCTTCTGCCCGAGTTTCATTTTTTAAGTTAATCAGAGCCCCTATTTAAACATTTGTCGTCCAGAGAGGGTAAGCTTTTAAGGAGTTGTAAAATAATGTCTTAATAATGTGACGGGCTTATTGAAATATTTCCAAGAGACAGCTCACTGGGCACAGGGCTTGATGGAGAGAAGCTGGCACCACTCTGCATGGGATCCATTTGACCAGGAGGCTGACCAGGGAAGGGGAGTGGAAGGGACAGAGGAAGAGAGGAGGAGACGGGGTGAGGGGAGGCTGGGGTTTGCTCTGATGCCAAATAAGGCTTATTGGCTATGGGGGGATTTTATGTCTTGGTTTTTACAATCCTGAGCCCACAAACAGCATGGCAAACATAATTAAATTGTGTGCTTTGGTAATTATCGTATATTACTAACAGAATCAGGAGGTACCATATGTTAAGCAGCAAACGAAGAAAACCCATTGCCCTTTAAGTGCTAGCATGACTACAAATTGCTAGGTGAAAATTTCCATATTTTTTTGGAGTGTTTTAAGGATTATTTGTTATGGATGAAAGGCCAGTATCAAAGCCCTTATTTTATGTGAAATGGAAGAGACTTTCGAGGAGAGGACTGGGCTAATGAGAAACTAACTTTTATTTCAACAGCAGAATGCCAATCTGTTGACTTATGATGGGTAAGTGTGACTTCCAAGGCAAGTGGAAAGCAACGTGTCTGCTTGCTGCAAGTTAGCAGTGGGAAGCAGAGTGATCTGGGAATGGAAGGACGGGCCTTAGAGTCCCCATGCATGGGGGTGGCCCTGACTCCTGACTCTGTGGTCCAGCCTGTACCTGGCACCTTTCCTGCCTCTCTAAGCCTCAGTGCGTGCATTTGTTTTGCAAACCTGATTCCATTGTGTAAAGAGGATAGCACAATATTGACACATTCAGAAACTCACTAAATGGCAGTGTTTATCGCAGCTTTTGTAATTCACACAGATGATGACATCTGTTTCTGACAGCCACAGTGCCCATCAGCCTGAGGGGGTCCTTTCTCCCTGAAACAGCGCCTTGATAGAAACTTAATGGTGTTTAATAAGTTCATAAGCAGTGAGTTTCTGCCTTCGCATGTCGCCACTCTTCTGATTCATGCACTTGGTTTAATGTTTGGTGTTGAAGTTTAAAGAATTGCCTCACGTTTATAGTGAGGGCCAGAGAAAAATTAGGGTTTGCTTTGCGAGGAGGCCCCATACAATGCCAGCACACTGGTATACTGCCCAGACTTCAGGCTCTATTCTCAGCTTCTTCCTGGAGGAAAGTGCAGCCTACCATTGCCCCAATTTGATTGGAATCACAGAGACATTGTAATGCTAACTAAACTGAGAAGAGATTTATAAATTAATCCGAACGCTTGTGTACTTATAGCTCTGAGAGATGGGTATGAAAACCTTCCCGGGAACCGGAATGTTAATGTGTTTTATTAAAAGCATTTTCCCCACGACGTCTGTGTACATTGTGGGTTATGTGTTGGCTGGAGAGAATGGCTTTGAGCCATGGGAAGCTGGTTGTCAAGAGAAATGCTTCATATTGTCCTCTAAGGAGATAGATATCCTGGCACCAGAAAAAGAGGTGCGTTATGGCCAAAGGTGATCCTGAGTCGGGGGCGGGGGGGAGGTGGTGGTGAAAGGATTGAGAAAAGACAGACAAGAGAAGGAAAGCTGGGTCTCGGTGGGACGCTGCTCCCTGATGAGGAGACAGCTCCGTTCCGGCGCCCACAAGCTGTGTCTTTATTTTATAGCAGATGCCACGAGGCAAAGTAGAGGCGTGATCACATTGTTTACAGCATTCTCGTGAGTTCCAAACTCACTCAATTACATGCACCTCCACTCGAGCACACACGCATGTGGGGCCACGTGTTCAGACCACAGGTTCAGCTTACAACTATAGCTGTTGGCTATCATTGTGCTGGAGGGCCCTGCCTTTCCAGCTGGGACTTGCACGTGGCAATGAGAGGTCCCGGTCCTTTCATTAGTCGGAGGCTTGAGCCTGGCCAAAACACTGTAGCTGAGCCCCACAGAGGTGTTGTTGTGGCCTTTGTGACTATTACACCCTTTGGAATCAAGTGTGTTGTCACAATAATGCTGTATAGCAGGCTATCCCACCACTCGGTGGATTACAACAATAAGCGTTTGTGTAGCTCGCACTTGGGTGGCTCAGCAATTTCGCCCGAACTAGCTGCACAGTTCTAACCTTAGCCCTCATGTCTGGAAGTCAACTGATGGTGAGCTGAGGGGACAAAGGTGGCTGAGCCACAAGTCTGTCATCTCCAGCAGGACAGTTCTCATAGTGGGATCACAGGGGAAACTGGCCCCCCAGTCCTTGCCCATTTCAATGTCTGCTTGATATCTGCAAAGCCAATGATCATCTGGCCAAGTGCAGAGGAAGTGGGGGAGGGCTAACTCAAAGTTACTGAGCAAGGGCGGTGGGTAGAGCAAATGTGACAAACTCAGACTTTTTTTAAAATCCTCAGTGAGGATATTTTTTTCCATTGATTTTTTGAGAGTGGAAAAGAGAGGAAGAGAGAAAAACATCTCACATCACCCTGCACAAGCCTTGACCAGGCCTGGGCCAGGGAGGAGCCTGCAACTGACGTACGTGCCCTTGACTGGAATCAAACTCAGGAGCCTTAAGTCCGTAAGCCAATGCTCTATCCACTGAGCCAAACTGGCTAGGGCAAAAAATTCAGATAATAAAGCAATCCATCCAGCGCTGTGATCAGGGTCTCACTGCTGCATACTTACCACTAATCTTGATTCTGTGATGTTCAGTCTTTTAAGTTTTACTGCTTTTTTTCGTGCAATTGACTGATGATTTCTATTTCTTTTTAATATACCTTTTTTTCTGATCAAAGATAATACAGACTTATTGTAGAAAATTTACAAAAATTAAAAACGTATCACCACCTAGTGATCATGACTATCAACTTCTCACATGAATCTGTGCAGATTATTTTTTGCGTGTATATTTTAATTAAATATGGTACATGCTTTATGTGGAAACTAAAAAATACAGAACTGTACCCTCAAAAAAAAAACGACAATTATTCATAATTCTAACTGCAGCAAATAACCAGTGTTAGCATCTTATCACATTTCTGTCTGGTATTTGGCTTTTTAAATATGTCTGTGTATATATTTGCATATATTATCATGGTGCATGTGTAATTTGTATCCTATTTTCTTTAAAATGCTACATCAATAAGTATTTTCCATTTAAAAACTCTTCAAGTTGTTGATTTTAAAGGTTATGTTTAATTATTTGGATATACTGTCATAGATTTAACTATTTCTCAACTACTCTGTTAGATTGTAGCCCATCATTAGTTGCAGGATTCAGCAAATTGTTTGAAGATTCCACCTAGCCTGGCTGGCATGGCTCAGTGGTTGAGTGTTGACCTATGAACCAGGAGGTCACAGTTTAATTCCCGGTCAGGGCACATGCCTGGGTTGCAGGCCACATCCCCAGTGTGGGGCTTGCAGGAGGCAGGCTATTAATGATTCTCTATCATCATTGATGTTTCTATCTCTCCCTCTATCCCTCCCCCTTCCTCTCTGAAGTCAAATAAAAATATAGTTTTTAAAAAATATTCTACCTTTAGCAAGGCCCTATTCTTGGCAATGAGAATAAAATAATGACTATGACAGTCAGGCTTTCTGTTCTAACCTTAAATTAGGTTGTGATCGATACTTTATGTATACATCTTTGTTCACATCTCTAATTTATTCTGGGATAAATTCCCCAAAGCAGCATTACTAGGCCAAAGAATATACATATTGTTGCCATTCTTTATATATACTGCTTAATTATATTCTTAAAGGGCACTATCAATTTGTGTATATGTATAGGGATGAGTGTTTATCTCACTGAACTTTACAACTTTTTATACCTAAATTTGAAAAGTAACTTCTTGCTGTGATTTCATATTTTTGATTAATAGTTTAACACATTTTCATGTATTTATATTCCGCCTTTATTTTTTCTTATTATCTGTTTTAATGACTTTCTCATTGGTTGATATGAGCTTTTCATATATTAAGGGTTTTAAGGCTTTTATCCTATACATGTTCAAAATGTTTTCTCTATTATTTGTTGTTTATGTCTTTGACATGAATAAGTTTAAAATTTTATCCAGGCAAGTATATCGATTGCTCCCTTTGAGACATCTCTCATAAGTTTTAAGTATGGAAATGTTGCCTTATCAAGGATTGGGCAATTATTCATTTATATGTTTTCCAATTTATTTTATTCCTAATGAAAGTCTTTAATTCATCTAGATTTTATGTTGATGTTTGGTTTTATAGGAAGATCTAAATTGATTTCTTTTTCTCATAAACCTAGCTTGTTTTCCCAGTACCATTTATTGCATAATTTGGCCCCTCCATTGCTGATCTGTGATGCTTATTCGCCCCATATTAGCTACGCACATGCACGCCAAGGTCTGATGAGGGCTCTGTTTATTGGTAGATTATAGAACTTGTTGGATACTTACTAGTATTACAGAATTTCTACATATACTCTACTTACAGAAGAATTCAGAGTCATATAGACATTTTTGAAAATGGCTTTTGCGATGTAAAATATCTGGACTCATATCCTGACTCTACAACCTACTGACTATATAAACCTGAGCAGACCATTCACCGTTTCTGAACCTCAGCTTTCTCATCAATAGTGTCTTGATAATAATGTGTTGTTGTTGTGTGTAAAGCTAGTGAGGTAATCCTTGTGCAAGAACACTGTAAAATGTAAAAGGCATTGCCAATGTTAATTTTTGCAATTGGTATCGATAGATCCTGGACTCTGACTTCATTATGCAGTCCTACTGGACATGACTGGTTTTACGCTCATAGAAATGTAGATAAAGAATGGTGTAAAAAGAAAGTAAAAGCAGAGTCCTG
>NW_006299479.1:1946287-1976251 GCF_000327345.1 Myotis davidii
GGTGGTACAAAGGGGAAGAGGATGTGAAGAGGAAATTGAAAAGATAAAGTAAAATGTTAGGTTGTGAGAGACCAATGAGTAGTATGAATATCAAGTAATGGAGTGTAGCTAGGAACTTAAACCACTGCAGGAGAAATTACAACAGTCTAGAGATAATCAGCATCAAGTAGATTCTGATCCATCTCTTCCTTGGACTGCATACTCTTTGTGTGGCTACTGTGTCTTATGTCCTGGGCCTTGCTCACACAGTGCTTGAACAAGAGTAGAGGCTCCATAAATGAGTGTTGTGTTGAATTTAACTACCAACCCAGAGAAAGCAATGGCTAATGCACAATGTGTACCCAATGTGCAACTGTGAGCAAAGAAGAGAGTGTAGAATGGTGGGTGGGGTGCTGGACTGAGGTCACAGATGTGCCATCAGCTAACCGGGTGACCTTTGGTAAGTGAAGTAACCTCTTGACCTTCCAATGGACTAATATATGAAATAAGGAAGTTGAACAAACCTCCCTTCCTATGCTTATACTGGATGGTTTATGAGGTCAGTACTTATTTCCATGGAATCACAAGTTCATTTATGCACAACAATCTCTGTGCTTCCAGATGAGGTGTATTGTCACCGGAAGGCCTTAAATGTCTAAGGATCCATCGAAAGAGAGATCAGGGGCCTATTCCCTTACAACGATTCCCAAGCGCCTGCTGCAAGGACCGCTTACGCAAAGGTGATATTGATTCCATGGACGCCTATGCCTCACCCACCCGGAAATCCTAAGCATCCTTTACATACATAGTAGCATCTGCTAACCATATGGTCTTTCAAATTCTTTCTATTTTAATCCCAAAGATAACTGGTTGAAAAATAGATAACAATACTCCTCCTCATTTTTCTCTTCCCCACCCCTTCTTTTTGGCTCAAATTATGCTTTTATCAAGTGAGTTGTAATTTTAACTATAGTATGATATGTTAAAATTGAGTGTTGATTACAGAGAAAGCTAATATTTATAAAATATTGCCATACAGCCCTGACTGGTTTGGCTCGGTGGATAGAGCGTTGGCCTGCGGACTCAAGGGTCCCAGGTTAGATTCCGGTCAAGGGCATGTACCTTGGTTGCGGGCACATCCCCAGTGGGGGGTGTGCAGGAGGCAGCTGATCAATGTTTCTCTCTCATCGATGTTTCTAACTCCCTATCCCTCTCCCTTCCTCTCTGTAGAAAATCAATAAAATATATTTTAAAAAATATTGCCATACAGTTTATTTTCTATTACTGTCTTGCCTACTGTGTGTAGCCAAGTATAGAAATGTGCATCATCCTGTCTACTCAAGCTCAGTAGCGACCTCTACTAAAGTAGAGAATTTCAGGGATGCCAAAGGATACAATTCCAAAATGAAAATAAGTTAAAAATACAGTTTAACCATCAGATCTTCATAATTTAATAGAAGGCTGAATGTTGCACTTATAATAGGCTTGGGTTTCAGCCTTGATCTTGCTCAGATTTTCAGCAAATCAGATAGTCATTCTGGACCTTCCCCTCTGCAGGAATCCATCCATCTATCAAGCCATTAATAGCCTTAAATGTGGTGTGGTAAAAGTGTTTCATAATCGGCAAGGCATCAGAATTATGGAAGAGATCAAAAGTGGCAAGATGCCAAAGCTTCCCACACACTCTGTTTCTACTTCCATTCAATTATCTCGTTTTCTCATTTTTATTGCAATATAATGGACGTATAGCATTATATCAGTTTAATGTGTACATTATATCAGTTTAACGATTATATATATACATATATATATAATGATTACTACAATAAGTTTAGTTAACATCCATCACCTCACATACTGCATTATTTTTCTTGTGATGAAAATTTTGCAGATCTACTCTCTTAGCAAATATGACCCGGCAATTCCACTTCTGGTTATATATCTGAAGCAAATGAAATCACTGTCCAGAAGAGTTATCTGCACCCCATGTTCATTATCTACAATAGGCAGGACATAGAAGCAATTTAAATGTCTATCAACAAATAAATGCATAAAGAAAATGTCATATAAGCCATAAAAAATAAGGAAATCCTGCCATTTGCAACACCATCGATGAGCCATGAGGGCATTATACTAAGTGAAATAGCTCAGGCAAAGAAAGACAAACATCATATTATCTCACACACAGAATCTAAAGACACCAAACTCATAGAAAGAGAGGCTGGGGGCGGGGGATGGAGGAATTGGGTGAAAGTGATCAAAGGTACAACTTCTAATTATAAGATAAAAAGGTTCTGGGGGTGGAATGTACAGCATGAAGACTCTATGTATGCCATATACTGCATTACATATTTGAAAGCTCCTTCAACTATTCCTGCTTTCTGGGCTACCATATATCCATTTCTTTCTGTCCTGGTATAAACCCACATCTTGAGAGTTCATTTTAGAATCTGAAAATAACATTGTATTTTCACATGGGAATCAAAAAATCATCTCTTCTGGCTTTCGGCTGAAACTGCTCTAACTATAGGCAGTTCCTTGCCAGTTTAACAGTGTCCCCTTGGTCCTTCCTTCCCCCACATGCCAGCCTTGGGCATGCACTCTGCTCAGCGTGTATATTCCTGAGCCTTTATAGGTCTGGCTCAGTGGACAATGGTTTTTCTGCCCCCTCCTGATCCTCACTTGTGTCCATTCACACTTTTTTCTCCAAGTACCTCTGCTTTCTCTTAGCTGGCCACCTCGTCAACTGCTTGCTCCCCGAGGCCTGATTATCATTTCTTATAAGGGTAACATCACACAGGTGCATGGTAATATTATTATCAGTAACTATAATTAGCATGGATGAATCATCCTCCATCAGGCTGGGTTTTATACATGATTACATTAGCTGATATTCATTGGGAGCTAACTACGTATCAGTTACTGTAATCGATCTTGTTTCATTTATTATTAACAAACACTTTGAACATTAGGCATTATTATCACCCTTTGATAGATGGAAAATTTGGAACACAGTAAAGTGGTGTGACTTGTGCAGTATCACAAAATACTACATCAGTGGTTCTCAACCTTCCTAATGCCGCGACCCTTTAATACAGTTCCTCCTGTTGTGGTGACCCCCAATTTCATTTTTACAAATTGAACATAATTAAAGCATAGTGATTAATCACAAAAACAACATGTAATTATATATGTGTTTTCCGATGGTCTTAGGTGACCCTGGTGAAAGTGTCATTTGACCCCCAAAGGGGTCGCGACCCACAGGTTGAGAACCGCTGGACTACATGAAAAAGCTGGAATTTGAACCCCTGCCAAATTCCCAAACCCAACCCTTTTGTCTGGCACCACAATGCCTTAGGGAAATGCTCTGTGGGTTTGATGAGACACTGAATCAGGCACCCTCCATACATTGGCTGGGCTGGTCACCCTCACACTTGCAATTATTTCTGAGGGGCCTCTACTCTGCCAAGAAGAAATGGAAATGGACAGACTGCTTACCATCTTCTGCTGGGGGTGGAGAGAAGACATTTAGAAGCTTAGGGGAGCCCGGCCAGTGGGGCTCAGTGGTTGAGCATTGACCTAGGAACCAGGAGGTCAGGGTTCCATTCCTGGTCAGGGCACATGCCAGGTTGTGGGCTCCATCCCCAGTGTGGGGCGTGCAGGAGGCAGTCGATTGATGATTCTCTCTCATCATTAATGTTCCTATCTCTCTCTCCCTCTCCCTTCTTCTCTGAAATTAGTAAAATATATATTTAAAGAGGAAAAAAAAAAAAAAAGCTCAGGGGAAAGCAATCCTGCACTGGAAACGCAGGATAAGCCCTCTGGGCTCATCCACACAACTGTCACCAATTCAGCCACAGCTTGGAGAGCCTGAGGCTCCTGGAAGGAGAGGTTTCTTACACAGCTCAGCACTTCAGAGTCAAGCACTGGGCAGTGCCCGGGAATTGCCCAGCTGTGGAGTCAGGGGCGCACCTTCATCAGGGCCTGTGGAGGCTGACTGGTGCCCTACAGGGGGGCCAGCTGTGTCCCTGACAGCTGGCAGGGCTCTGCCTAGGTCACATGCACAACAGAGACTATTTCGGGCCTGCCAGGAAACGCCACTTTTACACCCACAAAGGGCACAGGTTCTGATGGAAGCACCTGGGGATGAAGTGAGGGGGCTCCTTGGCAGATGCAGGCTTTCAGTTCTCTACCCGTTTCAGTTCCCCAGGGACTGGCCACATCCTGAGGCCATCTGTGATCACCAGGCAGCCAGTGAAAGAGGAACACCGTGAGGAAGGGCCTGGCAGACCATACGGGACACCAGGCAGATCCGATTTGCAATAAGCAGCAGTGATAACACAAGTGACCTTGGTCGCCAAGGCCAAGGACCAAACTCTGAACGCCTGAGTTCTGTTGGTATTTGGGATAGCTTATCTTGGCTGTCAGCCTATACAGGGTACCACATGGCTGTGGGTAAAACCTTGCTACCATCTAGACAACTTTATACTGCTAATTCTCTGGGGATAAATGAAAGAGTCCACAGATGATAGGCTTTTTGGAACTGATTACCTTGCAGGTCTAGGTTGGTCAGGGCAATGATACACATGAAAATGGTCTGCAACCCATGTATATTCCTCTCATCCTACACAAAAAAAATGCCATCAAGTTAATAAGGCAAACCTTTGACAGTGAATGATGGTTCCTGGCTTTCCCTCCCACACACTGAGCCATTTATCTCTCCTAATTAGAGTTAGACTTTAACTGAAGCGTTTGTTTTCCAAATGTCTATGGATATAATGTACTTTTGTATATGGCAAACAGAGCTAAAAATGTATAGGCTTCTTATCAAACTAATGAAATTTAGATGTGACATTATGCCAACATATATGATCAATGACTCAAAGGCACACTTATTTGCAAAGTGAATCAGCCACAAATGCCTAGTTTGAAAAGAAAAAGAAAGGATATATTTACATAGAGAATTGAAACTCTCATCATCTTAACTTCTATAGCATTAATATACTTTCATTTCTATCGAATCAATATGTTCAGTTGTTAACCAATTCCAATAAGAAATTAATTAGGAAAAAAAATAGTCATTTAGTTTCAAGTAGCTTTATTCTTGGACGTATGTTCTGCATGTGTTAGACAGAGGGAATGAGAGGTATAACATGACACAGTGGGACAGCTAAAGTGCCTCTCAAAATGGTTATGAAATAATATTGCTGTTAATGTAGCCAATAATATTGTGATAACTACGTATGGTTCCAGGTGGGTACTGGAAATATCAGGGGGAACACTTTGTAAAGTATATGATTGTCTAACCACTATGCTGTACACCTGGAACCAATACAAAATAATATTGAAAGGACACTGTAGTTGAAAAATAAAAAATAAAAATAGCTAAACAAAAGACTGTAATTATAAATATAGTGAAATAGTTATGTGTGAGTAAAACATGTAATGATTAAGATTACTTTCAGATGATATGATGAGACTATGAGGTCCTATTAATAGTAGCTTTAGTTATGTCTTTATAATTTTCATTGAATAAAAGTTAAAGCACAAAAATCTGTCACAGCCATTCCTCTGCTCTCTAAATTATATAGTAACTAAAGGCCCAGTGCATGAAAATTCATGCATACTCTCCCAGTCCAGGAACCCTTGGGGGATGTCTGACTGATGGCTTAGGCCCAAGGAGAAGGCCTAAGCCATCAGCCGGACATCCTTAGCTACCGCCACCGCCACTGCCTTGCCAGCCATCAGCCTGGCTTCTGGCTGAGCAGTGCTTCCCCTGTGGGAATGCACTGACCACAAGGGGGCAGCTCCAACATTGAGCGTCTGCCACATGGTGGTCAATGTGCATCATAGTGACCGGTCGTTCTGCCATTCTGTCAATTTGCACATTAGCCTTTTATTATATAGGAATGCAAAACCTGTTCCCATCACCCCTATTCTGCTGCTGTCCACTCTCCTGACTCAGACTGGAGGTTTTGCATGAGCAGACGGCCCAGGCCATGCTGTTGGTTGGGTGTGGGAAGCATGGTACCACGGAAGAAGAATTAGAGTGGGAGTCAAAGGAAGTTGTGTTCCCTCTCTGATTCTGTGGAATCCTGGACAGAATCTAAGACTTGGACAGTTATTGATCGCTTTCTTCATCTCATATTGGGAGTAGGATTTTTAAAAATATTTTTATTGTTTTCAGAAAGGAAGGGAGAGAGAGACAGAAACATCAATGATGAAGCAGAATCATTAACTGGCTGCCTCCTGCACGCCCCACACTGGGGATCAAGCTCACAACCTGGGCACGTGCCCAGATTGGGAATTGAACCGTGACCTCCTGGTTCGTAGATCTACGCTCAACCACTGAGCCACGCTGGCCTGGCTGGAGTAGGACTTTATAACCCCATAGCTAGGGATTAAAGCATATCATACCAGAGCATTGCTCAACACGGTGCTCAGTACATGGAAAGCCCTTGATGAATTTTAGCTCCTTCCCCACTCCTCCCATTAGCTTCTGTCTAAATCATCCTCCTCACTGTGGAGGCCAACCACACCCAATCACAGAACTGTAAAACGTTAGAACTGAAGGAATCTCAGATGCCACCCACAAAGTCCAGTCTTATAAGAAAAGACCCAGAGAGTGTGAAATGTCAAGGGCAGGCAAAGAGGACCTGGCATAGCCCAGGAGCCTGGGATTAGGAGAAAATCCCCCCCGGGCTCTTTCTGAGAATTCAGGAGAGCGATAATCTTACCAGGATGACAACACCCTTTGTGACTAAGTCAGATGTGATTGAGGAGGCACCAAGAAAAGGTCAGGTCTGGCCCTGCCGGGTAGTTCAGTTGGTCAGAGTGTTTTCCCAATACGCCAAGGTTGGGGGTTCTATCTCTGGTCAGGGCACATATAAGAAAATCAATCAATGAATGCATATGTAAGTGGAAAAACAAATTAATGTTTCTCTCTTCCCCTCTCTCTTAAATTAATAAATAAAAATCAAAATCAAAACAGCAGGGGTCTCACTCTTTTCATTGCTCTACCCACCAATTAAGAAAACATTTGATTTTAAGCTGGCTGAGGCCTAAGTTACCAAAGCCAAAAACTGGGTTAAATTCTGGTGAATCGTCAGCTCTGTGATTTACCTAGACTTCTCTCCTCCTGAGAGTCACATCCCAAGAGAACATTCCAGTATGGCAGGCGAGGAGGGGAAAAAAAGTAGACAGTGTGTCTTGTTTGCACCCCTTGAACTGGTGAGGAGACTGCAAAAATCCACATGTGGAATACAGGTGAGTTTGCTCTGCCCCTTTCATAAGAGCATATTTCAGGAGCTGCATGGCTCAGACACCTGAAGATATGTAAAGACCCCTCTTCCAGGGTCAGGACAAGGACAGTGATCAAAGCCAGGGTTAGGAAGGAACGTCCACAAAAGCCTTTAGCTTAGGACAGTGATGGCGAACCTTTTGAGCTCCACGTGTCAGCATTTTGAAAAACCCTAACTTAATTCTGGTGCTGTGTCACATATAGAAATGTTTTGATATTTGCAACCATAGTAAAGATTTATATTTTTGATATTTATTGTATATATTTAAATGCAATTTAACAAAGGAAAATCAACCAAAAAAATGAGTTCGTGTGTCACCTCTGACACGCGTGTCATAGGTTTGCCATCACTGATTCCCATGTTCCCTCCAGTGCAGTGTGATTGGTGGTCTCCACTTTCCCTGGCCAAGATGGTATCTTTTTGGAAAAATACACACCCACTTAGCTAACCACCCTTCCCATATTTTCTTAAGAAATGAACAGATTCTTCCAGACCACACTTTCCTTAGCGTCTTTCTTTCTCACACTCTAAGGCTCTCCAGTTTCTTTCATTGCTCTCAGTAAGTAACTTGTGTGGTTTCCATCCTGGTCTCTCCGGAGATGGCTTGTCATACAGCAGGCCCTGGCAGCTCTGGTCTTCTTCCCCACAGGGTTACTTTTTATTTCTTACCCTCACTTCTTCCTAAACGCTGTCAGTGGAGACTGACAGAAGCCTGAAAAAAAGAGTTGAGTTTCCTTAGGCAGTAAATGCCTCTTCAGACTCCAGAAGATGATACCAGAATCATCAGTCTCCAAAAACGAGTTTATAAAAATCTTTGAAACATAATATTGAGGGGAAAGAGCAGAATGCAACATATATAACAGTGCAGTTGGTAAGATGTGTACGTGTGTAGGCAGATATGGGAAAATTATAGGCACGAACAAGAAAAGTTGTTTTGGGGTGGTGGGATTAAGGTTGTGTTTTTTCCTGTGCTATTATTAATATTTTCACTTTATTTTTTTAATATATTTTTATTGATTTCAGAAAGGAAGAGAGAGGGAGAGAGAGATAGAAACATCAATGATGAGAGAGAATTACTGATTGGCTGCCTCCTAGATGCCCCCCACTGGGGATCAAGCCCGCAACCCAGGCATGTGTCCTTGACCAGAATTGAACCTGGGACCCTTCAGTCTGTAGGCTGATGCTCTATCCACTGAGCCAAACCAGCAAGGGCAATATTCTCACTTTAAAAAATTCCAAAACATCACCTAGGTCTAGCTGTACCTAGGTTAACTCAGGTAATGGTATGGATAGTAGCTTGGGGTTTTTTGCCAAATAGCTATACAATATCTAGAATTGTAAACTTTATGTGATATGTTTTTTCCTAATTAATTAAATTTCTAAAGTCAATGGAGGAAGAACAAAAAGGACGGAACTAACTATTAAATTATATAATTCCAGCTATATCTGCCAGTAATAATGAGTCATTTAAAATTCAGAGTTACTCTAGGGCTTAATTCAAACTTTGGAAGCTACACTAATTACCACTGTCTACCTGGGAATGGAGCCTTGAACAGCCAAGACAACTTACAAACATCTCCAACTTTGAAAAGGGTGGAAAGAGGATCATTGGATATTTGCCACAAACTCAGTACAGAATTAAACTTTTTGTTTTATTCAGAAACTAGAGGCCCAGTGCACCAAAATTTGTGCACTTGGGTGGGTCCTTCAGCCTGGCCTGTGCCCTCTCACAGTCTGGGGCCCCTTCCCCTGGCTGCTGGCACCAGTTTTTTTTCCAGCGCCTGGAACCCAGGCCTTTGCTCTTTGCCGGGAGGGGCCGGTGTGGCGGGCAAGGGGCTTAGCCCCTTGCTGCTCGCCTCGCGCCAGCCCCAGGGGCGTGGCAGAGGCCGGTGTGGCGGGCTTCCCTCTTTGCTCTTCGCTTGCCACGTTGGCCTTTGCTCACTGCTCCTGCCTGGGGCCAGCCAGCTTCGCTCCATTGCTTGGCGCCTACATATGCAAATTAACCGCCATCTTTCTTGGCAGTTAATTTGCATATCGCCCTGATTAACCAATGGGAAGCGTAGCGAAGGTATGGTCAATTACCCTTTTTGTCTTTTATTAGATAGGATAAAACAAAAGCAACAACCTAAAAAACTAATTTTTTATTCTTTTATGTTCCCTTCTTTCCAGACTCAGTTTTTGTTGTTGTTTTAACTTTTTTTTAATGATTTCAGAGAGGAAGGAAGAGGGAGAGAGGGATAGGAACATCAGTGATGAGAATCATTATTCAGCTGCCTCCTGTACACCCCCTACTGGAGATTGAGCCCACAACCCAGACATATGCCCTGACCAGGAATCAAAACTTGAACTCCTGGTTCATAGGTCGACACAGGCTGGACTGGTTTTTTATTATTATTATTATTATTATTATTATTAACAGGTTTGAGTGCCCAGAGGCCTTTTTGTTTTGCTGAAGGAAAGCAGATTTGCCTTGCTTGTGACACCTGATCCTTTTCAATCTGGTCATTTCTCCTGACCGTTCTGCAACTCTAGAGAACAATCCATGCTTAAAACAATATCTTTAACCTGGCTGATGGGGTGGTAGATGGCTGGAGAGTAATTTAAAGCTGTGCTATCCCCCGAATCCCACCCCCACCCCCCTTACCAATTTACACTGTATTTACTCCCCTTCGCTGTAGAAACTGAACGTTTAGCCACCATCAATATTGCCTTCCAATCAGAGTGACAAGGTCTAGTGGATTTCATTTGTAGCAGCAACAACATAGCCTGTTACTGTGAGCAATGTTTGCACCTGCTACCACTTCTCATACTCAATTCAACCACCAGTCAAATGGATAGTTTTTCAGAATGAAACTCAACTTCTGCAGCCCTTGTTCTTCGTCATGACGCTCCAGGTTGGAGTCATGATGCTTTTGGGAGCTTGAGGCAAGAGGTATTCCAGGAACAAGGCCTTTTCATTCTGCCTTCCTACCCAAAATTTGCTTTGTTGGATTAAAAAAAAAAAACACTTCAATTTCATACATGCAATAAAAAACAGTTATGAAACTCAGTTCTTAATGATGTACTCATTTTTTGCAGCAAACATCTATTGAGCATTGCTAACACTGGGGGACATATGTGACCTAAAGAAGTTCAAAACCAAACAGGAAGAAACATAAACATTCCAAGCCTTCTAACCAGCATTGTCCAATAGAACCTTCTGCAGTGGTGAAAAGGTTTTGCATTGTGCTATCTAGGGTGGTAACCTCTAGTCACACATGCTATGTAACATTTAAAATGTGGCTAGGGTAGCTAACAAACTGAAATTTTATTTAACTTTAATTGTTGGAATTTATTGAGCTTTATTGAGATGTAATGGACTAATGAACCTGAGATATTAAAATACAATGAGACAATTTGATATATGTATATGTCATGAAAGGATTACACAATCAAGTTAATTGATATAGCCATCCCTTCCTATATTTATCTTTTCTTTTTTTAAGTTCTATTCTCTTAGAAAATTTCAATTATGCAATACTATGTTACCAACTATAGTCACAATGTTTTCCCCTCCCCTCAGCTGGCCGGCCCCCCAGTAGGCCTTGATCCCTGGCCAGGCTGAGGGACCCCACCCGTGTACGAATTCATGCACTGAACCTCTAGTATATAACATAACATTTTCTTTATCCATTCATTGATTAACTGATACTTAGGTTGTTTCCAAACCTTGGCTATTGTGAATAATGCTGTCATGAACATGGGAGTACAGATATCTCTTTGAGAAAATGATTTCATTTCTCTTGGGTATATACTCAGAAGTGGGATTGCTGGATCATATGATAGTCCTATTTTTAATTTCTTGAGGAACCTCCATGTTGTTTTTCATAATGCCTGTACTAGATTATGTTGCAAATTCAAATATTTACACGCAGTTAGTGGCTCTCAAATTGATGGTGTGTGCTAAGTCTATGAGAGGTCAATGAGCCAGGCATTATGAGCATGCAGAGGACAGACCTCTCACTGGGACTGGGACAATAAGAGATGGTTTCCTGAGGAAACTCAAGCTAGACCTAAGTATTTAAGAGTAAGTAAGAATTAACAAGATAGAGATCGAAGGGTGAGAAAGGCACTTCAGGTGGATGAACCCGTGCATGTAAAGGCACTGGTGTGAGGGAGAGCATGATGTGCTCCAGCAAATGCTAATAGTTCACAGTAGCTGCCGCCCAGCATTTTTCTGAATTTACTGCAAGGCTGCGGCAAGGGAAGGAGGCTGATCAAGAAGAGTCTTGCATTATGGCTAAGCAACAAGTTATCCTCAGAGGTGTCACCATCAGGTTTGCTTGTTAGAAAGCTCAGCCGGGTAGTACAGAGAATAGATTTAACAGGAAAGAGATTAGGGTCAGGGACACTAATTGGAGGGTAGTGAACCAATCCTAGAGGGAGGCATTAGAGGCCTGAATGAGGGTAGTGGTAGACTCGGTGGTTATAGAAACACTAATAATCTGTCATCATCTTTCTAAACCCAGTGCTCCCAAAATGACATTCACTGAAAACTACATAGTCTGCTTCAAAGAGGAGATGGGTAACATTCATATGTGCTCCTCAGATGGGAGTGACCAGAGCCACAGATGGGGAAAACATCTAAGTGTGCCTTCCATTATAATATACTAGTGGCCTAGTGCACGGATTCATGCACATTGAAAGAAAATTAATTAGAAGATATATTTTAATAACATAACCCACAGCCAAAGGTGGAATCACGTGGCCCCGTGAGGACTTGGGCTTCCTCCTCTCTGGTTCTGCAGTGTGTCACCTGAGAACCGCCGCTGCCAAGTCACCACAGCTCGGCAGCTCCTGCATGGAGCGTCTGCCCCCTGGTGGTCAGTGTGCGTCATATGTACTGGCTGGTCAGCTGGTCAGATGGTCACTTAGTCTTTTATACATATAGATTGGGATGCTTATTTCGATTCTAACAATTATTATCATTTATAACTCAAATCATAGAGCAGCCAGCTTCACAATTGAAAATATTTATTTTGAGGGAAGGAAAAAGAAAATACTTTGGATTCATAGAATATCTTTACTTTGATCAACATAAGATAAAGAAGCAACTCCAGGCAACTCTCGAAGTGGCACTGCAAACATCGCTCCCCAGGGGAGCCTTCTTTATCAGACACCATTAGATCCTTCTATTAAACACAATCACAGCAGCCTGGACTCCCAAGTGCTCCACACAACTGAAATTAAGTCTGGTTTGTGCAAGTCTGTGTAATACCTGTGTGCCCTGCAGTTACAGAAGCTCTGTGAGGCCAGGGTCGGCTCAGCCTCACACCCTACTACAGTCCCAGCACATAGCCCATTTGCACACACTTAGGAAACAGGCGTTGCCTAATGAATGCAGCCGGATAAAATGCAGAAAAATTGCTTCAACACGAATTAGACTAGTCTTAGTTTACACTCAAGAAAGGAGAAATAATCATCACACATTCAAAGGGTTCCCATGAGTCCCTTGTTGTTAATACCACATTCAGTTGTACAGCGGGGCTTTGACTTACGAGTGTCCAGACTAACAAGTTTTTTGAGACCCCAGCTGTCTCTCGGCCGATTTTTTGCATTGAGTTGACAGAGTAATTTGAGCTCATGAGCTCCTTAACGAGCTCGGTCTCGGAACGAATTAAACTCATAAGTCAAGGCCCCACTGTATTCTTTGTATCACGGGAGCTGAAATTTGACTCCACCATTTTCCAAAAAGCACTCGGCTTTAAAGTCTGGAGACCCAACCTTCTTCCTTCAATGCATCTGGAATACAGGTAAATTAAACACACACACACACACACACACACACACACACACACACACTCACTCACTCACCTGTATACACCTGTCATTAGCACTGTGACTACTGCTTGTGTACGGGCACCACAGGCATAATCTTGTTTTGTGAAAAGACCACAGTAGGGAATTGTAGTCATGTAGTTACAGGTTCTCATGTTGTGCTACATTAAGTGGACTTCAAGGATACGAGTTGACACATTTACTGTTCCAGTCAAGGGTAGAGATGAATCAACAACCTCAATAAGATAAAACCCAACTCTACCTTGCCCATTTGTCTTTCAGGCTATGAATGACTTTAAGTCCAGGAGAAGAATGTATTTCATGGGAATAATTTTTTTTTCCTTTTTTACTTGAAGGAATGTCAACAAATGTTGATGCTTTCAGGAAGGACTCCAGAAGAACCTCCTCTTTTGCAAGAAAACCTCATCTGTTGGTAAAACATGGCAGGGCATCTGGGACTAGGATGGTGGAGTGGAGTCAATACCGTTGGCGGCATTTGGCATTGGGCCAATCACTTTTCTCCATGTGGAACCATGATTTGGTTAAAGACATAGGAATAACCAACCTCTGCAAGAACACGGATCCAGGGTCTGAATACTATCCCAAGCCTCTTTGTTCAGGAATATGAACTTAAAATGCCTAACAGCTCAAACTCCCAGGACTCCTCAGAGCGAGCCAAGCTTTCTCCTACAATAAAGGCAGCGGTTCATCTTAATTTACATAGATCATCCCTCCTCAACTCTATAAAATGAAATATGAATCTACTGAGATTTGTTTTGTCTCTTATGATGTATTGAGTATAAACTTGGAATGAAAATATATGAGGTCAAGTGCAGATTCCATATTCTTTTTCAATGCCTGGCACCCAATGATTTGAGTTTTAAATGTATTTACAGCTGATACTGAGAGAGATCTAGAGGTCATGGTGATAATAAGCCAAACAGAAGGCAACAATACAGCACTCTCTGCACAGTTCAACCTCCGTGGACACTGGGAACATAAAACTGAAAATGGAGCGAGTCCCTAACTGAGCATAACAAGACCAAATGTAATGGATAGAGGGTTGGGATTCAGCCAGTAACAAACAAAACAACTTATAGAATCTGAATATAAAATGGATGTATCCCTACTGGATGGGAGAAGATATTCACCAATGATACATCCAATAAGGGTTAGTATCCAAAATTTATACAGAACTCACAAAACTCAACTCTAAAAAAAAACACATAGAAAAACAAGAGGACTTTGGAGAAGTGTCCTCTTTGGAAAAAAAGGACATACAGATGGTCAATAGACATATGAAAAGATGCTCCATGTCACTAATCATCAAAGAGATGCAAACTAAAACCACAAGGAGATACCACCTTACAAAGGTGAGAACGCCTACCATCAATAAATCAACAAACAAGTGTTGGTGAGGATGTGGAGAAAAGGAACTCTCCTGCACTGTTGGTGGGAATGCAGACTGGGAAACAGTATGGAGGTTCCTCAACAAATAAAAAAGTGGAACCTCCCTATGACCCAGCAATTCCATTTCTGAGCGTGTATATCCCAAAATACTAATTTGAAAGGATGTATGCACCCCTATGTTTATTGCAGCATCATTTACAATTGCCAAGTGCCCGTATGGAAGCAAGCCAAGTGCCCATCAACAGACAAGTGGATAAAAAAAAAGCTGTGGTACACATATACAATAGAATGTTACTCAGATATTTAAAAAGAATGAAATCTTACCGTTTGCAACAGCATGGGTGGACCTAGAAAGTTTTATGCTAAGTAAAATAAATCAAACAGAGAGACAAAGAACATGTGATTTTGCTTATATGTGGGATCTAAAGAGCAAAATAAATGAATAAACAGAATGGAAACAGACTCAGGCAACTCTCCAGATACAGAGAACAGGCTCTAATGGTGGCCAGAGGAGAAGTGGGGTGGGATCTAGATGAAAAATGTGAAGTGATTGAGAAGTCCAGATTGGTAGTTACAAAACAGTTATGGAGATGTAAATTACAGCATAAGGAATATAGTCAGTAATCTATATAAACCTAATACGCAAATAGACTGAATGGTGGAACAACTAGACAACCGAACAACCAACAACCGGTCGCTATAATGTGCACTGACCACCAGGAGGCATGCGTGAACATGGCAGGCATTGGCCATGATGGGATGGTGGAGCAGGGGAGCAGGGATGCAGACCAAGGCGGGGCACTGGTCACTGTAATCAGGGCGAGCCTCTGGTGGTTACTGGAAATTCTTTGCTCCCGCGCACTGTGGTCCAGCCCGGTGCTCACACCTGTTGCCAGCACTGGCCCCACTTGCACCCACTGCTGGCCCAAATAGCCACTCACGGCTTCTCCACCTCCCCATGCTCCTGAGGGGCGACTGGGGCTGGCAGCTGCCTCTTGCACCCACTGCCGGTGACAGCCCTGCTTGCACCTGCTGCCAGTGCCAGAGCTCTCCCTTGCACCCACTGCCAGCACTGACCCTGTTCCCATCTGCAGCCGGTGCCGGAGCCGCTGCTCGCACCCGCTACCGGAGCCCGATGCTGGTGCCAATAGCTTGGCTCTGAGGGCTTCTCCACCTCCCCTGGCTCCTGAGGGGCGACTGGGGAAGCAGCCACCACTCGCGCTGGCATGGCTCCAATCTCTCTGCGCTGTCAGCAGATGCGAGCAGGGCCAGCACTGTCAGCCCATGGGAGTGGTGCCGGCAGACAGAGGACTGGGGCCGTGGTGGGAGGTGCCAGATGGAGGCACAGAGGATGAGCCAAGACCCGCCCCTGTGCCCACCACAGCCTTGTGGCCCACAGTTCCTTTCAAGGTGCATGAATTCATGCACTGGGCCCCTTGTATTATAATAACTGTGTACAGTGTCTGGTGGGTACCACTTGAAATATTTGGGAGGATATTTTGTAAAGTATGTGTGTGTAATCACTATGCTGTAAAACTGAAACTAATGCAAAATAACATCAATTGTAAACTGCAATTAAAATTAAAAAATAAAGTTGACACTTAAAAGAAAAAATGAGAAAAAAACTGAAGAAATAACACTGAGTTAATAGGCTTTCTAGATCTTGTTACTTTGGGTGCAACTTTCCATTTCAAATATAACTCTTAGAAATAAATGTGTGACAATTTCAACATAAAAAATAAAGTGTATGTATGCTGCTGGGAAACTATGCAATCCAGGAATTAGGGAGTGATTACTAGACTATTACTAGTTATTATTCTAAACATGGCTAAGGAACTGTTAACAACCGATGACTAATGCTGATTTTTCTCTTACACAGAATATAAGCTCCATGAGAGCTATTTACTTTTGCTGGTTTGGTTCACTAATCTACCTGTGGTGCTTAGAACAGGGCCTGAAAGAAACCACCAGAAACATGTATTGCATAAATGAGCAAATAAATGAGTAAGAAGACATGGCTTATATTTTATTTGTGCAATCATTTGTCACACTGGTATTTTTAAAATCAGTTTTTCCAACTAGTTTAAATCTATCTATCTATCTATCTATCTATCTATCTATCTATCTATCTATCATCTATTTATTTATTCTTCTGTTCCTAGAACTACCTGCCTTGTAACAAGATTGTAGTGAAAAGCTTAAAACTCAATAGGATGAATGCTCTTAATCATGTATTTTATTCATATGCTTTATCTGGCACCTCTGTTTTCTTTGAAGAGAAGACTAATGATTTTCAAGCCTTTAGAGTGCATCCATGTTAATCAACCAGTAAATATTTATATTCAAACACACACACACACACACACACACACACACACACACAGGCACAAACAGTTCAGAAACTACACCAGTCACTGCAGACCTGAATAATTCTTGCTTGCAGGGCCACTGTGAAGGCAAGTTTAGTACACAAATCCAGGCATGCCTATTGATCTGTTCCCAGCAGACAGCACCTGCCACCTCTCCTTCCCACGAAGGACTCTCACTTTGTCAGATTACAGATGACAAGGTGATGCATCCAAGGGAGATTTGTTTCTAAGCATCTGGAAATGCAGAGCTTCTTTGAGACCTCCCTTTACCCGGAGACATTAGGACACAGTGTAAACATAAAGGCTGTATTACAAGAATGGGTACTAAGATGAATAAAGACGTGGGAGTAGTATCTTATTTAAGGCAATTTTGTTTCGACATACAATCACTATACAGTCATATGTCACTTAACCACGGGAATAAGTTCTGAGAAATGCATCTTTTGACGATTTTGTTGTTGTGTGACCATCATAGAATTCACTTACACAAACCCAGGTGGTATAGCCTACTACACACCTGAACTATGTAACACAGCCTATTGTTTCTGGGCTACAAGCTTGTGCAGCATGCCACTGTACCGAATAGTGTAGGCCAGTGGTCGGCAAACTCATTAGTCAACAGAGCCAAATATCAACAGTACAATGATTGAAATTTCTTTTGAGAGCCAAAAGTGTTAAACTTAAACTATATAGGTAGGTACATTGTTATTAACTTAATTAGGGTACTCCTAAGCTGGCCTTTGCTAAAAACGTCCTCAATCTGATTGAGGTACGTTAGCTGAGGTCGACCCCTTCCAACTCTCCCATCCACACTTGTCTTGTGTACTTGGTTCGTCTATCCCCTTTCCAAAAACCGACTTCTGCGAGTGGGCCATGAAGTTTCAATTGCACTGTATGTGCGCGCCCACTTGTGGTATTTTGTGGAAGAGCCACACTCAAGGGGCCAAAGAGCCACATGTGGCTCGCGAGCCGAGGTTTGCCGACCACTGGGGTAGGCAATTAAAACCCAAATGGTAAGTGTTTGTATATCAAAACATCTCTAAACATAGAAAAGATACAACAAAAATAGGATTTAAAAAGATTTTTAAAAAGCTACACTTGCACAGGGCACTTACCAAGAATCGATTTTGCAGAACTAGAAGTTTCTGTAGGTGAGTGAGTAGGTAATGAGTGAATGTGAAGGCCTAGCACATTACTGCACATTACTATAGACTATGTTTACATTTGGGCCACACTAAATTTATTTTAAAAATTCTTTCTTCATTAATAACTTAACCTTAGTTTATTGTAACTTTTTTTTTTTTTACTTTAAAAATGTAAAGTTTAAAAGTTATACATGTAATGATACTTAGCTCCAAACACAAAGTCATATACCTAGGCGGCTTCCAGTCAAGGTGGTGGTGTACAAAAATGCAGTATGACCATCCTCTCACGGCCACATCAAAATTACAACTGAACTACAGAACGACCATCATTGAGAACCACCTGAAGTCTAGCTAAACAGAATTCCTATAACCGAGGATATACAGAAGAAGCCACGTTGAGACTGGCAACATGGATGGAGACACAATCCCACACCCAGGAGTGACAGTTAAAAATCAGGACTAACTCAGCTGCAAAGGTGTCCACTGAGGAGCCATGTTTCCCAGCCCCACACCAGGCCCCCCAGACCAGGGTTCCAGTGTCAGGAAGTGAGATCCTCATAACTTCTGGCTGTGAGAAACAGCACGGATTGGGACTGAGTAAGACAAAGGGCTGCTGGAGTCCCAGGCAGTTACTCTTAAAGGACCAAGCATGGATTTACTCAGACTCACTGGCTCTGAGCTCCAGTGCTGGGGCAGCAGCTCCAAAAGCACCAGGGGTATATGGGGAGGAACTGAATTGTCTGACTTTGGGGCGTGGGCTGGAGGGGCCATGATGAATAAAATAACCACAAAATAAATCAAGCACAAGAAAAATGATTCAATCAAGAGATTGCATCACAAGATGTGTAAACAGGAGATGTATAAAGCTGCTGCAGGTGTCACATGGAAACTTTCACAGCAAACTATTTTTTTATAAATAGAAAGAGTAAACTTTAAAATAAAGATTTAGAGTATTGTATAGTAAATACATAAAACAGTGACATCTGTTTATCATCATTATCAAGTATTATATGTGCGTATGTGTAAATAAAAGTACTGGACATATTTGTATGGACTATACTTTTACATGATTGGCAGCACAGAAGGTTTGTTTGCCCCAGCATCACCCAAACATGTGAGGGGTATGTTGTGCTATGACATTATGACAGCTATGACATCAAGAGGCAGTAGGAGCCCAGCTGAGATGGCTCAGGGGTTGAGCATAGACTTATGAACCATGGTCACAGTTCAATTCCGGTAAGGGCATACGCCTGGGTTGTGGGCTCAGTCTCCTCTCTAAAACCAATAAAGATATTTTAAAAGGAAGTAATAGGAAATTCTCAACTGCATTATAATCAGACTGGAAGCCTGATGCATGAAATTCGTGCAAGAGTAGGCCTTCCTCCCCCCTGATGCTGGCTCCAGCTTCCCTCTGGCACCTAGGGCCTGGGCTTCCCTTGCAGCCCTGGCTTCATCCAGAAGGTTGTCCGGAATGATGGCCAGCTAATTAGCATATTACGCTTTTATTATTATAAATGGAACTGCAGTCACAAAAATTTGTGCACTCGGTGTGGAGAGGAGCATGACTAGGATAACATTACATGGATTAGGAGGAATGGCAAATAAGAATAGATACAATCGATCTGAGTTTCAATTCTTATTATTCTTGATATTAATAGCAGCCCTTTACAGGTTAATGGATTGCAGGGAAAGGTAAAAGATAACTTCTTTCCAATCATTTCCATTTTGTTCACATTACTAAGGTACAAAAGTAGTCAAGTACCAGGTTCAATTGGATCTTGCATGACTTTCTCCTGAGGGAGAATGTGAAAAAGATGTAGAAAAGAAAAAGCAAGAGAAAAAAAAAATCATTCCTTAATGAAATTCTGCAGCGAACATCAATAATGTGAACTGTCCCTTCCTTCACCCACTCATCTCAGTAAGGTATTAACTTCACACCTACAGAGGTCATCTAAACGAGAATGTGATTAAGTAGTTGAAATCACTTTACTTTTTTTAATAAATATTAAACCCTGGAAATGTATTGTGAAACAGATCTACATGGGCAAATTAAAACACAGAGTTTAGTAAATGTGAAAAGGTCTCTACAATCTTTGGGGTTATAAATAAGTTTATTAACTCACAGGGTTTTGCATCTTAAATTTTGCATGTTTTGACATAAATATATTGTGATTTGTAACTCATCATAACCATAAAGGAGGTTGTTTTGCATTTGAGAAGTAGAAAGAGAAATGCAAACCGATACAAAATATTACAAGGGAGCAGGAATATGAATAATGTAATTTCCAAAGGCTTCCATACAATAGCATATGCCTGACTTTTTCAATATGATGAATGCAAGCAGCTGAGGTTTGGTAAATATATGTGTGTATATAATTATATCAAAGGCGTTAATTAAAGCATATCTCTGGTTAGCCTAAGAAAGTGTTAATGTGAGCCCCAAAGCTTCAAAGTTTACCGTTTTTAGTATAAAAATGTATCTTTAAAATCTATGATCACCCTCTGTTTACTTAGATTTGTATAAATCATTTTCCATTCCAAGTACAGAATTACCTCAAGCTGTTTGGATGAGGAAATGTAATTGCTATTATTCTGATTGTTATTGATAACAAATAAGACTAATCATGAAACTTCTCCCCTGGGTTAGGAGACTTGGTTTCTAGGAGCCGCTTTGGCACCAGCTAGAGTTATTACCTTGGGGGAAGTAATTTAACCTCGGTAAATTTCTTCATTTGAAAAACAAAGGAGTCAGTTTAGCCAACCCCTAAGGTCCTTGCCAGACTGAATATTCCTAATATCTATGATCTATGACTCTCACTAGTTAATCTAATTTAAAAGGCAATGCCAATTTCTTATCTGTTTTCTTCTCTACTGTGGTAATTATTATTGATCTTTCAGAAATACTCTCTGTCCAAAGCCTCTGGGAGTAATTGTAAAACGGAGACACAAGTTCTGTGTGCAAAACAAAATGGAAGTTTCGGTAATAATAAACATTTCATCCCATCCTCAGGTGAAAGCATTGCGATGAATTTCCCTAGGTCACAGAAGAGTTTGAGGCTGGGGTCTTACCCACAGACTTGGGGTGCTTACAAGAGTCAGGAGTTAATCTTCACACTCCAGCGCCCCAAACTTTGAGTTGCTTTTCCGCAGACAGGGAGAAAGCTCTGATCTATTAAGGAATGGCCCGGGAAGAGGAAATGCTGCAGTTTTGAACTGGTCCCAAATGTGCCCTGTACTGACCTGACCTCCTCTTCTGGTCTGCGGAACAGCTCCGTTTCTGTTTTCCCTGGCACGGGAGTGGGTCCTGCTGGAACTGGCCCCGGGAACAGGGAGGATCTGGCTTGGGGAGTGTTTGGCTCTTTCTACCCTTTACAGCTCCTCTCAGCTGGATTGCACAGCTCTGGGCAGCAACACCACCCACTAGTTTCTCATTTTGCCTCCTGGTCCTATCCGCCCTCTCTCAGTTTCCCCTGCTGAGATACGTAGAAGTAAACCTTCCTGGCCAGCAATTCTGAACACAGATGCAAACAGAAGACTGGGCGCTGGCTTCCTCCAGCCAGTGCAGTCTTTAGGATAATCAGAGGCCCCCCTTTAACAAGGAGTAACACTCCCTTCCACCTGGAGTCACAAAGCGATTCAGCCTCTAATTGCTCCAAATGTTTATGCAAAGGACCCCGAGGAGATACACCTGATTGTCCAATTGACCCTGATTCGGTGATTAAGGTTGACATTTCCAAAGAATTAGGTGAAAAACCTCCTAGACTTTGGTAGGGTCAAAGACGAGGCACCTTGGTAAATTTCAATTCGGAAACATCTGTTTAGTGGAATGAGGCACATTGGAAAATATTCCCAAATTTTTAACAAAGGTTTTATGCTAATGACCTATTAAACATTTAATGCTCTGTTAACAAATGGTTATTCCTCCATTAAGCACCATCATGACCTATGCATAGTTTATGAATAGTCCTGTTATCCTTGAGAGAAATCGCATACTGTAAGGGCTAAAAATAGCAGCCACGTGACCAGCGGAGTGTAATTTGCATCTAGAGAGTTCAGCTGACATCATTCACTTCAGAAGCTTGTTTTCAGGGATCAGACTCAGGAAAAGGCTTCAGAAACCTTTTACCAAATGGAAGTGACTAGGCTCCTTGCTTAGAGAGAGCTGGTTTAGAGTGGTGTGATACACAGAATGACTGGTGAAATACACAGAATGACTTTCTCTTAGATCCAGCTCTATTGCCCTGGTCTACACACCACTAGTGTATGACATAGTTCCTTCTCCACCCAGCAAGTACCACCCTCCCCGCACTCCTTTCACCTTAGAGAACCACATTGGCCAGTCACAGTTGGGAGCCATTTTATCAGTTATCTAACCTAACTCTCCACGAGAACAACATCGCAACAGATTCTCAGAGGTGCAGTATCCTGACTTACAATCATATGTACTTACAGTACAGCCTGGATTGTCATTCTGAGTCCTAGATCTGTGCCTTCTTTCTTGTTGCTCTTTCCATCTGTTTGGATTGCGTAACTTCTCCAACAGTTGACTCTTCCATAAAGCCTGCAATGATTGCTCAAGTTAAGTATATTCTCCACCCCCACCCCCATTTCAGAATAGCTCAGGGCACGTCCTGACTCTAGACTCCTCACCATCTATGGTTACAGTGAATTTAAGTAGGCCCTCATTTTAAATGATGGAGGTTCAATAGATAGCTGAGGAAAATGACACAAGAAAAAAATAAATTAGGACAGGAAAGGAGCTTACAAAAATAAATGTAGCTTCATTTTGGTGTGTCTCCCTTATCCAGGCCTATTCCTCTTCATATGTTTCTTCCGTTTTCTTCCACTTAGTTCTCTTAAACCACAAATTGGCCCATTCCGCCCCCTCAAATTAATACTCTGTAGTTGTATCCTAATGACAAGATCAAATTAAAACCCTTGCATAGCAAACCAAGCCCTATAATGGGGCCTTTCTGATCATTTTCTGACATTCCATGCCTTGTACTTGATCTCCAAGAGTTATTGAAGAGCTGCATACCTCCTCCATACCATGGTGTTTCAGGTCTCATTGCCTCTGTTCATCCCACTCCCTTGATCTCATTATACCTCCATCTTTCTTTGCCAGGATAACTCTTAGATACTCTCAGATTCTGCAGAGGGATTTCTCTCTGGAATCTTTCCCTTAATCTACTGGTTGAGCTGCCTCCCTACGCTTTCTAAACATCCTCCTCTTTGAACACACAGCATACCGGCCCACCAGCTCCTCACAGTAAGGCCTGGATCTTCTCATCTCTTAAACACGCGTCCGTTACCCTGGGAAGCCTGTGGGGAGGGGTTGGCATGCTTGCTGAGTTTGTTTTTCCATGTAACAACAGTGTAGGAATAACTGGGTCAAGAGACGTGATGGTATGAAATTTATCTCAAAGTGCTTGGGTTTACGTTGGCCACAGTGAGTCAGTGGATGAAGAAATGTTCCCATCATGTTCTTTAGCCAACTCCCATAGACAATTGGAATTTCATAACAATCCCAATTTCCTATGATCTATAAACTATAGATTTTTATACAACTGACAACATATTTACCTTCATAACGTCACAAATTGAAATCTAGAAATCAAGGCTAAATTTAAGTGATAATCGAGTACATGACAACACTACGAGTACATGACAACACTTAGTGTTATTTTATAGCAGAGAATGGAAATCAGACTCACTCTCTTTAGAGTGGTTGGGCAGTGACCCAAGGCACAGGGCTTTTCAATCATGGTGTTTCCGAATATCAGACAAACATATAAACAGTAAAGCAGAAACACCACTAAGTGTACACACTAAGACCGGGCACAAATATAGGTATTATTTTCAAAACTGTGTGATTCAATAGGGTCACGAGGTTAAGATTAGGTGATGGCTCTGGTCACATGACTAAAGAGCAACCTGCCCTAACTGGTTTGGCTCAGTGGATAGAGTGTCGGCCTGCGGACTGAAGGGTCCCAGGTTGGATTCCGGTCAAGGGCATGTACCTTGGTTGCGGGCACATCCCCAGTAGGAGGTGTGCAGGAGGCAGCTGATCGATGTTTCTCTCTCATCGATGTTTCGAACTCTCTATTCCTCTCCCTTCCTCTCTGTAAAAAATAAATAAAAAATATATATTTTTTTAAAAAAGAGCAGCACCTGTGGAACATGCATCCAGTTCTGTTTCCGTGTAAGCCCCTTGTTTTTTCCATCCCATCATCTGCTTCCCAACTCTCCCTTCTCCTTTCCATCACCTCCCGACTTCCAAAGCCAGCAATAGTGCACAGGAAAGAACATGCATGTCCTGTGTGTGTGTTCATGGGCACGTGCGTCTATGTGTGTGATTGAGTGTGCACATGTATGCTCATTATGTTTTAATGGTCCCAAACCCCACCTCCAGGCAATCAGAGGGTGTTGGCACTTCATTGAATGCAGAGACCCACTGAACACCACACCTTCTGGGAGAGAAGACACCTGGCTGCAATCACAATGGGTTTTTCTTGGTTCTCATAACAGCCACCTGAGCAGTTGCAGCAATCACCTCGCCCTGCATAGATGCCTCCAGATTGGCCAGTGGGAGTGGGCTACTTACTGGAGGACCCAGTGAAGGTATAGCTCCATAACAAACAGAAGCCTTTTGCTGTTTGAACGGTTGCCAGTTTTTGTAACCGTTTCCATCTTAAGCTGGCTCGATACATATTTAATGAATTCTATAAAACCTTTAACAGCCCTCAATTCAAGTGGCAAATGACTCCGCGGCTTGAAATGATGAGATGGATGCTGCCTCTCTTCCTTACCTAAGAGAAAGTGATTTTTAAAAATGCTCCTTCCTCCTGGTGCTCACATTCATATGCTGTGAAACCCTGATGTCTGCCTATTGTTTTTGTTCAAGGATATGAATTTATATGAGGCATACTATACGTTTTTCACAACAAAGCATTGTGATACACACATAAGGATGACACATCATGTAATATTTGTGTTGTTTTATGTCATCAAAACCTAATATATTTAAAAAAAATAGCCATCCCAACACCCCTTTCCTTGCTCTATTCTCTACCTAGAACTTACATTTTGTCTTATATATTTGACTTGTTATTTTATATTCTGGCCTCCCCTATATAGTTGATACAGAATTCACTGCTGTATTTCCAGTGCATGAGAACAGTACCTACTACATAGCAAGCTCCCTCTAGCTATTTGCTATCAGATAAATGAATAAGTTAATGCACCCACATAAACATGCATTTTGCTTACTATACCAGTATAAAACCATACTGTCCTCCAAGGTTCCCACCACTTGTGTGAAAAAAACAAATAGGGAATTCTTTTAAAAAATATATATTTGTATTGATTTCAGAGAGGAAGGGAGTGAGAGAGAGTAATGGAAACAGCAATGAAGAGAGAGGATCATTAACTGGCTGCCTCCTGCACACCCCCACACTGGGGATAGAGCCCACAACCCAGGAATGTGCTCTGACTGGGAATCGAACCCATGATCTCCTGGTTCACAGATCAATGCTCAACCACTGAGCCAAGCCAGCCGGACAAGAACAAGGAATTCTTAATGGGGGAACAACGGTGTAACCATAAAACCAAGTGCGCCCTGGAACCCATCACGTTCCACTTTAGAAACCATAGTTACCTCTGGAGCACAGCCTCTCCAACCTGTCTGAGATTAGGCAAAATAACTTACTTTTCTCTGAAATGCAGGCAACATTTCATAGTATGTTTTATAAACATCGCTTTCAGTTTGCATATATTTGCATATTACATCCCCCAAATCCCCAAATTCCAACTACTTTATGCAAAATTGTTCATTCAGTCACATTTGGCTGAATGAACACCATCATCGTTATAATGTATGTGTTTCTCTGAGGTTGCATGGCACTGAAAGGGCTAATGTAGGACTGGAAATAGGGCAATTAATGGCAAATGTATATTCTAACCAAGCCTTCCTGGACTTGAAGCATCTTGCTAAGGGCTGAGGAATTGCATCCACAGCTCTCCCCGACACTCACGCACTGCTCCTTGTCTCGGGAAGTGACTCAGAGGTGCCCTGCATTGGCCTCACAAGTCCTCATAAAACTTAAACAACCACAGTGGTTTCTCCCACGTTACTGACACCATGTCCTCTATGTCATACGTATTCCTTAGTTTTATAACTTGAGAAAACACGTATCTCTGTGAACCATAGGCAGGTTACAATAGAGAAAATAAAAACACACCGAATCTTAGTCCAGTAAGCAGCATCCTCTCCTTCTACGCCATGTTGTTGTTGTTTTAGCTGGTGGGGCGAAGACCCTACCAAGGATGACAAGAAGTATTCGGTACTCCTCGAGGAATAAGTCCCCTTCAGAAGGAAATTTCTGAAATTATTTCCCAGACATTCCAGAGACACACATCTGCTAGTTAATAGCTCACCCAACAAAGAGGATTTAGTGCCCAGTAAATGATACTTAATCTGTGCCAGTGTCTCCCAAGGCAATGCCGGATAAGAAATGAGATATTCATGTACTACTGATGCCTTCTTGCTTCCTGGGGAGGCAATGCTACTGTAAGCTATTTCATTACTTCTTCTGCCTCCATGGCAGCAGCCAGGGTTTCCAGTATCCCTGGACACCTGGGATCACTCCCTTCATTCAACAAAAGCCAAGTTTGTTTTATAATCAATGATCAGCCCATTGATTGAATAAGAACCCCCCCAATCACTGTTCTGACGTGCCTCTTTATAAACTTCACAAGGTTTGCAAAGCATTTCAGCTCCAAGGCTCACAGAAGTGCCTGGACACAAGCCAGGGATGGAGCAGACGGTTCTGAGCACAGTTAGTTTAGTGAAGGAGTGAGTGAGTGCACAACATTCAGACTAGGGACCACCGACCCGACCCTGGCGGGTGTATGAGGCCTTCTCCAGAGTCACACCCACAGATCTCTCCTGCCTGACAGAATGGCCTAGGCCAGGGGCTGATGCCTTGTTTGCGACTGAAATCAGGTGCAGTAAGAGAAGGTAGAAAGGAGGCTGGGTCCTATCTGGGGATCCTGCTTCATTGCTGGTGACCTCACAGCCCATTCTGCAGCTGCTCAGCGAGATCAAGGAGCAGCCCTGGCATTTCCTGTCCCCTTCTCTTTAGGGAGGGTACTAGTGACATGTCCACCAGGTCACCAAAAGGGAGATATGACCTCTGTGGAGACCCTAGTGCAACGGTTCTTAACCTGTGGGTCACGACACCTTTGGTGGTCGAATGACCCTTTCACAGGGGTCACCTAAGACCATCAGAAAACACATATATAATTACATATTGTTTTGTGATTAATCACTATGCTTTAATGCTGTTCAATTTGTAACAATGAAATTGGGGGTCACCACAACATGAGGAACTGTATTAAAGGGTCGTGGCATTAGGAAGGTTGAGAACCACTGCCCTAGTGTATCCTCTCATTTCCCTTCCACACCGTGCCCTGTGTCTTTGAGCCTGCTGTCCCCCTGCCTACTGCGCCACCTCAGCCTGTGCACCTGAACACATACATCCCTCAGGTCCCAGCCCAAACCCTCTTTCCTCTATGAAGTCTTCCCTGCTGCCCCACCCCCCAAAGAAATGTTGGTGTTTCTCTTCCTGTGCTTCCACCATAAACTCATCCACACCTCATGACAGAGGTATCTATATCCTTTCCTCAATGATAAGCTCCTTAGAAGAAAATTATGTCACTTAGAAACTTTGGTTTCCTCAAGCTCACAGAAGTGATAGTGTACACATGCTCAACAAACTTCACGGAATGAGAGAACAAGTCATCCTTTGGGTCTTCTGGAACTCAGGACATATTCTTGTTTTCTTTGTGCCTCACCTCCTTGTATCCCTCCAGAGCCCCAGGAGAAACTGATGAGCATTCTAAATTAGAATCAGTGGAGGTACTAAAATCTAAGACCACGGCAGCAAGGCAGCAATTGGCAGGGGGAGAGACTGTTGGGAGAAAGCACAGCTTCTGGTCTCGCCAAGCGTTGAAGCCATATTCGTTGGCTCCAGGGATGAGGAAGATTAAAGTTGTGGAGCTCTGTGGGACTTCAATCCCTAGTTAGTCTCACTTCTCCTTATGCCACATGTAAATGAGTAAAGGAGTCAACAGATGGCTGAGGTCTATATTTGTCGACTAGAATTATAGGGGGAAAATCCTTGTAAGCAGCTCCTACACGGATGGAAAATGTCTTTGCTCGCTTACAGATAAGACCTTGAAGGAGGACTCAGGTCAGTGACAGTTGACCTTGAGGACCAGGTGAGCTCATTTTCTCAAGAGGTGAAGTGAGCAGTATTTCATCCTTGGCTCCCTGATCTGGTTTAGTGGTATCTGTAGGATTGTGTCCATCAGTGGGTGTTGGTGAGGCATGAACATTAATAATGGAGGAAATCACCACCTACTGAATGCACAGAATTATTCTGAGGTATGTGTAGACTGGTAGGTCATACTAGTCTCATAAAGATTCTGCACAAAATGTCATGTTATTCTTAAAGGATTTTTCCATGTAAGGATGATTCTGTTTCAGAGTCCATTTCAGAGTGTTTAAGAGGAGTCCCTCCAAATAATTTATGTTTAATAACCATCTTCTAGGCCATATATATTTGATTAGTACAATATGGACTACTTCTATGAGGCAAGATGCAAGTAAGTCATGCCTAAATGGGGGGAAAAAAGCCATTTAAGCTTCTAAGCATCTCAGCCTTTTTATCCTCTGGTGATAGATCATATTTTATTGATTAGGAACAAATGATTTGATGTAAATGAGGCTGAATAATGCCACAGACAATCTCAATGAGGAAGGATCTCACACTATACTTTCAGGCAGACCCTTTAAAGCAATTCAAAGTGAGAAGTGAGCAAATTTTCTTTGGTTTTTCTTGCAAACCTCCTTTGGGTCTCTGGGAATTAAACTGAATATAGAAAAGCCATTAAGAGAATTGCATTTTAAGCTCATTGAAACCACAGCATTATAAGGACAAGATAGGTCCCTTAATTTTTAAAAATCCTTAATTTTTCAGCAAACAAGTGCAGTTGAAATCAGTTGACTTCCAAACCTTTGGGTTTATTTTTCGTAGGGAATGGGCCAAGCTACTGAGAAATCCCCAAATATTGAAGTGGACCATATCACATTCAGGAGGCTGTGGGAAAGGCCAAACGCATTTGGCTGAATGCACACCATCATCGTTATAATGTTTGTGTTTCTCTGAGGTTGCATGGCACTGAAAGGGCTAATGTATGACTAGAAGCAATGAAAAAAGAAAGTTTATTACAACTCGTTAAAAATGAATACGATTCTAAATCAATTCCCATTAGTTCAAGTGTAGATATTGCACATCTTGGAG
Organism: Myotis davidii; assembly: GCF_000327345.1. Classification (NCBI taxonomy): domain Eukaryota; kingdom Metazoa; phylum Chordata; class Mammalia; order Chiroptera; family Vespertilionidae; genus Myotis; species Myotis davidii. The sequence continues at coordinate 1,975,675 of NW_006299479.1, forward strand.
AATTTTATTATAAATTCATGCTAAGTCTGTGACTAATGGTGGTTAGTCCATGTCTCCTTCCCTAATAAAAAGGAACCAGTGATTGCATCCAGTACTTTCTTATTAAATGAAATATTTAACAGATGTCATCTTGTTTCTCTTGGCTATGTCCTGATTATGTCAGGTCAAATTAGTTAAGTGTATAAATCGCAATAAACAAAGGTGACAGATATATTAAATGCATGGAGACACTCCCATGAAGTCCATCTATGGACTCCATACTAGGTGACAATTTCACGTGCCACCAGCTGGGTATCCAAAAGGAGAGGGAGCCAATCTTCACATGTGCCGGTGCCAACATGGTGTTTTTTTCTTCGTCTCTGCCATGTGTTTGATTTTTTTAACCTAAAGATCTATGACTTGCTCTATGAAGACAAATAGAAGACCAAAAGAGCTCTATGCTCTTCTTCCATTTGTCTTGTTTTAGCTTTCATCTATTTGAGTCCTACCTTTTCTTAAACTACGGCTGCTTCATAGGATGCATGGAATACTGTCTCTATATCTGGAAATAAATATTCTCAGAGTTTGGCCTTTCCCT
>NW_006299479.1:1976276-1984855 GCF_000327345.1 Myotis davidii
CCTACGTGTAAATACCTAGCAAAAGGCAGAGAATTGTCAGCTCTTCAGGAGCCTGATGAGAGTTTCTGGGTGTTTACAATGACCTACGTCAGCATTTTCAACCCTCTTCATCCCATGGCACATATAAGCTACTTACTAAACTTCTGCAGCATCCCCCCAAAAATATATATTTTTGCAGATCTGACAAAAAATATAATTTTAAAATGATTTTTATTGATTTTTAGAGAGAGAAGGGAGGGGAATAGGGAGAAAGAAACATCAATGAGAAAGGAACATCATCCATTGGCTGCCTCCTGCATGCTCCACCCTGGGGATCTAGCCTGGATTTATCCAAAGTTTTAACCCAGACAGTCTCAGCCCAGAACCCACCCTCTTAAGAATTCCTGCTCTATAACATTTGGAACGAACAGGGTCATATCAATGAAAACAGAAGACAGATCCTACAGACTCAGGGACAAGCCAGTTCCAGATGAGAGCCAAGTTTCAGATGGCCAAGGCCGAATTGACCGTCTAGAATCAGATAACTCATTCTTTGTGGAAACACACCCACACTACAGAGGTTGAGATAGGGATGCAGGTCACAAGGAGAGGAGAGCACATAGATCATTAGACAAGGGCAGACACAGGCCACGCAGACATCAAAAATTCAAAAGCAGAAAGTGGAGCAGAGCAGGTCATCAAATGATAAAGGAAATATTCAGGAACGAGGAATTCTCAGGACGAAAAGAAAGGAGCCAAGACACAAGGGGAACAGAGGTGAAATAACAGGTCGAGACAGAGTGTGCTATGTGAGACAGGTTTTTGCCTCAGGCCCGGAGCTTTCTTACAATTCTTGAGCTTCAGACCAGAGGCTTTGTGACTTCTGGGTCTCGCCCTGCTTGGGTAGAGGGATGGGAGGAAGTAGTTGGGAACATGTGATTGAAATGTCAGCCGTCAGAATATGGGGAGTAGCAGTTGACAGGGGGTTTGTCCTGAGAAGAACATGAAAGGTTTATTATAAATACCTGTTGTTAATAGAACAGTGGGCCCTCCTACATTGCAGAAACTCAATAAAGATTTGTTATATGAATACATGAACAAATGAAACATCTATTTCTTACATTAAATTACCAATGGCTAAAATAAAAGAGAGGAGGTTTGTGCAAATAAATTATCTTTCCTAATAATGAATGATAATGGACATGCTTTAAAAAATAAAGCCATTAATAACGAAAGAACCTGTGTTTTATTATGCTAAGCGCCTTTTAGAGAAAGACAAATAAACCATGATCTCACTTATAAGTGGAATCTAAAAAACAAACTAAACTGACAAACAAAATAAGTCCAGAGGTATGGATGCATGGAACAGAATAACAGACCTTAGTGGGGGACCATGGGGAAGAGATTAACCAAAGAACATATATGCACATATGCATAACCTATGAACACAGGCAGTAGCATGAGAAGGCCTGGGATGGGGTAGGAGTAGGGTGAAGGGTGGCAAAAAGGGAGAAAAAAGGAGACATCTGTAATAGTGTCAACTATTTTAAAAAATGAAAAAAAAAGAAAGAGCACTAGATTCCCGATCCCTTTATCAATTTTATGAAATTTTAAAATAATATTTTTCTATATTGTGGAGTTATTTTTTTAAAAAGAGCATGAAATTAGAGAAAGACCTAATTCTGGAGCCTGTTCTACCACTGACCAGCCTCAGTTTCATCATCTGGAAAATGGATAGTATTACTTAAATCCCAAGCTAATTATAAATAGGAAGGAGACTACATAAATAAACCCTTACATTGATAGTTAATCGACTGTTTTACAGGTGTGCTAAGGCAATTAATTCATAGGTGAAAATATAGCCTTTTCATCCAAAGGTGCTGGGAAAGTTGCATATCCATAGGCAAAAAGATGAACTTAGACTTTCTCCTCTCACCTTACACAAAAATTAACTCAGCACCATCATGGACTTAACTGTAAAGACTGAAACAATTTTTGTACGCAAACATACAGAAAATCTTTGAGCTCTCATGTTAGACAAAGATTTTCTAGGTAGGACACACACAAAAATGATAAATTAGGCCTCATCAAAATTCAAAACTTTTGGACTTCAAAATACATTTTTTAAAAAAATACAAGCAACAGATTGGGAGAAACATTTGCAAAGCACAAATCTGATAAAGTACTAGCATCCAGAATTTACAGAGACTACTTCCAATCAATTAGTGAAAGACAAACAACCCAATCAGAAAATGGGTAAAGAATATGAAGATATTGTTCCAAAGAGGATGTGAAGGGCCAACGAATACCTAGAAAAGATGCTCAACATATTACTCGTTAGGAAAAAGCAAAGTAAAGCCACAACAAAATACCATATTTGACCCACTACAGTCGCTAAAATAAATAAAAACACAATAAGAAATGCTGGTGAGGATACGGAGCAATGGGAACCCTCATACCTTGTTGGTGTAACATGTAACATGTAACATGTTGCAGCCACTTTGGAAGAAACAGTTTGGGAGTATCTCAAAAGGTTAAACAAAAAAAACACCATATGACCCAGCCCTTCCACTTCAAGGTATATGTTCAAAGAACTGGGGGGAGGGAAAGGGACATTGTAATACTTTCAAAAATAAAGATAAATTAAAAAAAAGAATTGGAAACATATGTCCACAAATAGACCTGCTCTTGTATATTCACAGTAGCATTATTTATAATAATTGCAAACTGGAAATAACTAAATGTTCATCAACTAGTGAGTGGATAGACGAAATGTGGTGTATTCTACACAGAATACTACTCAGCAACAAAAGGAACTACTGACAAGCTGTCGCATGAATGACCCTCAAACATGATGCTAAATGAAAGAAGGCTGACACAGGACACAGTGTATGGTTTCTTTATATGAAATGCCACCAAGAGCAAATTTAAAGATATAGAACATAAATTAGTGGTTCTCAGAGGCTAGGGGAGGTGAGTAGATTATAATTAGCTGTAAATGGGGGGGGGGTATCTTATTGGGGGAAATGGAAAGTGTTCTAAAACTGATTTATTGAGATAATTGAACCACTTGGTAAAGTTTGTAAAAATTATTGCATTTTACATAGGAAATGGGTAGATTTTATGACATGTAAAATATCCTTCAATAAAGTTGCTTTTAAAAAGTCAATTGTGAGAGGTAAGCTAATTGTTCGGGAAAGGTTCATTACTTTCTCTTCCACCTCACCATATCTCACAGGGAACCTAGAGTGAAATCACCATGCCCCCTCCCTTTTCTCACCCTACCCTCAGAGAATTCTTTTTTTCTGTTTTTAATTAAAAAAAAAAACAACAAATAAAGATAGCCCAACTGGCATGGCTCAGTGGTTGAGAGTAGACCTATGAACCAGGAGGTCACAGTTTGATTCTTGGTCACGGCACACACCCGGGCTGTGGGCTTGATCCCCAGTGTTGGGCACGTGGGAGGCAGCCAAGCAATGATTCTCTCTCATCATTGATGTTTCTATCTCTCTCCCTCTCCCTTTTTCTCTAAAATCAAATTAAAAATTAAAATAATAAAGACAAGCCCTGACCGGTTTGGCTCAGTGGATACAGTTTTTACTATTGGAAAACTCCTGTTTTCACTACATATTCAAGACAGAGGGCTTTGAGTAAGCAATCTGATTAAGGACTCTGCTGCATGAACAGCCTGCCCCCCACCTTCCCTCTCAGGCTCCGGACAGCACAGAGGCTCAGCACAGGGCCCCACTAGCCGAGTCCAATGTCGCTGGCTTTGCTGAGCTGAGCGCCTGAGTGAGGGTGCTGGCCTCAGCGTGTTAGCAATCCTTATTTGCTGGCGCTAATAGATACATTTTGCCTCCAGCAAAAAGCCTGGGAATAGTTAATAAGAATGACGAGCAGTAGCAGAGAATTAATGGCCTCTCTGTTATGAGGGATGGAGTTCAGTGTGCTTGAATAGGAAAATTGTTTTACGGGCAAAATTAACTGGAGAGACCTTATTTGGCCAATTTTAAGGTAATGGGTTTTGGCTCCTAAATGTCAGTAAATGCAGAAAGGAAGATTCCAGATAAGGTCTCACCCCCTGACAGGGCACTTCCTCAATTATGAACGGGAAGGGGAGGTCGTCTCGGCAGCAGGTGGAAGCATAAAATACTCCCATCTCTTGGAAAAGGAAAAAATAAATAACAGAGAGAGGCAGTCTCTCCAGGTGCATGGGAGCTTTACGTTGGTTTACCTTTTGGCTGGCACATCATTTCTATTTTGCCCAGGGACGCTGAATCCATGTTTTCATTGCCAGGGGTGCTGTGTACTCTTTTTGGTGAGAGGCCCTTCCCCACCTCGCTGTCAAGGACTGTGTTCAGCAAAGCACGCCCTGAGAATGCTGGGCCAGCCGCAGCTGGCCAGGCCCTAGGTGATTAGATCAGTGACTCCTTGTTGATGCAAAGTCTGGACAGCTGGATCTGAGGAATATTTAAATAAGAATGTAATAGTCCAATCGATAGGTGTATTGGGTTACACCGTAAGGAAGCAGCCTTTTGCCTGTCATATATTTATTTAAGCTGTTTGCAAACAAACACACAAACAGCAAGAGCACATGAGAATATTGAGAGCGAAAGCTGTAGAAATGGTGGTAAGCAATTTCAAAGTTCTAGAGATCAATTGCTGAAGCTGGCCCAACAAGGAGGGGGCCAACATATGTGACAACAAGGGTGCATCGGGAGAAAGGAGCCCTGGCCCTGGCTGGTGTGGTTCAGCTGATTGAGTGTTGTCCCAGGTCCAGAGAGTTGCCAGTTTGACTCCTGATCAGGGCATATGCCCAGGTATGGCACATGCCTGGGTTGCAGCCTCGATCTCTGATAAGGGGGTATGCAAGAGGCAGCTAATAGATGTTGCGCTCTTACATCAACGTTTCTCTCTCTCCCTCTCCCTTTCTCTTGCTCTCAAAATCAATAAACTATTATATATGTGTGTGTGTGTGTGTGTGTGTGTGTGTGTGTAGATAGATGATAGATAGATAGATAGATAGATAGATAGATACATAGATAGATAGATGTTAAGGAGCCCTGATATACCAAACTCATTCTGTTTCAAAACTGTCATTTCCAGGAAGTGTTCATATACGGCAAGTTTTGACAATTGCATTTACTTTAAAACCCATTTTACTTGTTTCTTTGTATCATCAACTAACTTTTTTACTTCTTCAAAAACAATATGATAACGCGCCGGGCACTGTGCTGAGTTTGGCAGAGGAGAGAAGACGCCATCACCACCCCCTGAGGTCTCACTGAGCGTCAGGATGAACAAGAGGCTGGGAGCTTCCAGGGAAAATGCGCCAGGTGCCTTCCGAATGGCTTAAGCGGCGAGGCCTGGCACTGAAGGGGATATCCCAATTCATGGAATAGGTACCAAAAGGCCCCAAAGAGGAGGTACTGAGATCTGCATGAACGGTTAGAGGAAAGAAAGCAAGGACATTTCAAGGACTATTCCAGAGGAAGGAAACAATGCTAGCAAGCCTGAGAGACAGGAAAGCCAGGGGGACTTAGGGACCTGTCAGGAGTCCAGTTACTCTTAGGGGATGTAGGACAACCAGGTGCAAAGCTCTGTGGAGAGCCTGTGAGAGCAGACAGAGGGGTTGATCATATTCCTTTGGTTAAAGACCTCCGTATCACAAAGACAGTTGTGCAATGGTATGGTTACTCTGTTGGTCGTGCAGACAGTGGGTTCATACAGGGAGAATTGGAAGGCAGGGGCATCAGTGGAGAAGTTATCAGATCCCATGATGCTTCTGCTGAAGGTGTAGCTGAATTGAAGGCATTTTGAGATGAGCCTGGAATAGAGATCACTTTAGAAGTCACTGTAGTGATGCAGGAAATGATAACACCTTGGGTTTGTGGCATGGATCAGGCACCTTTCTCCAGGACTCTGCATCAACCCGTTTTCCTCATCTCCTCCCTGAAATGCCTCCCACCTTTCAATTGATTGTTTTCTGAGAAAAAATATTGAGAGCAAGCTTCCAGTCTCAACTCCTGTTCTCCCTGCCAAGGACTAGAAAGACAAAGGAAGATCCTTTAGAACAGGCTTTAGGCCAACTTCTCTTAATCTGAGTAACCATCCTTAGCATCCTCAGTGCTTAGTACATGGCATGAGACCCGGTAAGATTTCCACAAGCACCCTTGTCAGTTTGGCTCAGTGGATAGAGCGTCAGCCCGCAGACGGAAGGGCCCTGGGTTTGATTCCAGTGAAGGGCATGTACCGCAGTTGTAGGCTTGATCTCTGGCCCTGGTCGGGAAGCAACCAATCCATGAATCTCTCTGACATTGATGTTTCTCTTTCTTCTCTCCCCCTCCCTTCCACTCTTTCTAAAAATCAATGGAAAAACATCCTCGGGTGAGGATCAAAAAGAAATAAACAAATGATTTCAATAAGCGTTTGATGAATGAGTGAGTGAATGAAGACATGTCTTTATATATCTTTATTCAAATTAAGGTGGATTAATTCCAGTGGCTCTGTCTTTAAAGGGTTCTACCAGAATTGAAGTATTTCCTGCCCTCCCCGCCCCATCCTTCTCCTCCTCAGAACACCACCACTGACATTGGCTAGGCATTTTCCATGCTCAAGTCCGTACAATGAGCAGCTGTGTTGATCCCAATGAATTGTTTGCCTCTATGTCTGCAGCTGCCTCTCATAGGGCAGAGGTAAACCCAGCCAGACAGGGCAACTTTCCTTCAGACTCTCAGTGGAAATTCCAAGCAAGAAGGAAATGGATTGTCTTGAGTTCCCTCTAACAAGGCTTCATACCCCCAACAAAACGGGGCAATTAACTGTATTTACCTCACCCTCAAGACAGCTCCCACTGCATTTCTTGAACTGCTCCTGTCAGGGAGATGCGAATAATGGAGCAATGTGGCAAAGCATTCAGGGATACAAACCGCACGCTGGCATCACGCCCTAGGGTTTTAGAGAAGCAAGTGGAAGGTGCCACAGAGGTGACTGGCTTTGAAGGAAACTCACAGAGATAATCAATTTGATCCCACGGGCAGACGCTGAGGTATTTGTCAAAATGTCAGGGTTATGGATAGTGCCGATACATTTGCTTTTCGATGCATTCATCTTTTTAAAAGCCTGTATCTTATGCGACATTGGATGCAGTTCTGTTTTTTTCCCCCCCATCACAGTCTTCTGTTAGGAAATACTATATGCTACTTGTCTTTGGGGAATAGATTTTTTATACATTGCGACTTCCTGCCATATAGAGACAGAAAGTTATTATTTGTTTGTGTGTTCTGTTGTTTATTTGAGGGAGGTTTGAGAAATAAATAACAGTGATTATTGGGCCCATTCTTTCTCTGTGCTATCCTAAAAGCCAGCCGAGGGGGTTCTTAGAGAGAATGGAAGATGCCATACACCAGCTGACTGTTTTTCTCTTGCTTTCAGAGTCTAGCCTTATAAAATCGAATATGTATATTTGGGACAGCACATAGGTGTTGACATAAAAGCATCAGACCCCATGGGGTCAAGATGCTGGTGGTGGCCCAGCTCTGAAGCTCTCATCTCGACACCCAGATCCCTGCTTGTTTCTTGGGTAGAGCGCCATCGGGCGGCCTCAGTTTACCTATCTACACCATGGGATTTGGAATAACTGCTTTCTTCTGACTCGTGGTAAGGATACAAAGGATCCTTGTGTGATGGATGTGAAAGTGATTTGTAACTAGAAGCACCTTTTATCTTGAAAGCAACTGACCTCACATCCCTGAAGAAGGATGAGATCTCAAGTGGCACACCGGCATCCGTCTCTGCCGGGGAAGGGAAAGCGCAGCCGTGAAACTGTCTCCATTAGCAACTTTGCTCTGAGCACCAGCCAGTTAGAGTGACCGAGGCAATTGCCATTTCTGGCCACACTTTGGGGGCCATTTATATATCTCAGCTCAGTCTGTAGCTCTACTGAGCCCACTGGAGAAACTGTGAGAGAGGCCTTGGCTACTACTGGACTTCGCCCAAAAGGTAGATGAAAACAAATCTGTGCTCACAGTACCTGTAAAAGTACAAGCTGTGCCATCTTTTTAAAAATTTTTTATCCTCACCCAAGGATATTTTTCCATTGATATTTTTTAGAGTGAGTGGAAGACAGCGAGAAACATCAGTGCGAGAGGAACATATCAATTGGTTGCCTCCTGCATGTGCCCTGACCAGGGAGGGCCCGGGGCCGGGGAGGAGCCTACCAAGAGGTGCGTGCCCTTGACCAGAATTGAACACGGGTCCCTTCTGTCCACGGGTGGATGCTCTATCCACTGAGCAAAACTGGCTAGGGCACAAGCTGTACCATACCATCTTTACTCCCGTGGATGGAGAAACAGGAGATTTCCTGGGATTTCTGCAAACACAATTCTTGCAAAGTTTTTCTAAAAGGCAGATGGCAGGTCAGTGACAGCTCTACCACATCCAGCTTAAACCATGGAAGAGAGAGAGAGAGAGAGAGAGAGAGAGAGAATATCTAAATACATAAACCCTAGTACATGCTGAAGGGGCAAGACAGACTTCCTTAGCACACTCTGCACTAGACTATTCAGCCAGCTGAGCAAGAGGAGCAGTTGAGATTTCTC
>NW_006299479.1:1986613-2000802 GCF_000327345.1 Myotis davidii
CTCTGAGGAAGAAATCACCAAGAAATTGTTTTTAAAAATAATAATATGAAGTGATATGGAAAAATAGCAAATAAAGTTTCAAAACATAGGCTAGAAAACTGAAATGCACAAATATGTCACCATATACTTACTAGAGGCCCGATGCATGAAATTCGTGCAAGAGTAGGCCTTCCTTCCCCTGGCTGCCGGCACCGACTTCCCTCCGGCACCCGAGACCGGGCTTCCATCGCAGCCCCGGCTTCGTCCGGAAGGACATCTGGTCTAATTAGCATATTATACTTTTATTATTATAGAACTAGAGGCCCAATGCATGAAATTCGTACAAGAGTAGGCCTTCCTTCCCCCGGCTGCTGGCACCGGCTTCTTTCTGGCACCTGGGACATGGGCTTCCCTTGCACCCTACCCCAGCTTTGTCCAGAAGGTCACCCGGAAGGACAACTGGTCTAATTAGCATATTATGCTTTCATTATTATAGATAGGCATTACCTATGGACACAGACAATAGGGTGGTGAAGGCCAGGGGTGGGGCAGGAACCAGGTAGAGGGAGGCAATGGGGGAATATAGGAGGACATTTGTAATACTCTCAACAACAAAGATTTAAAAAAAAAAATGACCACAATTCTGTCTTTCTTCTACTGGTGATAATGACATGGCAGCAAGTTTAGGCTGGAGGTGAAGAGCCTTTCAGTAGCTGGGCTGGATTCAGTTCTGCTCTCCTGATTTCAGGGCAGAATTGTGTGTTGCTGATAGAACCAGGAGACACTCTTCCCACCAGCCCACCGGAGGTTTTAACCACAGAGGCAGCACACGATGTAATGCAAATTAGACCACGCACGGCTGTGATGAATGAGTCTTATCCAGTGGAGCGCCAGCAACATGATCCCAACTCACAAATCCCGCTATTGGGTCGCAGCATAAATCCACGGGGGCATCTTATCAGCAGCAAAGGACAGGGGGAAACTGAGGGGCAGAGTTTGTCTTTACATCGTGGCAGAGGTAAATAAATAGCGTCAGAATCTGGATGATCATCCTTTTGGAAGGCGGCCGGTGGGGACAGATTTATTCACTCTGCATCGGGAGCCTCCAGAACCAGGAGAAATTCTAATCTGAAACCATTTTTCATGAAGGTGGGCCAAGGATAGAGTCACGCTATGCCTCCGATTTTTGAGAGCCACACCATTTTATTTTATTCTATTCCTTCATATGGCATTGAAACATTACGAGTCTATCTTAAAGCATTGTAATTATTATAGATTTTCATAAAAGTAAAGTCATACATCAGCGGGTGGGAAAAGCCTTTGTCAGGTCATGTGTCCCAATTTGGGGTGTAGGAAATTTATGGGCATCATAAGCTAGGAAGTTTCCTCTGTGACAGGTCTGCCAGGGTGAAAATGAAGAGCTCCTACCTACGGCTTTTCTGCTTTCTGGCAAGAAACAAGGAATCAAGGGAAAAGACCGTGTTGATTTTTATGTGTATTCACTCCGGCTCTTCTTGTTGTCACCATAATAACTAGAACAAAAATGATTATAATAATGCTACTTTAATTTTATATTCTACCAGTTCACAATTTATTAGCGCGGCATATCTAATAGGAGGATGGTAATTATTATCCCCATTTCACAGGTAATGAAATTATGGATAGGAAATAAAAGAATCGCACAAAACTTACAGGGTGTGTAAATAATTGAACTGAGCGAGCTGCTAGATCATACGTCTTCCCAAGGGATGCTCTGCTCTGTTCCTTCTCCCACATCTTTCCAGGTGCCTGAGTCTCGCTGCTCCCCTGCGATCACTGGAAAAATAATGAGCAAATATGTAGCTATTGTGAAAACTTCCAACCACCTAATAACCAATTTGTTTTGAATAGGAAGGAGCGTTACAAGACTGATTTTTAGAAATGAAGAGAGACCTCAAACATGGCTAAGGAGAAATCACTCTTACCCAGATTAGAACACTGCATACTTCTTGGATGCACTTCTCACAGTTGAGAGTTTAGATTTAATTGTGTGTGATCACTTAATTAACTCTGCCTCCCTCACTAGCCTGAAACTTCCATTAAAACGGGGATTTTATTTGCTCTTTGGCTCGCTGTTGTATCTCATGTCTAGCACAGTGTCTGGCACTCAATAAGTATTAATCGAATGGTTGAATGAATGGACTAATGAGAAGAACCAAACATTAGAGAGGTCAGAAGAAAGAAAATAAGACATGGCTTTCCATTTGAAATCCAGAATCTCGTGTTAAATATGAGAATTAAATGGGCCCATCTGATCAACACAACCCCGCTTTTTTGATTCTGTGGGGTGGAGTGGAATCATGTATGTGTAGCCTGATTTCTACCTTATCAAGGGAGACCCTATTGAGGGTGAAAAGAAAGGAAATAAGGGAATGAATAGCTGCATGATTAAACAACAATAGAATTACTGGCATACCAGGGTAGCCACAATTATGGACAAAATGTGCATTCAGAAATAACCACAATTGTCATTGCTCCTGAAAGAGATCACCCTGACTCCAGCCCCAGTATGACATGCACAGGGCATGATACTTGTGTGTCGGGGGGGAGGGGTCCCTTGCTTTCTGACTATACCCACTTAAAGAGGAATAGCCAGGTTTGTTGGAAGAACGATGCTCTATAGAGACAGGTAAAGCTGAGTAATTGGAGTTGGATTTCAACCTCAATCCTGGCTTTACTAAGAGTAAATTTAACGAAATTCATTGAGTCAAGGGGCTTTGGTTCTTAGTTCGCTCCTGTATTTTTGTCTTCCTCGTTCCCTTCCTTTGTCTTAAATGCAGTCTCCGAAAGGTCACTCTGTGAGGTCAAGCTGACATAGGTAGTATCTCCAAACGGTAAAAGGCCTGTAATGAAGATAATGATCGCTGTGCACTCAGCACTGGTTTCTTGTGAAAGAATATTTGTTGTAACAGCAATACAACATTCTGGAAGTCTTCGAATTTGTTGCTACTAGAACACCAAATTTCTGATCTGCTGCTTTTAAAGAAGGTAGATGTTTCACATCAGTAAGAAGTAACCAATTTATATGTAAGTTCACAATTATCAATATATCTTTTTGCTTTTCACTTTGAACAACAACAGGTTGAGGTGGGGGGTTGATTTTCCAAATGTAAGTAATAATGCCCGAAGTGTCTTCTTGATATCCGTCTCCAACTTTCCGGGTATGTTAAGGTAATTAGGAAAATCAGTGGCATCTTAATTCATCATTAAGTTGGGTATTAAAAACCAGGTTCTTTTTGTCCTCAGTGGCCTGTTTTTCCATCCTGTGGCTCACAGTCCTGTTCCTTTTATCGGTGCTATCCCCTTATTTTTGCCCTATCACATGACCCATTGTCTGGGGTTTCCATTTCAAGGCCCCACAATGCTTAATACAGGCTGAATGCATAGTAGGTGCTCCAAGGAAATCCGTTGAATAATTCAATTCAATTTAGAGTGAGTGCAAACCTTCAAAGCCGAGTTATCCTCCTTCAGGAGATTTGCCGGCATGAAAAGGTGTGCCATGAATTAAGACACCAGAGGCGACTTTACTGTGAGAATTTAACGGGCTCCCATAACAGCATCACTGCTAGGCTCCTAACAGGTGGCCCGTGCATATCTGGAAGGCAGAACTCTGCTTATGAGAGTCTTCCTCAAAGACAGGATCCAAAGCTTCGTCATGTTATAAAACATTCTGAGGTCTTCCGGACAGTCCTAGTTCTAGCCCAGCTGGGAACCGAGTCCCTCAAACACCACCAGAAAGAATAACACAGCTAATTAGAATCTGCTTGTTTTCAGACACCTGCACACTTTTTCACACCCATAGGTCAACTACAGTGTAATTTCTGAGATTTGGTTTGATTTTGTTTTCAAACGTTCCAAGGTAACATCCCTTGCCTCAGCCCATTCATGCTTTAAGCACTCCCCTCCCCCGGAAATATGATGGGTGGGGAATGAAAGAGGATTTGGAGGAATTATTTTGAATTGAGCCCTTCAATTAAAGGTGGGTTTTTTGTGTTTTTTTTCCCCCATGTAATGAGTTGTGGTAGAGATCGAACAAGAACCCCAGTATACTCTTCAGTAAGTGATGCAAGGAAATTTCCTGGGTGATGTTACTGTTTCTATCTCTAGGCAATAATATTCAAAGGGCAACATGAAGGTATCTATAAGATGTCACGGTGAAAATTGATCTCAGTCTGATAATCAACTCAAGAAAAAAAGCAGCTTAATTCTGCATGCTCAAACTCCATTTGATCTCTAGCCCTGTAGATGCTGGAGCCCATTTCCTCAGATCACCTGTTGCTCACCCTTTTCCTCATTAAATGACTGTAAATCAAAAAATGTTTATCACTTGAGGAAGGAGGAAGAAAATGGTTTGAGCATTAGCACTGGGTATAAACTCAGATAGATTCCATGTCCTGCACTTAAATTATTCTGATAATTGGAACAAAGAAACTCTTTCACCTGAAATAACCTAATGTAGCTAATAAAATATATTTGGGGTCCTAACTATTTAGATGTTTTGCATCTGTTAACATACCCAATATGTAGCTCAATACAAAGAAAGCAGTGACGGTAAAACGTGAGGGGGAGGGGCAAAAGAGACCAAGTGTGCCAGGGTGGGATTTGGGAAAAGGATGGGATACTCTGAAAGCCTTATGTTTTGCTTGTGAGTCTTCTACATTCTAAGTTAGTGATTTGGGGAAATTAAAATCTTATTTGTGGGGAAAAAGGTGCTCTGTGTAATTTTTCCTGTTCTTAAATATGTTTTTATGTTAAAAGCCAAGATCAATCCAAGCTAAAATATATAACCCAATATATAGAAAGAGAATGATGAAAGAGACAGTGTTCTCTCTTACTCCATAGAGAAAGGGCAATGAGGATGTTCTAGGCATTGTCTTCTATTAAAATGGATTCTGTAGGTTAGGACTTACAGAAAAAATAGACTCAGTAGGTTAAGACTTAAGGAATAAAGGCAATATATAGCACTTGAGTCATCACTATAACTCTCTTTTCTGAGACTTGAAATTTATTTATTGAGGATAACGATAAAGGCTTAAATGCAAATGCCTCTGAGAGAGGTAACCCAGTAACGTACATTCATCCTAAGGGATAAATGAATGATATCAATGTCTATCCTGAAGAATAACGAAAAGGAGAGAGCAAGGGAAGGAGGCAGTATTTTAAGCCGTTCCAGTTTATTACATTGCACGACGTGTGTTTCAATTTATTAACTGCTGACTTACCTTGTACTACTCTGTGTTCAATTATGTATTTCCTGTTCTCATTACCGACCTTCAAACGACCGCAAAAATATATTCATTTAATGCTTTTCCTGTTCTTTTAAAATTTTTATCACTTGAGGAAGGAGGAAGAAAATGGTTTGAGCATTAGCACTGGGTATAAACTCAGATAGATTCCATGTCCTGCACTTAAATTATTCTGATAATTGGAACAAAGAAACTCTTTCACCTGAAATAACCTAATGTAGCTAATAAAATATATTTGGGGTCCTAACTATTTAGATGTTTTGCATCTGTTAACATACCCAATATGTAGCTCAATACAAAGAAAGCAGTGACGGTAAAACGTGAGGGGGAGGGGCAAAAGAGACCAAGTGTGCCAGGGTGGGATTTGGGAAAAGGATGGGATACTCTGAAAGCCTTATGTTTTGCTTGTGAGTCTTCTACATTCTAAGTTAGTGATTTGGGGAAATTAAAATCTTATTTGTGGGGAAAAAGGTGCTCTGTGTAATTTTTCCTGTTCTTAAATATGTTTTTATGTTAAAAGCCAAGATCAATCCAAGCTAAAATATATAACCCAATATATAGAAAGAGAATGATGAAAGAGACAGTGTTCTCTCTTACTCCATAGAGAAAGGGCAATGAGGATGTTCTAGGCATTGTCTTCTATTAAAATGGATTCTGTAGGTTAGGACTTACAGAAAAAATAGACTCAGTAGGTTAAGACTTAAGGAATAAAGGCAATATATAGCACTTGAGTCATCACTATAACTCTCTTTTCTGAGACTTGAAATTTATTTATTGAGGATAACGATAAAGGCTTAAATGCAAATGCCTCTGAGAGAGGTAACCCAGTAACGTACATTCATCCTAAGGGATAAATGAATGATATCAATGTCTATCCTGAAGAATAACGAAAAGGAGAGAGCAAGGGTAGGAGGCAGTATCCTAAGCATCATACAGGAGAAAAGAAAATGGCATGTACCAAATGCCTTGATAGGTAGAGAGGAAAATGTTCCTCTGAGTTGGAATTTGGACCAGCCCTGATGACTAGTAGAAGAATCAAAAGAGCTTATCTTATTTTTATTGTCAAAAAGTGTAAAGGACCCATTTGATATTTGGATCCCTTGCTTCAATTTTAAGTAGCTATAGTGTGAAGAGCTGGTTACTTTTGGACAGTTAAATGCCTCAGTTGCTGGGACAGTGTCAAATGAGAAAATGAAAAAGAATCAAACACCATGGTACCCAACTGATCAAAAACTCTAATTAGCCATTCTACTTTTCTCCCCCAATAAAGAAGCACGTGAAGACTATACGTAAAATTGGGCCACTCTGTTTACCCAGGTTTAAAGCCAATGATTGAATGCAAAGGGAGACTACATATTAAAAGCAATTCCAGCCCTAGCCGGTTTGGCTCACTGGATAGAGCGTGGGCCTGGGGGCTGAAGGGTCCCAGGTTCGATTCCGGTCAAGGGCACGTACCTTGGTTGCAGGCACATTCCCAGTGGGGGATGTGCAGGAGGCAGCTGATCTATGCTTCTCTCTCATCGATGTTTCTAACTCTCTATCCCTCTCCTTTCCTCTCTGTAAAAATATCAATAAAATATATTTTAAAAAAATAAAATAAAAGCAATTCCACCTGCAACTGGCCCGGTAACTCAGTTGGTTAGAGCATCGTCCTGACATGCCAAGCTTTGGGTTCAAGCCCTAGTCAGGGTACATACAAGAAGCAACCAATGAATGCATAAAGTAGTGGAACAATAGGTTGATCTCTCTCTCTATCTCTCTCTCTCTTTCTCTCTCTCTCTTTCTCTCTCTCAAAATCAAATAAACATATCCTTGATGAGGATTTTTTTTAAAAAAGAATAACTTAGAGCAGAGGTCAGAAAACTATAGCGGAGGGGGGGTTCCTACTTTTGTAAATAAAATTTTGTTGAGACACAGCCACATTAATTTATTTTCAGATAAATGGTTTGAGCATTAGCACTGGGTATAAACTCAGATAGATTCCATGTCCTGCACTTAAATTATTCTGATAATTGGAACAAAGAAACTCACCTGAAATAACGTAATGTAGCTAATAAAATATATTTGGGGTCCTAAATATTTAGATGTTTTGCATATGTTACCATATCCAATATGTAGCTCAATACAAAGAAAGCAGTGATGGTAAAATGTGACGGGGAAGGGCAAAAGAGACCAAGTGTGCCAGGGTGGGATTTGGGAAAAGGGTGGAATACTTTGAAAGCCTTATGTTTTGCTTGTGAGTCTTCTACATTCTAAGTTAGTGATTTGGGGAAATTAAAATCTTATTTGTGGGAAAAAAGGTGCTCTATGTAATTTTCCCTGTTCTTAAATGATATGTTTTTATGTTAAAAGCCAAGATCAATCCAAGCTAAAATATATAACCCAATCTATAGAGAGAGAATGATGAAAGAGACAGTGTTCTCTCTTACTCCATAGAGAAAGGGCAATGAGGATGTTCTAGGCATTGTCTCTTTCTCTCTCTCAAAATCAATACATTAAAAAATAAATAACAGCAGTTCCTCCTTTGGGAAACCCTGCCATTTCTCCACCCACAATCCTTTTCTGCCTTTACCAAGGCTGGCCAATGCTTAACCCGAGACAACATTAGACATCTGTTCTTGGGCTTTCCATTAATAATTTTAGTCTCTCCATACTTCAGTTATAACCATTTGTCTTTTACAATGTTGTTAAATTCTCTGCCAGAACCTGATAATAAAATCATTGTTATCCTTATTAATGAAACAGCATGTCATTCAGTATTTTTCCGTTGGAAACAAATGATACTGTCACCATGAGACTATCATTACATTGTGACTCATTACTTGAAACGCTAATTCAAAGCAACAGGTTGAAAATGAAGAATCTTGGATGGGCAACCATTTTTTAGGTTACACAATGGCAGGCCATCTATTCTTCTGACTCATTCTTTTCACCACTTTCATCCCATTTGAAAGTAGTGAATCTCATGGATGGTGTGATAGCTCGCTGTATCCTGACATTTATCTGGTGCTGTTTTGTTTTTGTTTGTTTTCCATTCACTGTATTCACTTGATAAACATTATGAATTCCTAATGCACTGTTAAGCACTGTGCGAGGTGCTGGGGCTGTAAAGATGAAAAGGGGGGCTCCCTGATCATGCCTTCTGCTAGTGGTGGGCTTCTGGAGACTGTCATCGCCCCCTCCTTCTCCCTCGTTCATCTCTTCCTAGACAGTGATGGCGAACCTATGACACGCGTGTCAGAGGTGACACTCGAACTCATTTTTTTGGTTGATTTCTCTTTGTTAAATGGCATTTCAATATATAAAATAAATATCAAAAATGTAAGTCTTTGTTTTACTATGGTGGCAAAGATCAAAAAATTTCTATATGTGACACGGCACCAGAGTTAAGTTAGGGTTTTTCAAAAGGCTGACAGGCCGAGCTCAAAAGGTTCGCCATCACTGGCCTAGGACATTATGAAGGATATTGAACTTTCTGGATTTCTCATGTCTTCAAGGTCATTGGAACAAATGCACAGCATCCCTGTTACCCAGCATTTCCAAACAACATTTGCATGTCAACTTCTCCTTGACCCTGACTTTCTGTAACTACTTTTTATTTAAGTCGTTCTTACTCTGATCCCCTTTTTTAACAACACAGAGCTACGCTTCTGTGTTAGGCAGCTGCGACCCCTCCTTGCCGCCTCCTGGAGGTGAACCCTGTTCAGTGGCTGCAAAAAGAAAACCTCCCTGAAAGGCAGAGGCATAATCTGGAGCTGCCTTTGCTGGGGGACTCTGCTCAGTACAAAAGGCATCAGATAAAATAGGAAACAGGCCTTTCAGGCTGGAGTTGAAAAATGTCGTATTCTGAGAGTTGTCTTGAATGTTTCCTTTCAAAGGCTGCCTAATGAATTCCTGAGTTTCGAGGGAGTCAGAGAAGAAAAGTATTCTCCTTGCCTTTTTGTTGTTCTTGAAGAAATTAATGCAGGCTATGGTTTATAGCGGTGATTCCCAAGCACGATGTATCTGAGGTGCCGCTGGTGAGGCACAGTTTGCAGCGATGTACTCCTGGACCTCCCTTCAGCGATGGATGGTGCACCTGGCACCTCCCCCAAGAATAAATGGCACAGTCAAATTAGGATGACACGAGGAGAGGGCATTTACAAAACCTGGGTGCTAGGAAGCCACAAGGGATGATACAGGAACCTGGGCTAGCCCCAGTCCAAAAGGGTTCCGGAAGGAAAAGGTTACCCAAACCTGGGAGGAGAAAAAGTCAGTGTAACCCAGCTGCCTTGAAGGATGCAGTGACCTTCAGGAGGGACACAGCCTGTAGGGAAGGGGCAGAGAAACAGTGCTCCCTCCCTTCCTCTCCAGCTGGCAAAGAGTCCATCAAAGATTTCTTTATAGGTCAGGCTCCTGGGGCAGAGAGCGGGATGGAGACAGGCAGAGCGTGGACCCAGAGGGGCAACTGGAAAAATCTGGCACAAGCAGGAAGCAAGCCATTTTACCATCATCTCCCCAGGAGCCTCCACTGGTCTCCCTGCTTTAGGGTAAACAGATCCCAATTTGCCCAGGATGATCTCTGTTATGTCTGTTTTGCATATTTATGAAGAGTGTCGATTTTGACTCTCAAAGTGCCCTACTTTATTTTTTAAATATATTTTTATTTTTTAAAAAATATGTTTCCATTGATTTTTAGAGAGAGAGGGGAAGGGAGAAGGATAGAGAGACAGAAACATCGATGAGAGAGGAACATCATTGACTGGCTGCCTCCTGCATACCCTCTACTGGGGATCAAGCTTGCGATCCCAGCATATGGCCTGACTGGGAACTGAACTAAGGCCCTCTTGGTTCCTGGGTGGACAATCAACCACTGAGCCACACCAGCCGGGCTCAAAGTGCTCCACATTAGATAATAAATTACATGGTCATCTTACCTTGCTTCGCTCTTTACCCCATCAAGTCTTATCCAATAGCTACTAGAGTGACTCTTGAAAATTGAGGATTATGTAAATCATAGGTTGAAAACTCTGTCAAAGCTTCCCACATTATTCACAAAAGTATGAAAAACCCTCACCCCCTCCTGTAAGGCTCCAGCACTCTGCCTCTCACTCCATCCATCTCTCTGCTCTCATCTCCTTCCCCTCTCCTCTGGCTCCTCTGCCCCAGCCACACCAGCCTCCTTATTCTCCTCCAGGAAGCAACCGTTCCCACCTGGCACTGTGCCCTTGCTAGTCTCACCATTGAGAAAGCAGTTCTCCGAGATGTCCTTCTAATTTTCTCTCATACCTTTATAGCTTTAATGGGGGGGAGCAATCCCCTCCCAATGAACTTCTCCTTAACAAGCAGTCCTAACTGTATCCCTTCTATAGTCAAACTCTTTCTTTTATCTTGCTTTATTTTTTTGACACTTCACACATCTGTATATTTATTTGTTTACTAGAGGCCCAGCGCGCGAAATCATGCGAGACCCAGAGTTCCGCCACCACCATGGGACCCAAAGTCCTGCTGTAACCATGAGACCTATCAATGCACATCCTGGTGACTGGTCATTTGGTCACTCTGGCGTTACGGCCACTGGCTTTTTATAATATAGATTGTCTTACTCCACTAACAAATAAGGGCCCAGAAAACAGAGATTTTTCTGTTTTGGTCATCACTATAGCCCTAGAGTTTAGTAAGGTTTCTGGCATATATTATATGCTCACTAAATAATCCTTGGACAAATAAAGGAGAAATAAATATTATAGGTAGGTATAGAAGATAGAGTTGAACTTCAATCTGTGGATAGCAAGGTGATTTAGATATCATCCAACAAGCTAAAAGATTGAAGAATATGTGTAGTATAGATTGTTACACACAATGCAAAACAGGAAAGTTTATTAGTATTGTTCTTGTAGCTATCTTCAGGACACAGTGAGTGTATTCCCCTCCAGACTGAATTATATCTTAAGTTTCTTTCATTTATATGTATCTTTGGTAAAAATCATTATTTTTTTGCCCTTACTTTTCTTAAATATACTAATGTTTCTAATGAGGTATTCTCTTGCTGGGTAAATAAGCACTTCATTCATTCAAATATTCTTAAGTCATGTTGAGAATACTGGGTTTTGTGTTTGGTTAATTCAAGTCCAAAGAGGTTAGATCACACACACACCAAACTAATGATGAATGTCATATTAAAATATAAAGAAAAAAAGACCATCTTCCACAGAATAAAACTGTGAAATGTTGAAATGAGAGACAGATTTGCTTTAAGCAAATTCACATGGCAGCTGATCTCACTGGAGTGATTGGCATCTCTGGACTGTCTCCTGAGCCCCATCATGTAGGAGAATATTCTTTTCCTTTCATCTGGCCAAGCAAAAGGTCGCAGGCGACACAGTACAACATTCCATCTGCCCTCACATAGAGAATAATGCAGCACTGACTTTATATTGTCCACACTTTCTTTGACAACCTTAGCCATTTCCCATATTCTGAAGAAAACTCAAAACTAAAGCTATGATTTAGCCTATGACAAGTTAAGAATCTATTTTTTTTTATCATTATTATCACCCAGAGTTTTTGGTTGTCCTGTATCCTAGTCCTTCGTCTCAAAGGAAGTCGTAACCTGAATGGACTGAAAAAAGAAGAACATCCGAGCAGTGACAACTTTAGGTGACGATTTCAGTCTCACCAGGATGGTTCTCATCATTTTTATGGATGAGTATTCCGAAGCCCAACATAGTTACATGAATTGCCCACAACTACTTAATAGTTCCGGCCAGAAGGGTTTTAACCTGGCTCTATCTCCTTCTAAACGCCATGACCTTTTCCTGAGACCATGTGGCCTTTTGGTTTCCAGACTTCTGGAACTAAAAGGACATTTTATTGCTAGGATGTAAGCCAAGTTCATGCTCAAGTGCTACCAGCTCTGAGGTCTAAAGCAGTGTGAAGGGATCAGAGTTAACTCGCTTGAATTTATAACTTTTTTTCTGTTCTCTTTTGAAGGAAAGGTGCTAGCTGTTGCCATTCCTATCATCTGACTTTCATCCCTTTTCAAAAACCACACTTACTTTGTCCTCACTGAATTCTTGATTCCTCAGATTTTCATTCTAAGTCCCAAATGGGGGCTCAAGGTTTGGTTGTGAAAGCACACCGGTAGGAATATTCTCTTTACATAAAAACAATTAAGTTAGGTTTACATTTCTAAAGGGAGACTATGGAAGGAGGACGTTTATTTATTCATGAATATCTCACTCTATTAAATATATTTAATAATTATTTTTTAAAATATTCTTTATTTATTTTAGAGAGGAAGGGAAAGGAAGAGATAGAAACATCAATGACGAGAGAGAATCATTGATTGGCTGCCTACTGTACACCCCCTATTGGGGATGGAGCCCACAACCCAGACATATGCCGTGACTGGGAATCAAACCAGGACCTCAATCTCCTGATTCATGGGTAGACGCTCAACCACTGAACCACACCGGCCGGGATAGTTTAATAATTATTTATACTTCAAAAAGATTCTTCAAGCAGAGAATTTGTCTAGAGGTAAACGTTAACTTGTGAGCTTCATATTTCCTTCCCCAGCCATTCAAAAATATGATTTACCTTTAACAAAAAAAAAGACAATATTCTGATGTTTTCGGGAACACACTAAATTGAATAAATGTTTATTAGTATCAAGTACGGTGAGCTCACTGGAGTGCGGCAGAAAGATCGTGCTATAATCTGTGACCTTTGGGGAATTTCAATGTCATAGGGGAGCCAGAAAATACACATGCATATGATCCATTTCTATTTTTAAAAATACTATTGAATGCTCAAAGTGTGCATGGCATGGTCAGCTCTTCGAAAGGACACATGGAGACCTCTGGATAAGACATAGCAGGGGACAATTGACAGAACTTAGCTAGAAATAAGAGAGAGGTAGAGTATGATTTTTCTTGGACCTCACAAGTGTCTCAGAGGCATCCTCTCCTCTCCATTCTTACTACCATGGCTCTCGTATGGACTCTTCTCATCTGTCCTTAGCCCCTTGTTATTTAAAACTTGCAGGCTGTTAGGAACGCAAAATATTGGACCCCATCTAGACATCCGAAATCAGAAGCTGCCTTTCACCAATGTCCCCAGGTAATTAGATGTACGGTAAAATATGAGGAGCACATTACCCTAGCTCCGTGGACGGCAAACTGCGGCTCGCAAGCCACATGTGGCTCTTTGGCCCCTTGAGTGTGGATCTTCCACAAAATACCACGTGCGGGCACACACCATACAGTGCGACCATGCGCATTAGTCGGTATTTTGTGGAAGAGCCACACTCAAGGGGCCAAAGAGCCGCAGTTTACTGAGCCGCAGTTTGCCAACCACTGCCCTAGCTGGTTTGGCTCAGTGGATAAAGTGTCAGTCTGTGGATTGAGGGATTCCAGGTTCAATTCCAATCAAGGGCAAATGCCAGGGCTGCAGTCTTGATCCCCACTGGGGGAGGTGCAGGAGGCAGCCAATCAGTGATTCTCTCTCATCATATGATCAATTATTCTCTCTCATCATTGATGTTTCTATCTCTCCCTCTCCCTTCTTCTCTCTGATCAATAAAGATATTTTTTTTTAAAAAAATCGAGGAGCACTGATCTTAACTATTGCAATAACCTCTCCAAGATTTATCCGTGTCTGGGCTTGTCCTCTCTCTTCCAAGTCAGTTTGAGGGATTCCAGGTTCAATTCCAATCAAGGGCAAATGCCAGGGCTGCAGTCTTGATCCCCACTGGGGGAGGTGCAGGAGGCAGCCAATCAGTGATTCTTAATCGAGGAGCACTGATCTCAACTATTGCAATAACCTCTCCAAGATTTATCTGTGTCTGGGCTTGTCCTCTCTCTTCCAAGTCAGTAGAACAGTCTTTCTGAAATGTACGTCTGGCCCAATCAATCTCCATCATTAAGCCCCCCACACAGGCTT
>NW_006299479.1:2000813-2021766 GCF_000327345.1 Myotis davidii
GAGGCAGTGCTGGGGCTGGCCGGAAAAAAACTCCATAGGGATGGAGTCTCGGTGTTGCTCCCTCCTGAATTCGTCCATCTCTTACGCTGAGACCTTGAGCAGGACACCCCAACCCACCCCACTTCAGCGCTCTATGCCCCAGTTTCCTCATCAGTAAAATACAGGTGTTTGGCTATGAGATTAGAGTAGATAATTTGCAAGTTTGCCTGCCCCTGAAACAAGAAATGGCTCTTTCCTTGAGAGAGCTCTCCCCTCGGCTGTATAAGGCTCGTTTTAGCACAAAACTGACCACATTTTGAATAAAAATTCATATGCACCTCAGCCCCAACCTATGTCCTAATACTTTCAGAGAATGATGCAGCCCATTTTGCAGGCCCTGTCACTGTTCTACCCCATAACATCTTATTATTCTACTGAAATGGAAGATTAAGTTTCCCAGCGTGTCTGACTGAAGGCCCAATATCATCAAATACATAACCATTTGCCTGCAATTCCCCCAGGGGAGGTTATTAACAACAACTTAGTCCCTGACAAATGACTATGTTTCTAAGGTAGTGGGTTATGTCAGGGTTTCTATATACACATCATTTAAACTTGCCCAGACAGCCATGTGTCAAATAAACAGCCATTGGTTATTAAAAACGCAGTCATTCTCCGGCTAGACATTGCTGCACCACTCTGGATATGCTGAATCATTTATTTGTCTTAAACATGCAAGTGTATTTAATAATCAATACCCACTCTCCCTTGCCTTATTAAAGAATGCTTACAGTTTCTGCTGAGCAAGGAGAGCGGCTTGGCTCATCAGTTTTCACCTGCAATCCAAAAACATACCTGGGTTAAGTATTGCTATGGGTTAAGTATTGCTAAAGGCTAATTAAATGTCAAAGCTAGAAAGAACCTGAAGGCCTTCTGTTAAAAGTCCCCATCAATGACCAAGTGCCTTCCACAAATAATTAAATGGCTGCCTACACATGAGTATCTCCAATCAGGGGTCAAGACCGCTTTAAGAGGGAGCTCCTCTGAGAAGCAGAGAGTTCTCAAGTCTTTAAGGGCGGTTTTCTGCAAGCTTCCTAACCTTGCTTCCCGTCCTGCCCCCACTCAGGAAAAGAAACCAACGGGTGATGGATTCATTTTATGTGTCAACTAGACTGGGTCCCAGGGTGCCCAGGTTAAACCTTACTTCTGGGTGTGTCTGCGAGGGTGTTTCCAGATAAGATCGACATTTGAATCAGTGGAGCAGATAGCCCACCCCAAGTTGGGTAGACATCATCCAATCTGTTGGGGGCCTGAATAGACCAAAAGGCAGAGGAAGAAGAAATGTGCCTCCTTTTTTTCTGTCTCAGTATTGAGCTGTGACAGCTCATCTCATCTTCACCTGCCCTCGAACTGAGATTTACACCTTCAGTTTCTCTTGTTCTCAGGAATTTTGACTCGGGTTAAATTACACCACTAGCTTTCCTAGGTTGTCAGCTTCTTAACAGAAGATCGTGGACCCTAGTCCCCATAATTACTGTGTTTGTGTATCATCTATATAGAGATAGAGATAGAGATAGAGATAGAGATAGAGATAGAGATAGAGATAGAGATATATATATTTCTCTGGAGAACACTGACAAATACACACTTCTATCTGAAAAGAAGGCAAAGGAGAAAGGAAAAAGTTTATTCATTATGGAGGATTCTTGTCACATTATATACTTCATTTTAATAATTTGTGAGCATGATTAAGAGCACATCCTAGGCTATCACACAAGACCTAGGTTTAAATTCTAGCTTTCCATCATAATAATTTGTGACAAGTTATGTACATCCCTAAACCTGAGTTTTTCCACCTGTAAAATGGATTATATTTATCTCACCAAGTTACTATAAAGATTACCCGGTGTTATATACAGAAAGTATACAATGCTCAATGCAAAGAAAATGCTCCGAACTTGGCTATAATAGTAATACCAGCAGTAACACTAAATCACACCAGACAGCGTGAAAGAGTGGCGGTTCTTTGCAAAGGCAGCTAACCTGGAGGTCAGGAGTTTTAGGGGTTCACATGCCTCGGGCTGAGGTTGCTACACCTGACTGAGAAAGTGAACTGTCCCCCCCGTTTCCATTATTTGCTTCCTACTCTTCATTTGATCAAACCCCACCCTTACATTTCCCTCGCTCTTTCTCCCTGATGAGTCCACCTTGATTCAGGGGATGGATAATCATCCCATTGCCAGAGCTTCACACCTTCACCACCTTCTACCTACAGGCTGGGCTCTGGTCCAGAACTGCACGAGGCCTCAATGTTACCACTGCTTTGACCATATATGTCTAGGATAGGGACAGAGGTTACTGGCTTTCCCAGCAATCAGACACAGTCTTCAAGACCCAGGGAGGAAAGTGTAAATGATTTCGTGAACCATTATTGAAAGAATTGAAAATTGTCCCTCTGATGTGCTTGGTGATAACATCTTCTTCGTGTAAACCCCTCCCCTCTGCTCCCTTTCCCAGGCAGCACTTGCCCTCTCCTCTGCAGACCGCTGGGAGAACTGTCAGGCAGGGAGGCTGAGGGACAG
The DNA here is from genome assembly GCF_000327345.1 of Myotis davidii. Taxonomy (NCBI): domain Eukaryota; kingdom Metazoa; phylum Chordata; class Mammalia; order Chiroptera; family Vespertilionidae; genus Myotis; species Myotis davidii. The sequence goes on from NW_006299479.1 coordinate 2,003,375, forward strand.
GCAGAGGTGCCGGGAGAGCCTGCCCCTGCTGGAGCCCTGTGCTGGGAACTGATTCATTCATGATTGTAAATAGATGGCTATAAACTGAATTTAATGAAACAGTAATTACCTAAGAGGTGATGGATGTGGGGAGTTTTTCTAGGCTGAATAATTTGCAATGTACAGTATGGCAGCAATTAAGCTAAAGTGATCACAGAAAAGTTACTCGGCTGTTGTAGGTTTTTCTTCCTTTCTCCCTCCCTCCCTTCCTCTCTTTCTTCCTTTCTTTTTCATTCTTTTCCTTCCTTCTTCCTTTCTTCCTTTCTCCCTTCCTTCCTTCCTGCCGCCCTCCCTTCCTCCCTGTCTCCCTTCCTTCCTTCTTTCCTTCCTTCTTCCTCTTTCTTCCTTTCTCCCTTCCTTCCTTCCTGCCGCCCTCCCTTCCTCCCTGTCTCCCTTCCTTCCTTCTTTCCTTCCTTCTTCCCTCCCTCCCTCGCTTAAGTTTTCTTTTTCTGTTTCCATCAATGTTTCATATAATGGAGCTTTAAATTGTTTGACATTTTGGGTTCATTGGTAAGGACTCTGACACGTGGGTAGTGTCTTTAGAACTGGGTAAAACACACAGATGCACACACGTACACACGCCTCACCACTGCACTTAGGTTTTAAGGTCTGCACGTTCCAAGGGAAGCTTTGTGGTACTGCATCCTCCCATCACACTTCTGGAATATTAATGAGAGGAGCATGCAGTGCTATTAGTCGGGTAGAGGTAGCAGAGTTCACTGCTACGGGGAGCCTCTATGGGTCACAGTCCAGTCCAGTTCAGATCCAATCTCTTAAATGCGGTTTCTTCTTCCACATCAGAGACAGAACAATTAGGACAGATCATTTGACCCGGAAACCACTCCCTGGATTTAATCTCTCATTAGGAGAGTGGAAAGCTCTGACAGCTGGACTATGATGTAAACCTGCCAGGAGGCGCGGGGCCCCGGGGAGTAGTTTGGAACATGCGTTTGATTCCTTATGTCAAACATTTTCTTAAAGACATCTGGCCACACCAAGAGACTCGTTATACCATTGAGAGAAGCAGAGCCAGAGACAGGAGGTGAAGTGAGAGAAGCAAACCCAGCGGCATGAAAGCTTGCTTCTCGATGGAGCTTTGTTCGGAGCCCCTGGTTGCATCCCACCATTCAGGCCTTCTCTCCTACCGCGCCTCTGTCTTTCCTCTCAGCTCTGGCCAAGAGAGTTCTCTTCTGCTTCACAGAGAGCTTCCTCCTACAGGCTGTCCTTCCAGTTGGAATGGATTCCTTATGTATTTTTTAAAAAATATATTTTATTGAGTTTTTACAGAGAGGAAGGGAGAGGGATAGAGAGTTAGAAACATCGATGAGAGAGAACCATCGATCAGCTGCCTCCTGCACACCCCCTCACTGGGGATCTTCCCGCAACCAAGGTACATGCCCGTGACTGGAATCGAACCTGGGACCCTTTAGTCCGCAGGCCGACGCTCTATCCACTGAGCCAAACCGGTTGGGCCTTATGTATTTTTGAAACCCTTTCCTTCAGTTACTCATAAACCTTTCTTCAAGGTCATGCTGACTTTCACTCCAATGCCATCACACCAATCCCCATGAAAGAGCACACTTACCTTCTTCCACAGTAAGTGAGCGGATGGGCAGGTAGGGAGTTGATAGATCAAGCATGCTTGCAGTTATAGTAAGTTGCCTGTAGGAGTATATTGGCATGTGATCCAGCACACTTTGGGTTTGCAAGTGATAGAAACAAATTCAAAGCCGCTCAGATGGAAAAGAAGATATTACTGGCTCTCTTGACCCCGAGAAGGCAGCATCAGAGATAGGAATCTAGAGAAACTGGGCATAGGGACTCCAACATTGATGTTCTCTGTCTCCATTCTCCTCCCTACATATCAAACTCCTCCTTTGATGCCAGTTTTCTTTTTCCCACATGACAGGAAACAGTCTCTTACTTATCCTTTCAATAGTATGTCAGGCACTGTACTCTGTCAGGGATTGGGGATACATTAGTAAATAAAACAAAGCTGTGGTCTGTGGAGCTTTTATTCTAGGGGTCAATAGCTGCCAGGTCTGTCCTCTCAGAATCAACACACACACATACACACACACACACACACACACACACACACACACACACACTACTCATGGCCCAGATATACGGGTTTGTGGCCATATGTTCAAAATCTTAGTTAATGGCTGTAACTGGTCAAGTGTGTAGCAGATATCAGACCAAGTACATAAATCTAGAAGGATCCCTGAGCCAGCCAGAGGCCAGTGGTTATGGCAGTTCCCAATTAAACTTCCATTTAAATTAGGAGAAGCAGCATTGCTTAGGAACAGAGGGCAACTTTGGAGCTACCAGCATATTCGTATGGCTGCCAGATCCCTCCTTAGAAATAAGTTCTCAAACGGTAGACTGTAACTTCTCCACATTTTTGAAGAAAAAAAAAAAAAGGTTTGATTCCTACTTCTTGTCCTGTGTTGAGGAATTAAGCCCTACTGCTGCTATTCTTGACTGCAGGTGCTTGACTGTAAGATAAGGTCACATTCTGTCCACTCTGGGAAAACAGCTATTTTGGTATGTGATGCTAACCTGAAATGGGCAAAAAGAAAGGAATAGCTAGCCCAGCTGGTGTGTCTCAATAGTTGAGCGTTGGCCAATGAACCAGAAGGTCACGATTCAATTCCCGGTCAGAGCACATGCCCAGGTTGTGGGTTTGACCCCTGGTGAGGGCAGTGTAGGAGGCAGCTGATCGATGATTCTCTCTCATCATTGATGTTTGTATCTCTCTCCCCCTCTCCCTTCCTCTCTAAAATCAATAAAAATTGTATTTTTTATTTTTAAAAAGAGCCCAGGCTAGTTTTGCTCAGTGGATAGAGCAATGGCCTGTGGACTGAAGGGTCCCAGGTTCGATTTCGGTCAAGGGCACATGCCAGGATTGTGGACTTGGTCCCCAGTGGGGGGTGTGCAGGAGGCAGCCAATTGATGATTCTCATCACTGATGTTTCTATCTCTCTCCCCCTCTTTTTTTCTCTCTGAAATCAATAAAAATAAAAATGTTTTCTTTATAAAATTTTTTTTAAAAAAACAATAAAGAAATAGCTAGAGATGTTGAACAATAGAACCCAGAGGGCGGGGCAAGCTGCACAGGGCAGAGAATATTGAGCAACAATCAGCTTGCTCTAGATCAGTGGCTAAGACCCTTAGGGCAGCCTCCACACTGAGTAGAGTTAGAGTGGCTGGGGTTCCGGAACGGACTAGATTTCTGCCATTCCGGAGAAATGTTGAGGAATAACAAAATTGGCACATTCTATAAAGCAATTCTATAAATCAGAAGGAGGATTCAAAGTCAGGCAACCTGAGGTTAAGTCTGGCTCTGCCATTTGTGCCCCGAAAAAGGCAGATGAACCTCTCTGTCCTGGAGTTTCCAGAACTGTACGGTAAAGATAATAATACACCTGCTCTCACTACCTCCTAGGACTGTTGTGCCTACCCAAGAAACAACAAAAAATAGCCTTTTCTCACAAAAATGGCCACATCTTCAGTTTGCCTTGACCTTGTGTCTATCACACAGTGCTACAAAAAAGGGGGAATTTTGAAGAGGTGCATAAAAATTGGGGGGCAGCCTACAGTCCCAAGCAGAAAAGAAAGCAGAATTCGCCATGGGCATCAGAATAAATTGTTGAGAGACACTGCTAGCATATGGGAAATGAAAGCAAGCCTTGGGTCAACAGCCATCCCTGGAACTTCCTCCCATGACATGCCACCTTGGAGATATTGCATTGCCTCCTCTGGGGTCTACCTTTCTCCTTCCATATACCTTTCTAGACAAGGCCGCCTGTCCTGGCCAGGCAAAGTGATTTCCCCACATGCTGTACATAGCTCACAAAAATACTTTGGGATTCTGCTAGAGGAAAGGCACGAAAAACAGATATTATTACTCCACATAAGTTTTAAAAAATCTTCTTGACAAGGTAATGATATTTGATCCATTTTCAATTTCTTGGCAACCTCAACACCCGCAGGGTTTTCGGTTTCACCACTATTCTCTAAGGTAGACGGGTTAGCTCACACATGAGGGGAAGCAGTGGGGCTCTGCCTGCTGCATAGACCATCAGCTGCATGGAGAAAGACTGCAGTTTGAGGCAAGTTCATTAACCCTCAGTATGCAGTGTCCATTCCCAGGGTTAAAAACAGTCCACTCTGATGTCTTTTCATGGAAAGTTCCACCAGAGAAATAATGGAAAACAAAGTGTGAGGCACTCTAAATACGATTGAGTGGTTGCAATCTGCATCTGTACTTTCACGGGGCGATGTTGAATTGGATTTGATAAATATCAGAAGAAGAATGCCAAACATGGGCTCCTCTGGCTGCTGTGATTGACAGCTGTCAAATACAGTGACAGATCAGGCTGTCCTTCAGAAGTAACTTGATTCATAGACCTCATTACAGGTAGATGGATGGTGCATCCAGACAGGAGTTAGGTCTCTGGGCATTTATTCTCTGAAATGCCAATGGGGAATAGATGTTTGTATAAATGACCAAGTCAATCCTTTTACCTACTGTATCCAATTACCTCTTTTCTACCTACTGTCTAGCTAACAGCTAGGTCTTCATGTCCAACCAATTTTAAGTAGCTGTTTATGTAGAAAGATTTCACATCAATGGACTTATTTATTGCAGGTCTGGCTCCTTATTCGCGCTATTTATCTTTCAATGCGCTGTATCTGCTTATTGATTTTTCTTGCTGCTGTTGTTCTCCGGCTAGTGCAATGAGTCAGAATTTCGAAATGACATACAATTAGATTTCTCTTGCCCAGAAGAATTCCTGGGTGTCTTGGGTTCTCCTTCAATTTAAGTTATTCTCTTCCCCTCCAGGCCAGGTATACGACCAAGTGCTCAAGGAGGTTTATCATCGGTCATAGATCAAAGCTCAGTTTACACCGGAGGAGGGTAAGGAGAAGATAAGCAGGAGTTAAAGAACCGAATGAAATCCATATGTCCACTGTTTCTGGTTTGGAGGTTTTGCAGATAACATATTACTGATTAGAGACATTTTTAAGGGCAAATATGCAAATCACCTTTGTTTTAAAATTTTTGAATTCTCTAGTTCAGTAGGCTGCTGGGAACTAAAAACCGACGGCTTACCAATCTCTCTGTGGGAGGAAGTGCCTCTTAGGGTGATTGTCAAGCCACCTCAGGGGATCAGAGATATTCACTACGTCCCCATACCTCTCACTCTCCAGCAGCAATTCAATGCTAACAACGAAGAGAAAAACAAAACTCTGCACAGCAATATGGTGAATCTCTGCTTTGGCATTCTCTGCTCGAATGTTTCTGAACAGACATGCTAAACCTTGAAAAGACCGATATTACTTTTTTAAAATATGCTCAGAATTTGTCTTTTTGGAACTCTGATGAATGTACCTTTAGAAACACCGCAAAGTCTATACATTTTTTTTTTTATACTCCAGTAATGGTTAAAAGAAGTCAATCAGATCCCATTTCAGATTTCTTAAAAGCTTACTGGTTTCATTAATTGAAATTAGGGTCAGTCTCATTACATTACTCTAACATATTTTCTGTGGCTCTTCTGGGAAAATTTCCAACTGGACTGCCCTCTTTTTAAACCAACTACTTTGTAGCAACATTATAAATCATTTCTAATTTCATTATTATTATTGGAATCACTGATAATATGCACATTTAGTACTTTTTATTCCTCAATATTCCCTCTCATACTTATCTCAGTTTAATCATTAACCACCGTAGGAGATGGACAATATATTACTACTCAATTTCCAGAGAAAAGGACACTAAAAACAAAGCTATTCTTATATGACACCTCATAACAACCAGTTAATAGCAAAATGAGACTTGAATTCTTATTTCTTGATTCCAAATAATTTTTTTTCATTATATCAGGAGGGTCCATAAAATACTGGGATAATGACAAAAAGGAGAGGGGCTATCTCAACACCATAAAAGTGAATGCACAATTTTGTGTATATGCATAATGTATTTCATTTTCCCTAGGCGGAGAGATGACAAGCACCAATTAACTAGACAATGTTGCTATTCTTCTCCCAAGCTTCAGGGGAAAATGTATTCCTAGAGACAGGAAGTCCGGTTACCAAAAAGTAGCTGTCAGTCCTTATTCAGTTCACCTGCAACCATTTTTACACACAAAGACACAGGGAGACAATTTTTTCAGAAACTGAGATCAAAACTAGGGAAGTGTATATGTGCAAATGTTTACTTAATAAATATTTTGGAGCAATTGCTTTAAGCCTCCAAACTTAGTGGCCCTATGGGACCTCAAAAAAAAAATAGACCCTATTCTGGAGGCATTTTCAATCTAAATCATACACCACGTAACAAATAAATTAAAAAAAAATTAAAGAGGGTTCCAGTCGAGATGGTCATGTTGATAAAAGCTGTACTCGAATCCTCCCACAACCACATCAAAATTACAACTAAACTATAGAACAATCATCAGCCGGAACTGCTTGAAATCTAGCTGAACACAAAGAAGACTTATAATTAAGAATATAAAGAAGAAGCTACATTGAGACTGATAAGAGAAGCAGGGACTTAGACCAGCCTACCCCCACATCCATGTGTTAAGGATAAAAACTGAGCTGAATATCTTGGAAGCAGAGGTTCCCCCTGAGGAGTGAGGGGTCCCAGCTCCACAGCAGCTCTGCAGACCAGGGGTCCAGTGCCAAGAAAAGAAGTCCCCATACCTTCTGGCTGAAAAAACTAGTGAGGACTGTGGCTGAGTGAGTCATAGGCTACTGGAGTCCCAGGAGTGCCTCTTGCATTTTTTAATTATTTTAATATATTTTTATTGATTTCAGAGAGGAAGGGAGAGATAGAAACATCAATGATGAGAGAGAATCATTGGTTGGCTGCCTCCACCACACTCCCTACTAGGGATCGAGTCCTAAACCTGGGCATGTGACCTGACGGGGAAAGGAACATGACCTTCTGGTTTATAGGTTGATGGTCAACCACTGAGCCATACCAGAAGGGCTCAGGAGTGCTTCTTAAAAGGTCTTCACACTCATGTACTTGAACTCACTTGCTCTGAGCTCCAGCACTGGGGTAGCAGCTCTAAAGGCACCAGGGATGTACAGGAATGGATTGAATTGGCTGGCTTCAGAACAAGGGATGGAGGGAGAAGTGTTGGCGGAGACCATTGCTCCTTTGTGATCCCTCTTCTCATAGAGCCTATAGGTGGTCACCATATCTGAGTCTCTATCAACCTGGCTAACACTATTTACCTTTCCCTGATAATCCCCTGAGACCCCATCTAACTTGTGAGCCCACCTGAGCCATGTCCAGTGGCTTTTCAATACAAATGGCCTCTCTTGGCTCATGCTTCAGACTTTCCTAAAATCTCTCAAACAAGCAGCACCTGGCATTGGTACGCTAATTGACCCCAGGCCCAGCACTAACAGTTGCTGGTCCAGCACAAGTAGCAGCCTCTGCAGATCACTTTGTAGCTCATACTTTAACAAAGAGATAAGAAACATAAAAATGGAGATAGAAAACATAAAAAAATAACCAGTCATCAATGAAGAATACATTACAGGGAATCAACAGTAGAATCAATGAAGCAGAGGATCAAATCAATGATTTGGAAGCAGATAACACCCAATGAGAACAGGAAAGGGGGGGGGATCCCCCATAATGAGAATAGTATAAGGAGTTTCTGGGACATCTTCAAGTGTACCAACATTCACATCATGGGGGTACCAGAAATAGAAAAGAGCAAGCAAGGAATTAAAAACCTATGTGAAAAAAAAAAATGACAGGAGACTTTTTGAACCTGGTGAAGAAAATAGACATACAAGTGTAGGAAGCACAGCCTCTCTTAAGAGTCACCATAAAAAAAGATTCCTAGCAAAATATTTGAATCTCCCAATTGGTATTACTGGCTCTCCTTTTTCTCTTCTTTATATGCTATAATTTACTTATTATCAGGAGCATACTTTGTGCATGTCAGGTAAACAATAGAACTGTTGAATGAATGAGTCTCTGTGTCCTCTCTGTCCAATATAGGCCTTTAACATATTTTTGCGAATGCATGACTACGCCAGATCTTAAAGGCAAAAATGAATATAAATCAGTAAAAAGGCATTCTAAGGCACTGAAAATCATCTGCAGAAAAAGGAAGAGGCATCCACAGAAGATAAACAAGAAAACTGTTGATTTTCCTGCATATGAGTATCTTTACTTCTCTGTATGCATTAGCCATGCGATTTCTCAGAGCCAAAGTCAATGGTATCCAAAATGTTTTGCTGTACGGGTGACATACTGTTTTAAAGGAAGAAAAGTTAAATGTCCACAGCTATCATCTAAATCTGTAGTTAGTCTCAAATTAAATTGTTAGTAAAATTACATTTCTATAATATTGGTTGTTGTGAATTTCAGAATAGAAGCAATTTTCCAGACCACTCAGGAAATAAAAATGCAAATTGACTGAAAACAGAACATCCAATGGATTATCTACAGGTGTTGAGTTATTTTGGCAATAGTTTAGCCTCCTGCATTAGTTTATCTGCATAAACAGTGCTCAAGTCATTACTTGGAATTATCTCAGCACAGCCTATCAAGGCTCACACTTATAAGCAAATGTTTCAAAATGAGGCTTGAAATTCCATATTTAAAAACAGCCAAATCCCTAACGTATGAGAACAAAGTCAACAACCCTGCTGTAACAGTGAGCTTTCTCTATCTTCAGGATCAACACTAACTCTGTAGATAATAGTCGGCTATTGTCACCTATCTAATAATAATTTAGACCCAACTATTTAAAATAGCAATGAGTAGGAGAACTTTATTAGATAGAAAAGTCTAAGAGTCATGATGAAGGGAAACAGAGGCTAGAACAGGACCATGGCATCATCTGAGGAATGGTGTTTTGCCAAGAAAGCAGGGCAAAGCACGCTGCTTTAATAATAGCATTTGAAATACTCCAAACTATCAGCGCTTCACCAAACTTTCCTAAGTAACAACTGAGGTTTTCTGGGTGAGAGTTACTTGAAGAATCGGGATTCATTTGGAGCCAAGAGAAACCCTTAATGAATCAACCTAATAGCAGACTTCAAAACCTCGTTCAAAGATTGTGCATTATGTAAGCTAGGGCCCTTCTTTACAGTGTATTCCTTTCCGTAAATAACTTCTCTCACCTCTGCTTGTTGAATCCTTTCTTCTCTGAGACCAGCCCTAGCACATGTTCTCTAAAGCTCTCCCTGACGATCCCATTCAATGGTAACCATTCTTTCCAATGCACTTTGTGTCACTTATTTGTTCAACAAATTTGAGAACCTACTATACGCGTAGCACTAGGTTAAACATTAGGCACACAAAAATAAGTAAGATAGGCTGCCCTTCCCAAGTATGGGTGCCATTGCCTGTTTATTCTTCCACTCACAAACCAGCATTTCCAACACAGGGTGCTGAGGAAAAGTAAGACAATCTAGGCCAAGGAAATAATTTGTCTAAAGGTCTGAGGTGAGAAGGCATAAGTAATTCAGTTCAGATTTTAACCCATAGGCAATGAAGAACCATTGAAGAGGTTAAGCATGGAGACAATAGAGTTATATTTGGATATCTTATAAGGGCAAATATTCTGCTGTCTATTGGGAAGATGGTTTAGAGTCAGACAGGAAGAAAGCAGATGAGTTTGGAGGTAATTCAGATAATAGAGGAAAAGTATATCAATACTTTTGATGATAACAATAGAAAAAAGAAAATTGCCCGACTGCCATGGCTCAATGGTTGAGCATCGACCTATGAATGAGAGGTCAAGGTTTGATTCCTGGTCAGGGCAGATGCCTGGATTGTGGGCTTGATCCTCAGTGTGGGGTGTATAGGAGACAGCTGATAGATGATTCTCTCTCATCATTGGCGTTTTCATCTCTTTTCCTCTTCCTTCCTCTCTGAAATCAATAAAAAAATTTTAAAAAGAGAGAGAAAAAATTGGTTCTAGAAATGTGTTTACCCTGCTATCAGGGCCTGGCATTTATCATGTTTGACCTGCCATTATGATTATTTGAATGCATATTATCTAATCTTTCTTGAAACTGTAGGGTTCTTAAAGATAATGATTAATCTTGTTTATCATTCTGTTGCCAAAAGGCTTAAAATAATGGGTAGAAAATAGTTGAAACTCAACATATTATATGTTGAAATCTACCAGATGGCACTGCGTTGTACATTAGTCCATTTTTGATTTGGCCACTGTACTGTGGTTTGATGTCAGTCAGAGACCATAGATAAGCCTGTCAATGAAAGAGGGATGTGCTCTAATATCATGTCTTAGGAATAAAGAGTAGAATCAATTACGAACTCAAAAATAAATACTTTGAATTTTTTCTGGTAAGAATTCCCTTTTAAAATAGACAAAGATAAGGGATAGCTAACTATAAGTCAACTCTCCATATTGTTACCGTTTTCCCCATCTGGACCTTAGATTGGAGAGTGTATTCTCAAAGGAATGATGTTCAGAGCATCAGAATTGGGTCACTTCCCATCACCATCATTAGGCAGGAATGAGTGAGGCCTCGCTGGGAATTCAATAAAAACTGTAGTCTCAAAAGTGAAATAAGATTGTGTGCAATCTGTCCTAAGGGAGACAACATCCTAAATTGGACACCTTGTGCCTCTGAGTCTGCTTGAGGGACATGTAAACAGTGCTACTCTTATGAAAATGCAATGTAATTAATCTTTCTTAACAGCCAATGACAGACAAACATAGACTTTAGTGATTGGGATATACCTATATGAAATATAAGCATACTAAACATAATCAAAGTGTACAGATATGTGTATTTCCACTGGGCACATATACAGTGGTATCAGCAGTCCTATTCTGCTGGTTGCCTCACTGAACAGAAGTGCAACTTTCCTGGAAAGTAGACACAATTTCCTGGGTAAACAGATCTCTAATACATCTTAGAGCATGCTTTGGACAAATTATTTTGAACTTACACACTGAAGTGGGTGTTAACCTCCAAGGCTATCAAGTTTTGAAGTTATATGCTTATTCAAATGCTTTGACCTCTCTCAAGCAATTCTTGGCTCTCTTCACTGGACTCTACCTTGAAAACAAGACAAGGGACATGTGAAAAAAATATCAGCCTTGTTATTGTTAGGTTAGTTTCATCTCATAGGAATCTACATTCTAGTTTTACTCTCTAGGCCAGAAATTTGATGCTAAGTGAAGCAGGTAACAGCCTCCTGCATACTTCACCCAAATGTAAATATAGGCCATATGTCTATAGAAAAACCACATGCTATCAATGAAATCTTTTGGAATAGTATGGCAGTGACCAAGCCTTGGGCACAGGTGCATCCGGTACCATGGAGGCTGGTACTATGTCTGGGGTGTTTGTCTTTCTCTCTGCTGCACCTAACAAAGTCTTAGCCATCATAAGCATGTAGTTCATAATTATTGGATTTTATTTCCCCCAGGAATTGTTTTATTTTTGTCATGTATGACTTCCTAGGGCAAAAATAATCCTAACTACTTTCTGTTTCTTAATTGTCTTCACTGCCTTCCACCCAATATGGTGAGAGGCACTTCTTCCAAACCTGATGTGCCTTAAGTAGACATATGGGAAGGGGTTCATTTACTTATATATAGTGACATTTTATAAGGCACAAAGTAGTATGAATTGTACAATTACTTAGCTAGAAATCTAATGAGGGAATAAGTGGAATTCTGTAACAATACATTCATCCATAATCTATGAACCAGAATCTTGAAAATGGAAAGATTCTGCTGACATACATGTGTTTCATAAATATATAAAATATTATGATTCAAGAAATTTGAAGGAAGTTTCAGTAATGTGTCTTATTCAGCTTCATCTACTCACCCAAATTAGTTATCAAGTCTCTACTGACTGCCTTTTCAAGCAATCTAATGCTAAATTGGATGCTTGGGGATTTCTCCTCACCTGAATGAAGGCATTGTTTAGTTAGGCCAAAAGAGCTAATCTTTATGCAGTTTGTCCTGACATACATCTCTTGCAAATGACCAAGATACAAGATCATTGTCCATTTAATCAACCACAGACATTTAAGTAGAACCCAGGTGTGAAATTTTAGTATTGCTTTGGGGGTAAAGGGAAGCAAGAATAGATGCATGACTAAAAATGTCAATGGGTATAACCATTCCAGATAGTTTTCATTAACATAATTTCATTGGCAATGAAGCCTAAGACCATTTATCTCATGGGTTCTGTTTCAGTGATGTGATTTTCAAAAAATGAGAGGATTGAGATAGGTGTAAGTGGGTGATCTTCCCAAAGGAAACAACTCGAGGCTTCCAACTCTAGTTGATGGTAATTAGTCCTAATCAGAATAATGGTTCAAATCCCCAAAAACCTGAAGTGTAGACCTTCTTGGGAACACAGGAAAGGCCCAGAGGCCCAAGATGCAAAAGAAACACCAAGTCCATCTTTCTTAGTTCTTCAGTCAGGCCTGTTGGTCTACAGGATTTAGTTGTTTACAGAAATTCCAAGTGCTTGAGTAATAATAATGACAGCTAATATGTACTGAATTACGGTGGCGTATTGTGCTAAAACCTAGATGCATTATTATATTTAATTCTCAAAACAATTCTTTGAGGTTGTGAATTTTCGGTCTGTTTACTGGGGAGGAAACTGAAGCTCAGCAGAGTAATCATCCAAAACCATTATAATGAGAAATAGAGCAAAGACTTAAATCCAGATCCTCCTGCTGACAACGCAATGCTCTTTACCTGTGGGTGTTGCAAGTCATATGCCTCTTATTTGGTGGAATCAACGACCATCCAGATGTTGGAGTAGGAAAGCCTATAAAGAATGACATTATTTTCTTTTATGCTACTGTAATGTAACAGATAATAGCTTGGTAAATGAGGTAACACCTTCATTTTCTGCCCCTATAAATCCCCATAGAGTCACCATATATATGAAGACTATCCACTTGGGAAATTCATACTTGTCTTTTACTCAAACAATTCTACCATATTCCTTGTTGGTATGAAAACTACATTTCTTCACCCTTCCTAATGCCAGTTGGTTGTCTTAGAGCAGCGGTTCTCAACCTGTGGGTCGCGACCCCTTTGGGGGTCGAACGACCCTTTCACAGGGGTCGCCTAAGACCATCGGAAAACACATATATAATTACATATTGTGATTCCGGTCAAGGACATGTACCTTGGTTGCAGACACATCCCAAGTAGGGGGTCTGCAGGAGGCAGCTGATCGATGTTTCTAACTCTCTATCCCTCTCCCTTCCAATCTTGGCCACCAATTTAAATTGTACTTAAAAACAAACAAACAAACAAACAAAAAAAACCAAGTGTCATAGTTGCCATATATGATAAGCGTGATAGCCTTTTGGCCATTTTCTTTTCGGGAGTGCCTACAAGTCTTAGGCTGCAGGTGAGCCAATATCAATGTGGCATTCCTATAGGAACCTCTTCCAAGATCTTACAGACTTTAAAATGTTGGCTATCCATCAGGTGCTCTTCTGAGAGGACCTGCTCACTCGCCTGTCATTACAGATGCTATGATGAGTCACCCAGATCCCCCATCAGAAATAATACCTCCCTACCTGCTAAGAATGTGTCCACAAGGGCCCTCGGCCATCAGCCCTCTTTGTGATGGCCTCAGCTTGTCCAAAGTCACGCCTCTTCCCAGTCATCCCAAGCCTTGTCCCAACTAAGCAGTCAAGACCCAAGAGTACTGATGCGGTGAGTAGAGAAAGTCATTAGGACTGCATCGCAGCTCAGCTATCCTCTCTACCCAACCCTTCATCCTCGCCTACCTGCCAAAGGTGTTGATCTCAAGAGAACTCCCTAATTAAAGTCCTGCGTGCTAATAATCTCTGCCTTCCACTGTATTCATAGAAAACGCAACCTGTTATACCTGCACAAACATAATTTCTTAGCAATCTGTTCTCTCCAGGATTCTCACACATTAACAGAGTGTGGGAACCTGGGGGAAAGGAGTACAGAAATAAAGCCACAGGGAAACGGAAAGGCCAATGGCCCATCAATTAGCACAGAGCAACTTTCATCTTCTCAGGTTACCCAAAGGCACTGCCATTCAAATCATTTGATGCTTCAGGTATACCTGGGATTTTCATTTACAACTAAACCATTCATGCCATCTCTCACCGGTGAGGAAATTCTGTAAGGGCGAGTCATTGCTTGTGGGAAGAGAGAGGGTAAACCTGTCAGCATTCTGCCTGAGGCAGGACTTTGAAGCAAAGCAATTGGAATCTAGAAGGCAGTTGCCCTTCCCCTCACTGCCCCATTCTCTGAGTTGGATTCCAGTTCTCAGTCTCCAAAGGCAGTCAGCTAGCAGAGGAGGGCTGGGCAGCTTGAGAGTGTGAATGGACCTTGCCAAGCACTCCAGCCTCTTCTTATTCTTTGTGTGCACTCGATTCTTCCTTGAGCAAAGGTCTGAGAAGTAGGAATAACAGTGCATGAAATAGTGGGCATATAAAAAGCCAGAGTTAACAGCATCTGTGTAGGTAGCATCTGTATTGCTGAATAAGATTCATTACTTTCCTTTCCACAGCTCCGTTTTTCTCATTCCAGTTGTGAGAAAACATAGTACCTGCTGTCATTGCTGATTTGGAAAACCATCTCAAGTTACTTCTTACAAATGCAACAGTGTTTTTCCAAAATGGTAAGATCAGTTAAATTCCAAGGAATGCCTCATACGATACATTTATTTTCAATGACCGACAACATTATGTAATCTAGTCATGGTAAGTGATGTGAATTCCAGCATTCTAGCTGGCCTGGAGTTAGCATTCTATAAAAGCAGCTCTGAGGGCAGAGACCCTACAACTTAGCAGAGGAAAGGGAAAATTATAAACCTTCAAAAGCATTTGGAAAGGAGAGGGTGGAACCAATTCATATGCAGCCAATGAGAATCATGGAATTTAATTAATCATGAGGTTAATACATCTGCTTCTAGCCCACCATGCTGGTAAGGGTCACAATTCTAAAAGAATACAAGCCATTTCACACACACACACAAAAGAAATATATTCAATGGGTTGGTTTCTCTGGGTTTCCTAATGGATCCTCGATTGCATTTTCTAAAAGTGAGTCCATCTAAATAAGCCACCGCATTCCACCTTCTATGTTTCCCTTTGCAACCACTTTCTGGACTTACTGAAACCTGGTTATTTCCCATTCTAAATTAAGAAGGAAACAGGATTAAAGCTCACCATTCAGCAGGTAGAGCAATTGTTTCCAATGCACAGGCAGCAGGATCCCAGGTGGTCAGGCCCCGCCCCCAGAGTTTTGATCCAGTTTAAAATGGGGCCTGCAAATGCTGTATTTCTCACAAGCTTCGAGTAATTACCGATGGTCCTTACTCTGACGACCAAGCTGAAAAACACTGCGCCAAGAAGAAAGAGTCTAAGATCCTTCCAGAATGGGTAGATCCTTCCAGAACATAGGTAAAGAGATGGCAGCACGGGGTGCAAGAGGCTAGGAGGTGATTCATTTTCTTTAATAAAAGTCCATGAAGGGGGAATAAGCCTGAATGACAAAGGGCCCTGCACCTGGCCACAGGTGGGGAACCCCTTTACATGGGGTGGTACAGAAATGCCCAGGTAGTGGCTAGTAGACAGCAAACTCTCAATAAGGAGGGAGGGGACATGAAGAAATGACCAGAAGGTTGATACTTGTTGATTCTTCCTAAAAGAATTAGTGTACCTTTTGTTTAGATTTGGCAATAAACAGTAAGTTAAGAAACCTTCTTCCCTGAAGAAAATGTGTGGGTGTGGACGCAACTGCACAGGGAGAGAAAACAAACAGAAGAAAACCTGGTAAGTGAAGTAAGAAAAATGGAAGGAAAACGCACCCTTCTTTCCTCTGTCTGGTCCCGGCTACAAATTGAAATGGAGAAAGCAAGCTCCCAGAATGAAGGGGGATAAAGAAATTTAGCTGCTTTGCAAAGTTAAGTTTTAATAACAGCAGAGAGATGCCTTTTTAAAATATGGATTGCATCTCGCCTCTGTGCCTTTAAGGAAGCATCTCTTATTCATACTCTCTCCTTTCTTCTAATTTACTGACTCTTCCCATCTCTGGTCTCTCCCTTTCAACTGGAACAATGGGGTTTTGAAAATGGATATGTAGCAACAGCAGCATCCTGAGTTCTCTCCATGACTCCTCATTATAAGGTTATTTTCTTGTGTTTTGAAATCGAAATGCTGCCTTTGATGCTACCGTTTAAATTTTCTTCTTTTCTTTCTCTAAAGAAAGTGTCCCCTACTTATTACCTAGCCTTGTCACCTCGGCACAGTGTGGCAAATAGCACTCTAAATAAATATTTTCGAATATGCCTTCAAGTACAACTCTCCTTTTGAGGGCAAATAGGATGGATAATTGTGCAGAGGAGGAGAGCGCTGCGTTGAGTGCAGTGTTTGCAGGGGGGAGTGTATGACTCTGGTTCCGTTGCTCTGACAGAGGGCTCATCAGCAATTTCCAAGAGGGATTCTGGAAAAACATTTTCGTGACTGGGCTGCCCGCATTTGTGTCTCAGCCGGGGGCAGAGATTTGAGGCGCTCACCCCGGCTAGAAAGAATAGCATTTTTCTCTTCTGTGCATCTCATCCAGCCTGGGCACCTGGTAGCTTTTTCTCCTCCTCCTGCCTGATTCCCACTGGCTTCCTTCTCCCTGTGCTGTGCGCTTCCTAACCTTGCTTTCACTCTCTCCCTCCTTCCCCAGTCTCTGACCCTTTTCATACCTGTGCTCCCCTCTGTCTTTCTGTGTGTTTCCTGCCTGGCTCTCTTGTGGTTCCGCTGCCATATGGATCTGCTCAACCTGCTACCCCAGAGCTGCCTTGGCCTCCTGACAGCATGAAGCGCTGCCATCATGACAGGCAGCAAAAGGCAAGCCAGAGGCGGGCGTCTGTTAACCTGAGGGAGGTGTGGGCCACAGAGAAGCTGTTACCGGTTTGGGGCCTAAGTTAACTTAATGAAGAGCCCAAAACTCTTAGCTCCGTTTGTCACTCTCCTCCTCGGAGAGCAACAGGCATCCCTTTGGTGTCTTCGCTTTTGAGATGCACTTGTCTGGGGCTCCTGTCAGCTCCGGGGCGTGCAGTCTAGTCTCTCCAGCTGGCAGGCAACAGGCAAAAGAGGACAAACAAAAGAGCAGCCTGGGAGCTAGGAACAGCAGAGCATCCCTGTGCACATCACTGATCCAGAAGCCAGAAACCAAAAGACTGGCCTTACTACCCTCTCCCCGGGCATCTACTGTGTGTCTCCTAAGTGCCAGGCACTGTCCCCAACATTGGCAAATACCAGAGCAACAAGACCCCACCGAAGTTCCAATGAAGACTGAGCCATTGGGGGGAGCCAGGCATATGAACACCTAGAGCAGTGGTTCTCAACCTTGGCTGCACATTAGAATCACCCAGAAATCAGGATTTTAAAAAGATTCCCAGGTGATTCCAATGTGCAGCCAAGGTTGAGAATCACTGATCTAGAGGCTTTTCCACCCCCTGTCACATGGGTGGAAGCCTGACTCCCCTGCCTCCCCTCCAGCTCACTCCAAGCTCACCAGCCACATCACTGTTCTATTCCCTTAAGCTCTCTCTGCCTCTTACTCTAGGTGTCAGTATGTGCAATTCTCTTCCCACTTCATCTACTAATTTCCTTCCTATCTATCAAATCTTAATTAAAGCATGACTCCCATGAGTCAGAGTGACAGACACATCCCGGCTTGCCTGGATGGTCTCTGTTTTAGCTCTGGGAGTCCCGAGTCCTGGGAATACCTAAATTCCATGCAAATCAGGATGGTTGCTCATTTCAGTCAAATCTCTTGATGATAAACATCCTTTAAAATGACAGCTTTATTGGGATATAACTCATGGACCATAAAATTCATTCGTTTAAAATGTGCAATTTAGAATTTAGTAAATACACAGCATTGTCCAACCATCACCACTATCTCATTTTACAACATTTTCATCAAACTCCCCAAAAACACCATACTCATTAGCAGTCACTCCCCATTGCCTCCTCCCGTCAGCCTTTGCAACCACTAATCTACTGTTTGTCTCCATGGATTTGACTACTCTAAACATTTCCAGTAAATGGAATCATGCAACACATGGATTTTTGTGACTGGCTTTTCCCACTTAACATAATGTTTTCAACCTTTATCCATATTATAGTATGTACTTCATTCCTTCTTATGGCCAACTAATATTCCATTGTATGGATAAGACCACATTTTGCTTATCCATTCATTTTGATTTGACAATTCTTTGAGCAATGTATGAGGGTTCTAATTTTTCTGCATCCTCTCTAGCACCAATTTTTTGTTCTTTATTTTGTTTCATTTTAT
>NW_006299479.1:2021837-2024536 GCF_000327345.1 Myotis davidii
ATTCAATCTACTTTTAATCTTTACAGAAACTACCAAAATGTTTTCCAAAGTGGCTGTTTGACAATTCTTTGAACAATGTATGAGGGTTCTAATTTTTCTACATCCTCTCTAGCACAATTTTTTGTTCTTTATTTTGTTTCATTTTATTCGACTTCCAGTTTAGGCCCGATCTTCGCAGGCTGGCCCGAGGGATGTAGTAGTACACCAAGCGGCAGGAGGCCAGGGAGGAGCGCAAGCCGGGGCCGAGTGCTGTGCTCATCTGGCCTGCTGCACCTGCTGCCGGTAGCGCTGCCACAGAATCAGGAGAGGCTACCACTGCTGCGCTTGCCAGCCGTGAGCCCAGCTTCTGGCTGAGCAGTGCTCCCCCTGTGGGAGCACACTAACCACCAGAGGGCAGCTCCTGCATTGAGCGTCTGCCCCGTGGTGGTCAGGGAGCATCATAGCAACTGGTCATTCAGTCGTTCCGGTCATTCCGATCATTCAGGCCTAATGGTCACTTAGGCTTTTATAGATAAAGATTTTTGAAAAATGTCTAAGTTATTTGCCCATTTTTAAATTGAGTCATTTATTTATTGTTAAGCTCTAAAGTTTATATATAGTCTGGATACAATTCTTTATCAGACATATAATTTGGAAATATTTTCTCCAAGTCTCTTTGTTGTCTCTTCGCTTCTTAACAGTGTCCTTTGAAGTACACAATTTTTAATTTTAATGAAATCTAATTTATTTTTTCTTTGGTTACTGGTAATTTTGGTATAATATTTAAAAATGCCTGAACTATTAGTTACAAAGATTTATGTTATAGTCTATGCCAACAATTTCATACCTTTAGCTCTCATATTTAAGCTCTATGATATATTCTGAGTTGGTTTTTGTCCTTGGTATGACAAGGGTTCAAGATCATTCTTTTGCATGTGATATCTAATTGTCCCAGCATCATTTATTGAAAAGACCCTTCTCCACTGAGTAGTCTTGACAACCTTGTCAAAAATAGGTTGACCATAATGTAAGGGTCTATTTTTGGGCCCTCAATTATATTTCATTAATTTGTATGTCTATCGTTATGCCAGTTCCACACTGTTTTTAATTACTAGCTTTATAGTAACTTTTTATATCAGGAAGTGTGAGTCCTTAACTTTGCTCTTTTTAAGATGGTTTTGGCTTTTCTGGGTCATTGCATTTTCACATGAAGTTTAGGATCAGCTTGTCACCTTCTGCAAAAATGCAGGGATTGCGTTGAATCAGTAAATCAATTTAAGAAACATTGTCATTATAACAATATTAAGTCATCCAACTCATGACTTTAGGATGGCTTCCACTTATTACCTGTTCTTTCACTTATTTAAATTTATTTCAACAGTTTTATGGTTGCCAGAGTGTATATGTTTTGTACTACTTTTATTATACTTATTACTAAATATTTTATGATTTTGATGTTACGGTAAGTGAATTATTTTTCTTACATTTATTTTGAAATTGTTCATTGCTATTGTACTAAAGAAACTGAACCATCTGATAAAGGCAATCTGACATTGTAATCAGTGGTGGAAGTACAGATTGAAGAATGACATTGTAACTGGGAAAAGAGTTACTATTTGAAGAGTCTAAGATTGTGTATTGGTTAGTGCCTTGACATGGATTAATAAGGAAATGCTGACATTTGGGGAAACTTGGGCTTTTTTTTTTTTTTGACCCATAATTAGCCCCTTTGAAAAGGATGGAGCCCTGGCCACAGGATGACATGTCAGAATTTTAATGACGAGGAAAGTCATTTCATCAGATGCATAAAAATCCCACTCACTTTGCAACTCCTCAAACACTTTTGTGTTGAACGGGAATTTTAGTCTAGTAATTTTTCATAGTTTAATTGCCTATGATTACTATAGCATATTCAGCTTTTCAACAAGTAAGGCACATATCTGTCATGGAAAGTAAAAGGACTGCAGAAATAAAAGAGACGGTTCACATGTTCTTAAAATACTCAGACCACTCCTTCCCTGAGTGAGCAGGAGGACGGCAAACCCGGCATTTCAGATAGCAGCAGAATGACCTCATCGAGTCAGGTTTTGCCTGAGAAAATATAAAAAAGCTTGCTAACTCAGTAGTGGTTTTTTTTGTTGTTGCTGTTCCTTCATTTACAAGCTCTACCAAACAATCCAAAGTTATTAAATAGAATTCTGCAGCCCACTGACGTGAATAAGTGGCTATAAGGTTACAAGTAAACCACTGTGCTGCAAGTAACATAATTTTTTTAAATAAATTAGACCTGATTCAAGAACACCCCTAGGATAATGTCAAGCTAACCAGGTTTCTGTACTCAGATTTCAAGGAAATATTTTGTTTCTGTATTTTCAAACTGGTGTGTGTACATTTTAGACACATTTTCATCATTTGTACTTAATTCTAACTTTTGAGGCCATGATATCCAACTTTGTTCAATCCTTTGTCCTTAATTACATCTAAAGCAGCGGTTCTCAACCTGTGGGTCAAGACCCCTTTGGCGGTTGAAAGACCCTTTCACAGGGGTCGCCTAAGACCGTCCTGCATATCAGATATTTACATTACGATTCATAACAGTAGCAACATTACAGTTACAAAGTAGCAACGAAAATAATTTTATGGTTGGGTCACAACATGAGGAACTGTATTTAACGGGGCAGAAGGTTGAGAACCACTGTGCTCTGTGATGCTCAACATTA
>NW_006299479.1:2024577-2026574 GCF_000327345.1 Myotis davidii
ATTTGAAAACATGTCACTACAGGTTTTCACAAAGAAAAGAGAAAAGATGGCTTTATTTCCTAAGATTTTCTTCTCTTACAATGGAAGAAAAAAGAGCAGAAACAACAATTGGCTTGTCTGTTTCTTATTCAGTCTATAAATTTACAAAAAGTCAGATAGTAATGAGCTTCCAAAATTCGCCAGGCCTCATGGCAACTTTGCTTAGCATTGTTTAATTTTTACTTGAATGTGATTTTTTTAACCTTTGTGCTTATGTTTTTCTGGCCAGCTAGAATTCATATTGTGTAGTTAAGGGCTACATTTTGTAAATGTTACCCAAGTGCCTTGTGCATAAACACTCAAAAGCTTGATAAATATTAATGTTTAGTGTATCTTAACCCATTGTAATTTTTTAAAATATAGTTTTATTGATTTCAGAGACGAAGGGAGAGAGGAGAGAGAGAGAGAGAAAAACATCAATGATGAGAGAGAATCATTGATTGGCTGCCTCTTGCATGTGCCCCACTGGGGATTAAACCCACAACTCAGTCATGTGCCCCTGACCAGAACCTTTCAGTCCGCAGGCTGATGCTCTATCCACTGAACTAAACAGGTCAGGGTCATTGTAATTTTTAATATGGAAAGAATAATAACTTTGGCCCGACTGGCATGCCTCAGTGGTTGAGCATTGACCTATGAGCCAGGAGGTCAAGGTCAAGGTTAGATTCCCCATCGGGGCACTTGCCTGGGTTGTGGGCTTGATCCCCAGTGGTGGGGTGTGCAGGAGGCAGCGGATCAATGATTCTCTCTCATCATTGATGTTTCTATCTCTTTCTCCCTCTCCCTTCTTCTCTGAAATCAATAAAATATATTTTAGAAAATAACAACTTTGAGTGGCAATGAGATGTTTATATGTGTCCCCATTTAGATATTTAGAAACATTAATATAAGCTGAGCCTAGATACTCCTAAGTGGATGGCACTGTAACACAGCTTTTAGAGGGAAGGATCTGTGCTTTGCTTGTTCATCTCTGCTGGTAGCTACAGCCCTGGGAACAGTACCTGGCAGATATAGGTGCTTATTAAATAACTGCTAAGGGGATAGACTCCTCTGGTCCTGATTATACCTGATGGAAATGCAAACAGAGTTAGAATGAAAATAAGCCTCTCTACTTAGTCTAAACAATAAAAATAAAATGTAAAATCAAAAGAAGATTAATACCAAAGCTCCTTTAAAAATATTTTTAAAAAATTGGAAAGGTCTCTGTAAGATGGAGATTTCAAAAACTGGAACAAAATATGTAGGTGGAAATAATCTACACTAATAAAAGACAAACATGAAAACTGACCGTACGTTCCCTATGCCTTAAGCCACGCCCACCAGCCAATCAGAGTGACTATATGCAAATTAACCCAACCAAGATGGCAGCTGGCAGCCATGGAGCTAGAGCGAGCAGGAGGCTTGGTTGCCCCAATGATGGAGGAAGCAAAGCTTCCCACTTGCCGTGGTGGGCTCTGAGCTCCACTCAAAGCAACAAAGTTTCAATTATAGAAGATAAATAAGTCCAAGATACCTGCTTTCAGCTGGCCGTGGACAAGGAGCTGAAGCGAGCAGGAGGCTTCCTTCCCGCCCGCTATGGCCAGCTCTGAGCTCCTCTCAAGGCAACAAAGTTTCAATTATAGAAGGTAAATAAATCCCAGAATAAAAAAGAAAAAAAGGAGAGGCTGGGAGCTTCTGTCGCTGGGGGGCTTGGCCAGCCTGAAAACAGCCATCAGCCCCTCACCCAGGCTGGCCAAACCTCCATGGGGTGAGGGGCCCCACTGGGGGGGGGGGCTTGACCAGCCTGCAAACAGCCATCAACCCCTCACCCAGGCTGGCCAAGCACGCCAGCGGGACCCTCACCCTGATCTGAGACACCCTTCAGGGCAAATCAGCCAACCCCACCCATACACCAGGCCTCTATCCTATATAATAAAAGGGCAATAATCAAATTGACCCTAACAGCAGAATGACTGGGA
>NW_006299479.1:2026823-2028207 GCF_000327345.1 Myotis davidii
AGACGCCCCTTCCCCCTCTCCCCCAGTGCATAAATTTTTGTGCACCGGGCCTCTAGTTACTTTATAATTATATACCATCTAAGTTTCTAATATGATGCTATTAGGCTGTTATCTCTTTAGAAACAGTTACCTCTTTGAAAAGATTCAAACTGATGGGCTTTCCTGAAAACTTTTCCTCAGGCTATGGGGACAGTTTCTTTTCTCTTTCAACCGACTTCTTTTCATATCAAGCTGCCCTTTAGCTTAACAGCAGTTCTCAACCTGTGGGTCGCGACCCCTTTGGCGGTCGAATGACCCTTTCACAGGGATTGCCTAAGCCCATCCTGCATATCAGATATTTACATTATGATTCATAACAGTAGCAACATTACAGTTATGAAGTAGCAACGAAAATAATTTTATGGTTGGGTCACAACATGAGGAACTGTATTTAAAGGGCCGAAGGTTGAGAACCACTGCTTTAGAAGATAACGTCTTGGCTAGAAGAGCACCGTGCTGAATCCAATGTTTCAGTGGTCAGACCCTGTGATTGGGTTGTCCCTGGGATAAGCCCATTGAACAAACTTTACCCAAAACATGAAAGGCCTCATTCTTCCTCCAAGCTCCAGCAGAGAGGATATAGCGTCAATTAATGAGGACATCAATTCTAGAGAGGCAGTTGATGGCATGACAATATTAATACCATTTTTAGAAACTCACTGGGTTCCACTTATTGTGGAAAATATGCTACATACGTTATTACCAGCCTGTATGATAAAATCATTAGTTAGATATTAGTGTCACTATTTTAGAGATGGGGAAACTGCAGCGGTATGAACAATCAGAGATATGAAGTGCCTTAGCCAATGGAGCTTTGAGGTGACCAAGTTGAGATTTAAAGTCAAGTCTGTTTGGATATGAAACCAAATCTCAGGCTTTGCCCACCACACTCCCCAAACTCTCATAACTCCAGAAGCTGAGCCCCCATGCCCCCCATCCCACCCCCGCATCCAGCCAGACCTCTGGTCATCTGGAACCAGCACTCACTTTCATCCTACTCTTGACTTTAGCCAGTATCAGCCGCTGCCCATTTAGCTTCAGATTGCTTAAATTCCACTGGTCTCATCCTTCGGCTCCTAACGACTACTGGGAGAATGACTGATGGGAAAGATTAGCTGTCACTTAGTACTTGTCCCTAGTGCAGTGATGGCGAACCCTTTGAGGGTTCGGCCTGTCAGCATTTTGAAAAACCCTAACTTAACTCTGGTGCCGTGTCACATATAGAAATTTTTTGATCTTTGCAACCATAGTAAAGCAAAGATTAATATTTTTGAGATTTATTTTATATATTTAAATGCCATTTGACAAAGAAAAATCAACCAAAAAAATGAGTTCGCGTGTCACC
>NW_006299479.1:2028406-2032444 GCF_000327345.1 Myotis davidii
ACTTATTTATTTCCTGGGGGAGGTCCATATCTATAACTCAAAATAGCCCTTTGCCAATGACTCATTGGTGAGTCTAATAACGTGATTTAAATTTTTCTATCTAGAAATATCTGATGAAGAGAGTGGTTGTAAGTAAAACATGGGGTTGGTCACTGGCATTTTGACACTCATTGTCACAGAGCGGTGTGGAAACTAGATAGTGAACGTGACAGGGTAAATAAGATTTAAGGAACGAATGCACTTCCGTCTCTGGTTAATATATGTACTCTTCTTATGTGGCATCTTCCTAATCAGGAAACCAGTGTCATTTTCCTGATCTAATGACCAACTCACAATGGCAAAAGTCAGTCAGGGTGTATGTACCATCCGAGGGATTTAGAATAATTTGAGTGAAGATTGTCTATGGGAGAGGCATAGGTTTAAGGAGTAGCATTGGTATTCTGGATGACCACAGCCTATCATGAAGAGTGAATTTGAAGCAGTCTAATAAAGATGGTTAAGATGTTTTCACAGTGGAGAGGGAGCAATTTATTGCTACTTAAAAAAAAAAAAGAAGAAGAGAGAAGGAATTACCTGGAATCTATGGCAAAGCTATTGAAATTGGGCACAACACATGGCGCATGAAGACAAGAAGAGAAGCTCAGATGCTGGGCTAGAGAGAACTATATATTTCCCTTCCTTTGTAAATCATTATTTTTCCACTAGAGAAGAAAGGGTAAAATCGTGCTGAATGCTTAACATGTTTGAAATTACCTCATAACTTTGTATATACAAACACATTTAATTTCCACAACAATCTAATAAAAAGAGGCCAGTTGAATCTAGACAACTGCCTATTTTACTATGGCCTGTGAGCTAGGGATAGTGTTTGCATTTTTGAATGGTTATATAAGTGCCTACATGATGTCCTCCGTTTACCTTTTGGCCTGCAAAGCCTAAAATGTGTATTAACTGATCCTTTAAGGAAAAGTTTGCCAGCCACCGTGTTATGTGTACTTTTCCCCCCATTACTTTTCAGAGAAACTGGAAGGGAGACAGGGAGGAAGGGAGAGAGAGAAAGACATGTCTACTGGTTGCCTCCTGCATGTATCCTGACTGGGGGCAGGGAGCAAACCGCAACCCAGGCATGTGCCCTTGACCGGGAATCAAACCCATGACCCTTCCGTGCGTGGGCCCCATGCTCTAACCACTGGAGCACACCACCCAGGTCCTGTGCTATGTTTTCATGCCTCTCTTGCAGAGGAGAAAATCGAGGCAGTCAATTCTTTTTGTTGTTGTTGTTTCCAAATAATAGGACAAGGATTCTAAATCAAGCAGTTTCCTTCTAGAATGCGTGCTCTTAATTATGCTACTGCTCTGCACCCGAGAAATGAAGAACATTTATCTTTGATGACGGCTAAGAGGGAAAAGTCCAATTAAAAATCACGCGCACCATCAAAATACTCGTAATCACTGCACACTTTAAGTCCAGATACCGACTTAGGACTGTAGGTGAAGAAGCCGAGCTTTGCCCCGGGGAACAACCAGTGATGATGAAAATCCACAAATAGGCCCTGGAGAAACGTTGACAGACAGAGCGGCGGGAGTGGAGTCTAGGCAGGACTCCCATAGGCCTCTGCTAAGCAGGGACAGAAAGAGGAAATGTGGGCAACAGCCTATGTTCAGGGTTTCACCAAGCCTCAGGGACCCAGAGGGCAATCCCCTTTTCCCTCCAGGAGGCGAAGGTTCGAACGACAGTGAAGATGATCAGATGAGGCTGCCTGAAGACAGGCCAAAGCCGCATGCTGAGTCTCTCAGCAGCCCTCAGAACTGGGCCAATGAATGCCACCCTCCGGCAGCCATAGAATATCTGTGTTTGGCTTTTAGACCAACATCCAGGGCCCTGGGCCTCCTTTGTGCCTCTCTCCTTCGTGTGTAAATATGTTTTGTGTCTTAGCTCTTGTTCAAGAGGCTATTCCAATTCTTCAAGAAATAGTGGATTGAGGAAACAAAAGAAACCAGTACAGTGGGGCCTTGACTTATAAGTGTCCCGACTAACGAGTTTTTTGAGATATGAGCCGTCTCTCGGCCGATTTTTTGCTTTGAGTTGTGAGCTAAGATTCCGGTTACGAGCCAGCTTCAGATACCCCACTGCTAGTTGGCGCAGCGAACGTCACAATGAACGCCACAACATCAGTCCAGCATCACGTGTCTCACTCATTCACTTTTTGATTTGACATACGAGTAATTTGAGTTACGAGCTCCGTCACAGAACGAATTAAACTCGTAAGTCAAGGCCCCACTGTATCTCTTTTCAGTGGAGGGAGAGAACCACTGAGGATTTGCAGTTTGGGAGGCTGGAGCTGTGGTGATCGATAAGCATCCACAGCTGGTCCAGGCAGCCAGCACAGAGAGGTGGACAGAATCAGAGCTCAGATGGGAGCTGCCCACCCACTGGGCATGCCTGCCTCCCAGTAGCTCCACCAAAATCATGGCACCAGGAGCTCCAGCCTTTAGTTCCAACCTGCCCAGTCCTGAAGCAACCTCAGGGCACCTCAGAAGTGAAAGCAGAAGCTGAGTAGGTAGAAGTGGGGAAAGGAAGGCAAGGATATACAAACCTAGGTTTTCTTAACCGGTGAGCCTCTGTTACATCAGTGGTAACATGGGCACGATGTTCTCTACCTCACAAGGGTTGTGTTACTGTTAGGGGAAGAATTAGAATATCCGGGACCAGCTATAATTATCCTATATAATAAAAGCCTAATATGCAAATTGTCCCCTAGACCAAGAGTTTGACCGGGAGTCTGACCAGGGGGCAGGGCCAACTGGTCAACCAACTGTGGCCCCTTCCCCCAGACGGGGGGAAGGGAGGCCCCAGCCTGCAGCTGGCAGCTGCTAAGGACCCTACCTGTGCACGAATTTTGTGCACTGGACCTCTAGTTAGAAATATTACTCGTGCTCTGTTAACCGTGATTGTTTTGTTCTGATTAAAGAAAGCACATTCCAACCTGGCTGGGAGTTGCACATGGGACCTGGGAGTTCACCTGGAAATGTGGCCCATCCTCTCCATGTGGGAGCTGCCTATTATCATGGAAAGAGTAACAACCTTGTAGCTGAAACCAGAGGCATCAGCCCCTTGCATAACCACAGGCCTTTGCACACCCCCAGCCCACATTACCTCTAAACTGCCCATTTTGCATACCCGTTCTTATCCCTTTTTCCTGCTTCCCCTTGTAATCTTAGTCCTTCTCCCCAAAATAAGCAGCTGGCTTATGGGGGCTGCCGAGCAGATTTTTGTGGATAAGCTACTGCTCTCCCATACTGCTGGTAGTATTGGAATAAACACTCATACATGATTCAACCCTGTTCCTGCTTAATTAGCGCAAGTAGCGACAGGCAGCCCAGACCCATTGATTTTCCAGTTACATTATCTTTCAAAAAAGGGAAATATTCTTGGTCCTTTTTTGTACCTGAAAGTCTTACACCAAAATTCTTTCATTCTACTATTAAATATCTCCAAAGGAGATCACCCTCCCTAACAGGGCATTAATTTCATCCTAACTTCTTCAATTCTGTGTGTGTCTGAGTGTTCAATAGCCCAGAACACAGGACTGAGCCCGGGCTGAGGCCCCCTACTGTCTGGGCTGGTTCTGAAGCTCACAGCACTGCCTCCCCTGTAATGAAAGCCTGTTTCTGGACCCAGCTGTCGTGTGCCTGCTTCCCAAGCAAGGCATGGCGACACTTTGATTTGCTTCATCACTAACTGCTTTGGCAGGAAGTTCTTGTTTGAACTACACTTTAGAAAGAAAGAAAGACCAGTAAAGAAAAATCACGACTTCCTCCTTTTACTATAAGCTCCAAACTATTGATCCTTCTCCAACACTTCATTTAGCATCAAACGAAATTTATGACAAAGGGTAAAAAAAAAAAAAAGAAAAGGAGATCAATACAATACTATAAGCTCCAAACTATTGATCCTTCTCCAACAGTTCATTTAGCATCAAAAGAAATTTATGACAAAAGGGCAAAAAAACGCAAAGAAAATAACACAAGAGGGAA
>NW_006299479.1:2032823-2039952 GCF_000327345.1 Myotis davidii
AGTCTTTTCTAAGTATCCATGCCTCAAAGACCAGTTTTCTGGATAGTTGCCTTTCTTTCTCTCTCTTAGATAACTAAGACAATTTACAAGAGAAAAAGAATATGATGCCAGCATAAGAAAAGTCCATTCAAGAGTAACAACTTCGGGAAAGGGTGCATGGGTGGGAACTGAGCAACCAAAGAACTTATATGCATATATGCACAACCACAACCCCTGGACACGACTATAGGGTGGTGAAGGCCGGGGGGTGATGGCGGGGAGAGAGGGAAAGGGAGACATATGTAATACTTTCAACAATAAATATTTTTTTAAAAAAAAAAGAGTAACAACTTGCTGGTGGTTCTGAAAGAAATGGAAGCAAACTTCCTTTCCTCGCACACATGGTTCATGTATTTCCTACCATTCTGCCTGGACGCCATCACCAAAGACGGGGTGGAAGCAAAGCCAGCCATTTCCTTTGGAGCACTGGCCCCAGCTCTCAGGTCCCTGTGGTGAGGAGCCAGCCCCCTGTTGGACTCTGTTTTGGGTGTATGCACGCTGTTGACTTACTTTCAATGAATTTGAAGTTTCTACTACTTGGCCCTCCTAACAATGGTGGTTCCTTTCAGCGCTGCTCCCTATGCATTGATCTGGTTGATCTCTACAAGCTCAGCAACCCTATTTCTGAAAATGTCCTGCCCCAGGGATTGGCGGGGAGAGAGGCAGGAACTTGGCCTACTGGTTGAGGCGCAGGGATTCGCTGGAAGAGAGGGAAGGCCTGGTTTGCAGATGTCATGGAGGAGATGGCTGCAATGTCCATGTCCACCCTTAAAAAACAACAACACACTAATAAGATAAACTTGATATTTAAACAGCTGTACATATTTAATGTATACAATTCAATGACGCTGAGGTGTGTACCCATGAAACCATCACCATCATGAAGGCTGTAAATTAATCCATCATCTCTCATCTCCCTAAGTTTCCTTCCACCCTTTTATTGTGTGTGTGTGTGTGTGTGTGTGTGTGTGTGTGTTTATGTTAAGAACACTTAACATATTAACATAATATCTACTTTCTTTGTATTTTTTTAAGGACTGACCAATCAAAAGTTCAGAGAACTTTTATGTTTTTGTGTGGGGTTTTATTTTGTCCAAAAATCACAATAAGCTTGGAAGAGAGAGGGCGCTAGAACTTGAATTTCTGAGCAGATCATTTTCCATGACAACACACCGCCTCCAAGGCACATGGGTTTGTGTGGCTGATCTGAGTGTGATATGCACACTTTCTGGGGACAACATGACACCAATTTGGAAAGATGGCTTTGTGGTGTGTCACCACAGAGCCTGTCGGCAGATGGCAGAGGGGCCTCAGGTTCCACGACAGCCTTTACTTAGGAAGAGGTCCCCAGGTTCCATCTGCTCCATTGTTTTCCGAGAACCGGTATCTGGGCTTCCCATAGGGCTGCCAGGTGCCTGGGAGCATTTTCCCCCAAGACATTGCTTATGCTCATTTCCTTCCCTGGCTCTCTCTAGAACAAATGTTGCAGTATCTCCCTCGTTTAAACATACAATAAGAAGGCAAGGGATCCATTTTACCATTACCCAGGCCACCACCCACCTTCAATCTGTACCCAACTTTGCATTCTGTACTGTTACAATATGGGCTCTAGAAAAAAACAAAACAAAACAGGTCCGCTTGGACACTGCACCCCCTCTCCTGGAGACGTCTCAAGGACTTTGTCCCTGTAGTTAGCCCCTCTCGTACCTTCATCAATGTTACCCTCGTTAGTGGGAAGCTGCCTATTGTCTTCACTAGCAGAGAGGTGTGGACAAGGAACCCGGAAGGCTGGTGATCCTTGAAGCCCTGGCAAAGGTCAGAGCTGTGCACCCACTGTTAGTCCAGACAATGGTAGCTGAAGCAACTTCCCCATTTATTATTATGTAAATCCTTGCTGATGGGCTAGTCTTCATGTTACTGGGAATTGCCTGCCTAAGGGCTATGGGTGGATCCCAAACCAATAAAATGCTGGTGAGGCCTGAGCACCAGTGGAAGTCCTTCCTCTTGAGTTGGACTTGGCCTCCTGGTCTCCCATATTTCCAAATTATTATTTCTTGTCTTGTCTCTTTCATTTGTATGCGGTTCCTCCTCCAGATCCTGAACCCTGAACCATGGGGGACGTGGAGGGAATAAAATTTACGCACTCGTTAGTGGGCGAGGGGTCATTCCCGATAGCATGGTGCCCACTATTTTATTCACTGATAGAGTCTGCCTGAAGGATCACCCCCACCCCTCCAGGTACCACTTAACAATTTTACTTCCCTGATAGCACAAGTCTCAAAAGAATGGTTCATACTCACTATGTTCACTTCTCCATCCCAAATACCTTTGGAGACCTGCTCTACTTGGTTCCCTGCCACTGTGTCAGTGCTACTCTAACTCTAGTCAAGGCCACCGGCTCCATCTGCATTATAAAACCTCATGGTCAATGGCCAGAACTCAGCTTCCTTGGCCTCTCAGCATCACTGACCATATCAGAACTTCATTCTTAACACGTGCTTCATGTGGCTATTGGGCACCTCTAGCCCAGGTTTCTGTCTTACATCACCGGTCACTTTCTCTGTGCTCTTTCCTGGTCCTTCCCTCTCCTACCAACCTTACACGTGTTGGCATTTCTCAGGTTTCTTCCTTGACAAATTTTCTCCTGCTAAACTCTCTCCCTGAGTAATCTTATTCAGTCCCAAATATGTGTTTCTTTAAAATATATATATATACACACACACACACATACTATATGATAAAAGGGTAATATGCAAACTGACCCTAACAGCAGAACGACTGGGAATGACTGGTCACTATGACACACACTGACCACCAGGGGGCAGATGCTCAGTGCAGGAGATGCCCCCTGGTGATCAGTGCGCTCCCACAGGGGGAGCTCTGCTCACCCAAAAACCAGGCTGATAGCTGCCAGCACAGCAGTGGTGGCGGGAGCCTCTCCAGCCTCAGCAGCGCTAAAGATGTCCGACTGCAGCTTAGACCTGCTTCCCACTGGCAAGTGGACATCCCCCAAGGGCTCCCAGGCTGCCAGAGGGATGTCTGATTGCCAGCTTAGGCCCGATCCCCCGGGAGCAGGCCTAAGCCAGCAGGTGGACATCCCCTGAGGGGTCCCAGACTGCAAGAGGGCACAGGCTGGGCTGAGGGACCCCACCCCACCCTGAGTACACAAATTTTTGTCCTCCAGGCCTCTAGTGTGTGTGTGTGTGTGTGTATTATTTCAGAGAATGGGAGAGGGAAGGAGAGATAGAAACATCAATGATGAGAAAGAATCATTGATTGTCTGCCTTCTGCACGACTCCCACTGGGGACCGAGCCTGCAAACCAAGCATGTGCCCTGACTGAAAATGGAACCATGACCTTCTGGTTCATAGGTCAATACTCAACCACTGAGCAATGCCAGCCAGGCCCAAATAGGTGTTTTTATCTCCAGCTTATCCCTAGAACCCCAGGTGTATATTTACCTCCTTACCTAAAACTTGATTTTCAAAAACAAACTTCTTAACTACCCTTTTATTGATTCCACCTCTAGCTTTCTCTATTTCGGTGAATAATTCAACCATTCTCACGCCAGGTGGAATTTTATCATGCCTCATGCCCTAAGCCCTGAGCAAATCCCAGAGGTTCAAAGTCCCAGAAATTTTCTGAATATAGCTAGAGTGATTTTTTTAATCCTTCACCACCTTCCCCTATCGTGCGCCAGCATCTTCTCTCACCTGGATCACCATGAGGGTTTTCTAGCTACTTCTACCTTTGTCTTGCTGCAGTTTATTCTCCACATGGCAACTAGCATGGCCTTGAGGAGCAAATTCTCCAATAGCTTTCCTTCATGCTCAGACCATAATCCGAACTCCTGCAATCATCCCCTACAAGACCTTGTCTGATCTTCTTTGTATTTGCTGGTTTCTGAGCATGAAATCTCCACTCCTTCCCCTAAATCTTCACATGGCTTCCCCCCTCGCTTCATTGGGAGCCCCCCCCTCCCCCACTCAGATTTTATTTATTCAGAGTAAGTTCATAGTCTCCCTATTTAAACGGGTCCTATAGATACCTTTATCCTACTAAAGTTTTCTTTACAACACTCGCTGAATGAAATTATAATGCATTTTCTCAATTTTTAATTTTAAAAAGGAAGATATCATTTTCTCTCTTTTTTAGCACTGAAGCCCCAGAGCCCAAAATGGTACTTAACACACAGTAACTGCTCAATAAGAGATTGTTGGGAAAAATGAATAAGTATGTGAATGTAAACATCCTATGAGCTATGTGATTATTTAACGTGAAGCACGTGTGTTGAGAATGAGCTTGTCAATCAGGCTGGTGTTAAAGATAAAAGAATGACTGTTGTGCTAACCCACAGAACAGCGGTTCTCAACCTGTGGGTCGCGACCCCTTTGAGGGTTGAACGACCCTTTCACAGGGGTCACCTAAGAACATCGGAAAACACATATATAATTACATATTGTTTTTGTGGTTAATCACTATGCTTTAATTATGTTCAATTTGTAACAATGAAATTGGGGGTCACCACAACATGAGGAATTGTATTAAAGAGTCGCGGCATTAGGAAGGTTGAGAACCACTACTATAGAACATGCCCACTCTAAGTTCTCCTCCTAAATGAGCAAGAGAAGTAGGTGATTTAAAAAAATAATGATAATAAACAGCTTCTCTGCGCATTACCGTGTTAGTTTAAAAAAAAAATAGCAATATACTTGATACTATTTGTATTTGCTTTCATAGCATGCAGTCCACATTTTTCAGCCTGACAAACCAAGACTACTACCAAACAAACATAACTTTTTTTTTTTTACCTGTAATTATTTCCTTCTATCATTGATCACATTTAAAATGCCCCACCTTTTATATGAGTACATGTTTGCTGGCTCTATGCCCTAAAGTACGGTATATCCTTTTACCTCTTAAGAACCTGGTAATATGCCTGGCCAGTTTGGCTCAGTGGTTGAGTGTCAACCTATGAACCAGAGATCACGGTTTGATTCCCGGTCAGGACACATGCCTGGGTTGCAGGCTCAGTCCTCAGTGTGGGGCATGCAGGAGGCAGCCAATTGATGATTCTCTCTCATTATTGATGTTTCTATCTCTCTCTCCCTCTCTGAAATCAATAAAAATATATTTTAAAAAACAAGAACCTGGCAACATATCTCCTTCTCATCCTCTGTTCTAATATCACATCTGCAAGACCTTCCTCTCTTTCATTTTCAGAGCTTCCATAGCAGCTTCACTGTACTTCTTGTCAGTCTTAGAGAAAATATTAGCATCTAGGACTATTGTATTTTCCATGCAAGATGATGTATTTTTAAAATCAGGGACTATATAATTGTATAACTAGCAGCTAGTGGTCTGTGTAGCCAATTACAGATGGTCGATGAGTCATTATCGAATGAGTAAGTGAATCAACAAATAGATGAAGAAATATTGAATAAAATAAAACAGGGTTATGGTCTGCAAGGAAGAGCTAGGGTTAAGGAACAAAGAAGTGGGTTAGCATTTGGCCCCCAGAAGCTCATAGAAGTGATACTAACAAGAGCCAAGTACCTCACTATGAAACGTCATCCTCAGGAGTGTGTGTGTGTGTGTGTGTGTGTGAGAGAGAGAGAGAGAGAGAGAGAGAGAGAGAGAGAGAGAGAGAGTAGTGATGACAAAAGCAAAAACATTCTCCATCGAATAAATATTCCTCCTTATTCTTGGTCCAAGGCACCTATTCTATATCTGGTTTCCTCATAAAAACTCTGCTCCCTGATACATAATGAGGGTGCTCCCCCTCTGCATAAGAAAGCATCTATTAGTGGAGGGCTGGCCAATGTCACCATCGGTCAGGATCTGCCTCCAATGCTATGGTTGCTCCAGGCTGGTCACATTGTCCTCCGCCCTGCCCATCCAGATAGGAGAGGATCTCTGGGGTCTTTGGGTTAGCTTTCCTCCCCGCCCACAGAGATTTCCACTATCCATTGCTGCTGTCAGGGCAGCACTGCTCTGGGAATGCCATCCAAGTGTATGAAATCCCAACAAGGGTCACAGGGTGATGGATCTTAAAGGAGCAAAGATGTTGGCAGGTGTCAGGTCTACTCCCCAGCCTTCAGAAACACTGAAGGGAGAATGGCCATCGTGGAAACAGGCACAAACAAAAGTGTTGCAAATTACACTTATCAGGCTACCTTACGGGTTTGCTTTGTATATTCAGGATAGCTTTCTGTATGGGAGACATTTTGGATGCTACTAGCCATCATAGCTAGAGATGTTAGATATTTAATTTCGAATGTGTACACCCAGTAATACAATGTGGGAATCTAGAGCATGGGTGGAGCATTTGCTTGGCTACTTTCGCATTTCTTCACACATGTTGTGTGACTGTAATGTTTCAGTCTTTATTGCCAATGCCATGCATGATTCTTTGCAAACAGGTGATAAAGGGAAGCCATTAAGCTATTATTTTTACTTAGAAATTCATGGTGAAAACTCTGAACTGAAAATGAGGCACCAATTTTTAAAAAAATGAAATGACCCTTAACAGCAAAATCAACTAACCAGTCCCTCTGGAAATTCCTGTCCCGAAATAGAAAACTCAGGGCTGGTCTGGGCCACCCAGTGTTAGATAAAGGGGGTCCCCCGGTCCCATCCCCAAGGACCTTCACACTTGGATCATCACAACCTTTAGAATCGGGGAAAAAACACAGTCTGACTACCGACAGCAAAATCCCTTCATTTCTTAGGGATTAATGGGAAGGCTTTAACAAAGTGTTGCGGATTCTAAATTAATCTTAAAACATAGACGTGCTTTCCCACGTGGCAAACCCAGACACTTTCTGGCTGAGCTGCATGTCATCTACACGTGGGCAGATCTTTATGTGTTGACAGAAGCAAGCCTTGCAAGACAACTACAGAATGTTCTTCCAGGTACAAGAAATAAAAAATGTTCTTAAGTCACCTGGGTTTCCAGCAAGGACCGTGAGTGGAGGAAAACCATACGTCCTAATGAGCTTATTTTGAAAACCCTTTGTTTCTCCTTCCAGAATCTGCAGGGCTATTTCTCCTGTGTGTGGGGTTTGCATAATGGACTCTGCCTGGGCAG
>NW_006299479.1:2039989-2049059 GCF_000327345.1 Myotis davidii
AAATGGCAAGGCCGACCCAGAAGTGCCTACCGGAGTCCTCCTCGCCTATCTGCCAGCAGGTGCCACCACGTGACCTCTGAGCCTGTGTAACTGTGCACAGATGACAGAGAGGAGGGTTTGCACAACCCAGGCTGATCTGGAGCAATGAATAGCTTCTCTCAGACACATTTCACATTTCTGACACATGCATGCATCTATGTGTACATTTAATTAAGCGGGTCTTTCTGCTCCCCGCCCTCCAAAATCTGTGATGAAATTGGTGGTGCATTTCAAAATCAATTGTATCTCGGAATCAGGGAAATAGAGTTTTACCCTTCATTTAAAAATCAAAATTATAATGAGCACATATAACAAAATACATACAGTATGAAGAACACTGTATTTTTAAAAATCTCTAAGTTACTTAGCTTAAATATTAAAATTCATCGTCATTGAAGTTTTGAAGTTCCCCTCCGATCCCTTAGGGTCCACCTGCTCCCTGGCTCTCCCACAGCTTCAAAGGGTCCCACCAGCCTGGTGCTCCTCTCATTTCCAGAACACATGTTGCTGGGGAAGTTTATTTCTGGCTCCTTCTTGCATTTCAAGCTTGAAGTCTTTCATTAACTTGTTTACTTTACCTTAAAAGGATCCTATCTGCTCCAGCATCTCGAGCATGTGTGACTCAGAGCCATGCTAGCTTCCCTCTGGGCTCCAAGGAGAAAAACACCGCTGTGCCCTGGTCCTCCAGAGCCCCAAGCACAGAGCCCTGCCTCCTGCTGCCTCTGCAGTACCTGTCCCCTGTGCTGCCTTCAGGAAAACTGGTGAAGCATTTCTGCCCTCAGTCTGCCCTCGTCTCTTGCTTCTCTCTTGCTTCCTTGGACTGAATTGACCCCTTATTCCAAGATGGAGCCTCCCTCCTTAGTCTAAACTCCTGTGAACAGGGTCGACTCTATTTTGTATCACATGAACATTGAATAACTTGGGAGTATTAATCCCTTTCTTAGGCATTTGATTTTTAAAAATTTATTCATTTTTAGAGAGAGGAAGGAAGAGGGAGGGAGAGAGAGAAAGAAACATCAATGATGAGAATCATTGATCTGCTGTCTCTGTGTTCAGAGGTCATCATTGAACCCCTGAGCAACACTGGCCAGGCCGTGTTTGCTTTTTAGCCTTAATTATGAAAATAGGAAATAGCATTTAAAAACAATTTTCTTCTTAATGGAACTCTATGTATCCGCAGGCCATGAAGACCTGGAGGAAATTAATTGTAACCCTAAAATCACAAGTCAATATTTTGCATATGCAAAGGAAGTCTAGGGATAACTTTCCAAAAATCTTTTTGCACAAGTGGGTGAGAACGCGTGGGAAAAGAAAACATGGCGCATGCTCACTCCTCTCCACGTGTCCTAGGTCTTTCTGCAGAAAACCAACCAAGCTGAACTGCCTGTGACCACGTATGGACTAACTGTTCTTGGGAGCTATTCAGGACAGGATAATGTGAGTTGAATTAGTAGCTGCTTCCTCTTGCAGACCTAAATACTGAGCCTACTGGCCACCAGTTCAGCCAAATATACTTTAAATACATGACTGCCTGCTCTGGAATGACCAGGGCCACTTTCAAGAGGCATATCCCCTCCATGGAGCCCTGGAATCTGTATTTTAATAAGATGCTTGGATGATTATTATGTACATTAAATTTTGATAACATTACTTTAACCCTTTACTAAATTTCTCTCATATTTCTTCTCTATTTCTTTCTACTCTTCAACTGACTGTAACCTCTTCTTCCCCTTACTCTACCAAAAAATTCTCAAATATTAGTTGATGCAAAGCCCTAATATTGTCTGCCCCTTGTCCTATTCCTTCTTCTGACCTATATGTTGATGGAGAGCACTTCCAGCACAAATGGAGTCAGCATTGGAATCTCAGTGCCACAGAACCGAAGACATTCTAGGCATGATAAAGAGAGGCGGCTGATTGTGTTCTTCAAGGTCATCCAAGTCACACAGAAGTGCACGCACACACAAAACCCACCCACGAGTTCCTTCCTATAGCCCATGGCTGTCAGGGAGGTAGACACAAAAGATCTGTGGCGGTCTCAGCTCCAAGGCTTTCATTTTATATGAATGAGGAATCTATGTACATGCACACGAATATAATGAGAGAATTATTCCATATGTGGATAGATCTGAAAGATTAGTGAATACTGATGTTGATTTATATTAAGAGAGTTTTTTAAAGCTATCTATACTAATAACAGCCTAGGTGGTCATCATTCCCTCACGCCGTGATGCCCTCACGCCATCACAATCCCACAATCCATCACCAGGAGGCCGCGAGCGCAGTGGGCACGCACAGGTGGGCAGAGACTTGATGCTGTGTGCACGGAGGAGGCAGGGCCCAGTGGCCACTCCACACAGCCAGGTCTGGGGGTCCCACGACCCTGAAAAGCATGGAGGCAGGAACCCTGGCTCTGGCCTACCTCTTTGGGGCAATCCATCGAGGAGCGCCAGATGGGTGGGTGGGGCCTACCTCTGTGGGGTGATCGATCACAGGGCTCCCGCACTGTGAGAAGGCACAGGCCAGGCTGGGGGATGCCCCCACACCCGAGTGCACAAATTTCCTGCACTGGGCCTCTAGTAAAACATATATTTGTTTAGAAGCAATGCTAATTACTGTGATATCTACTATTTACAATATTTTGCCTAATCACTATGTAAAATGATATTTACTATGCATGTTATAATTACTTATTATCCTCATTTTCATTAGTGTTTACATTTTTTTAGGGCAAGGATAAAAATGTTCCACATTTCTGTACCCTACAGCCTACTATGACAACAGCTTACAGAATGTACATTTTCAGTAAAACACTTAATGAATTAATGTTTATGCTTCACTCTTGTTACATTTGTGTCTATGCATATTTATGCAAATGGCCCCAGTAAATCATTGGATCCCTCCACACCACACACACGCAGACCTTTCCTACTAAACCTGAAACTTTCAGAATTGGGGGATGAAGCCTTTCCCACACACCTACCATGAAGAGGAGAGAGACAAGGAGAGAGAAGGAGCACAGAGGGGACGAGAATGGAAGGACATGGGGAATAAGGAAAGAATAAATTGTATTACATCGTACTAGTAATTGACAGAAAATATTCTGCAATACATGTAACAGTTGTCAAACATACAATTCTCCGAGTCCAAACCACGGTTTTGAGTGATTGCAGCTGTATGACAGTGCTCTGGCCCCTCCTCAGACAGGAGTGCAAGACACCATAGTGTGCTTGCTTCTCTATTCACACCACAAGTGTGCACTCAAGCACTGCTTATGCTAGTTTATCCAATTCAAAACTCACACTGGATACACCTTTAAAGCTGTGTTCCCTCCTTCTCTAGAATTGGCCTTTATATACTCTAAGTATCAAATATTAGAAAAAGAAAAATAGTTGAAGATGAAAATGAAGGAAAAAAGGAGAACACACACACACACACACACACACACACACATGGAAAACCAAAAACAAACAAAAAAAAAGCCTTAAACATACCCTGATCCATCCCAGAATGCAAGATCTAGTAATCAGGTGTTCCAACTGCTTCTTTGGTATCTTTCAGAAGTTCAAAGACTGTAGTTGTTGGTTAACTAGTGCTTCTAATCCATGTGGAAACTGAACTATGAATTTTCTTTTTTAAAAAATTATTACTGTCATATTTGCTTTTATCCTGCACCACCGTCCGCCCCTAATTTGTTGACATCGCATTCAACCCTCTCTCAAATTCATCCATTTCCTAATTCCCAATTTCTTTATTTTTGTACCTCCCGTAAAGCATAATCCTGAGTTTTATGTTTGCTTGATAACATGACCAATTCTATTTCTAAATGTTCAGGCTTTACAGATATTAGCATATAACATGGATTTCTGCTTATAACTTTAAAAACATGAATAAATAAAATATTTCTCATGACTCTCTTTCCTAATCAGAGAGAATTTTACTTTAGTTACCTTAGTAACCAGAATGTCAATCATTTTCTCCCCATGCCAATCCCTTTAGATTTCACAGAGAGCAACATTTTAAAAATAGAAATATTTCACATTCTATTTAATGCTAGAATTTGTTAAAAAAATAAATGTCCTACTTATTTGACCATTTCCTTAAAGAAACAATCCATTTTCCTATCTTTTATAGATTTTATTTTTCAATTGTAGTTTATATTTACTACTATTTTATATTAGTTTCAGATGTATTGCATAGTGGTTAGACTATCATATACTTTACAAAGTGACCCTCCCCCATATTTCAAATACCTACTTGGCACCCCACATAATTATTACAATATTATTGACTATATTCCCTAGGCTGTACTTTACATCTCTGAAACTATTTTGTAACTATCAATTTGTACTTCTTAATCCCTTCACCTTTTTCACCCAGCTCCCCAAACCCACAATCCTCTGGCAACCATCAGGCTGTCTTCTGTATCGATTAATCTATTTCTGTTTTGTTTGATGATTTTGCTCTTTAGAGTCCACATGTAAGTCAAGTCATATGGTATTTGTCTTTCTCTATCTGACATTTCACTCAGCATAATAGTCTCTAGGTCCATTCATGCTGTTGCAAATGGTAAGATTTCATTCTTTTTTGTGGCAAAGTAATACTTCTTGTATATGTGTACCATGGCTTTCTTATCCACTAGTCTACTGAAGGGCACTTGAGTTGCTTTCATATCTTGGCTATTATAAATAACACTGTAATAAACTAAGGGTGCATATGTTCTTTCAAATTCTTAATTTGAGCTTCTTGGGATACATACCCAGAAGTGAATTTGCTGGGTCAAAAGCAGTTTTATTTTTAATTTTATCAGGAAGCTCCATACTGTTTTCCATAGTGTTTGCACCAGTCTGCATTCCCACCAGCAGTGCACTAGGGTTCCCTTTTCTCCACATCCTCACCAGCACTTGTTATTTGCTGATTTACTTATGATAGCCATTCCGACAGGTGTGAGGTGATATCTGATTATGGTTTTAATTTGCATTTATCTGATGATTAGTGAGTGACATTAAGCATCTTTTCATATGTCTGTTGACCCTCTGTATGTCCTCCTTGGAGAAATGCCTATTTAGGTCCTCTGCCAATTTTTTAATTGGACTGTGTTTTGTTTTGGGTGTTGAGTTGTAAAAATTCTACATCTTGTATATTAACCCCTTATCAGATGTATCATTAGCAAATATCTTCTTCCTTTCTGTTATCTTTTGGTTTTGTTGATGGTTTCCTTTGCTGTGCAAAAATGTTTAGTTTGATTTAGTCCCATTTGCTTATTATTTTTTGTTTCCCTTGCCTGGGGTGTTTTATAAGAAACAATATTGCTAAGGGATGTCAGAGATTTTACTTCCTATGTTTTCTTCTAGAAGTTTTATGGTTTAGGGTCTTACACTTAAGATTTTCATCTATTTTGAGTTTATTATTGTATATAGTGTAAGGAGGTGGTCTAGTTTCATTTTATGCACGAATCTGTACAATTTTCCCAACACTATTTACTGAATAGACTGTCTTTACCCCCACTGTATTTGCTTGCCTCCATTGTCATAGATTAATTGACCATACAGGTGTGGGTTTAATTCTGGGCCCTCTGTTCTGTTCTATTGATTTATGTGTCCGTGTTAATGCCAGTACCATGCTATTTGATTACTATAGCCTTGTAGTATAGTTTGACATCAGGTAGCATAATACCTCCAACTTTGTTCTACTTTCTTAATATTGCTATTGTTATTTGGGGTCTTTTATGGTTCCATATAAATTTTGGATTTTTTCCAGTTCTGTAAAAAATGTCATTGGTATTTCTAAATATTTTATATTTTAACGTATTATAAGATAATTTCACAATTTTCAACTAGTTTTATAAATTTTCATTGGCAATTGAGATTCCTTTTTTGTGACTTGCTTGCAATTTTTATGTGATTTATATATTACGCATTCTTGCTTTGAATACTGCATTGGTTATATACATTTCAAATGTGTTCTAGTCAGTGGCTTTATTTGTTGTTGCTTATGGCATGTTCTATACAAAAGTTTTAAAGTTCTCTCTATATATACATCATGCAGTATGTTATATTAAGATGTGTTCTTTTTTAAAATATATTTTATTGATTTTTTACAGAGAGGAAGAGAGAGCAATAGAGAGTTAGAAACATCGATGAGAGAGAAACATCGAACAGCTGCCTTCTGCACACCTCCTACTGGGGATGTGCCCACAACCAAGGTACATGCTCCTGACCAGAATCGAACTTGGGACCCTTCAGTCTGCAGGCTGACACCCACTGAGACAAACCAGCTAGGCAAGATGTGCTCTTTTTGCATAATGTTTAAGAAATCTCCCACTACTTCAAAGGCTGAAAGTTGTTATGGTAACTTTTCTTCTAAATGTTTTAAGGTTTCCGTCTGATCTATATGGTCTTAAACTACGAGATATTAATTAATTAATTAATTTTTGTAGATCTGAAGTAGGGATTTAATTGTTTGTTGTTTTTTCAGATAAATAATTGGCTCAGCATTACTTACATGCTCTCTCCCCACTGATTAATAATGTTACCTCTTCACTTATCAAATTTTCTTGCATAAATAAGCATATTTAGGCTCTCTCTACTGTGACAACTCTATTTGTTCATCCCTGCATCAACAACACAGTTCTAATTAATACAGAGTAAATATTCTTTGTCTTACAAAATTGCCTCAAAATTTATAGATTCTCTCAACATTTTTTCCTTTCCTTAAAAAACTCCTGTCTATAGAATTTTCTCATTTTTCCATCCTGTTGGTTAATAGTTTTATTCTGGAATATATAAGTTTTTTACACATTAAAGAAATTAGCTCTTGTCTTTCATAGATCGTATAGGTTTTTGTCTCATTGCTGTTCATCTCTCATTTACGTTTTGGTTATTTTTTTTTCTAAACGTAGACCTTTGGGTACTGGTTTAAACATTACAAAAATCAATTTTATTGTTTATTTCCTTCGTGACTTCTGCGATAAATTAAAACTTACGAAATAACACTTAATGACATTTCTCAATGATCAGAAATAAAACTCCTTAAGTAATAGCTTTTCCCACATTTATGACAAATAAATGAATGATATTATATCTTGTGACAGTCCATCCCTGCTTTTTGCTCATTCAAATTTACATGGCCTGTAAATTAAATTCTGAGTTATTGACTAAATTTAACACACTTTACTATGTAATTTGTATTCACGAATAGACCTTAAATTTATATTCAATCTTGTAATAGATTCAGTATTCATACTTAGAGTTTTATATTCAATAAATTGTTCTCACGCAGAGGGAATAAATGTTTAAGAAATTTCCTTGGAAAATGTGCACATGTTGGCCTATTGCCTTTGCACGCAGAAGAGAGTTTGGCTGGGTATACAATTCCCTTGATAACAACCACTTAATCTTAAAAATCTTTAGAGACAGATGTGCCTCTTCTAGTTTCTCAGTGTTAAGAGGTGTCTGATATTAGCTTGTTTTATTGTTTTTAGTGTGGTTCATGATAGTCCATGTAAACTTCCAAATGTTTCATTATTAAGGTTGTTTTAATAAGGTAGGAAGAATCTCGGTGAAGAGCAATCCTTCCTAGTTGTAGCTTGAGCCCTTTTGTTCGGTTTGGGAATCCTTTCTCTCTCTTGATTATTGCCTCCCTTCCAATTTTTCTGTTATCCCTCTGTCTCCCCCCGAGCCCCCCATCATTATCTAATCTCTAAATTGCATCTCCTCTCTCTTGTCACTATAGTGTAATCTCCTGCTATTGTCGTCCTCTCTTGGTCCTTTCACTCTGCATTTTAGTAGGGAATCACCAGTTTTTCTTTTGCATATTTGATCTGACTTCCTACGTGTGTTTTTATTTCCTTTGCTGTCTTTTCTTTCCTCAGACAGCTAATTTAAATCTCTGATTTCATCTTAACATATCCTCTTACTATACTTCTTGTTCACGTTCCATGAAGGTCAAATTCTGTTCTTCTTCAGACTTCATACCACACACACATTCATTGACATTAGTCTGTTTAGAAACAACTTTTATGAGATCAAATTCTGTTCTTCTTCAGACTTCACGTAGGGATCTTACATTTGTTTCACTGACATTAGTCTGTTTAGAAACAACTTTTATGAGACACGTTTTTCTTTTGGGTTTTCCATAGCAGGTATCCAATCCCTTTAAGCTGTCATGTTTTCCAAAGTCCCAGCCTGCTTTTGTTTTGTTATGTTTGCTCATTCTAGCTAGGTGAGGAAGCTATCCAGGCTTGAGTTCTTGCGAATATTGGGGGAGAGGGTCAGTTAGTGTTCTTAGCTCCTTTCTACGACCTCTTAGAATAGATGCTAGTGTCAAACTACTACCAGATGTAGATGAGAAAGACATGTACATAAATTATGCTCCTTAGCACACTTTATCTGCTGTGTCTACCACTGATTCTGTTACTGTGACCATGTCTTCTAAGTAAGAGAGTCAGATGCTTATGGTGCTCTCTGTGTCAAGCAAAATATAAGACACTCTCTCCCGAAATAGCACTGCTTTAGGGTGATTTCTCTCTCTGCCCTGGCTTTTCACACTTGACCTTAGATGCCCTATGCAAATAACACTTCCTACCCTTACTCACAGCCCCATTCTTCGGTATGCTGTACATGGAGAGGAGTTCTGGCCTCTGAAAATATGCAGAAAGAGATACACTGATGAGGGCATAGACACTGCTGTTGGCCTGTTTTACTCCTAACTTGTGTCTATGGCACTCGGCCACTTGTTTGCTCAGTGGTGCAATTCCTGCCTCCTGGACTCAGGGGCATAAAGATGGGTAAGTTGCCTTATTCCTCCATCTTCTCTGCATTATTTGAGCTGTGCTAGACCAGCATGTTTCAAAATGCTTGTAGTGCAAAGGCACATGCTTAGGGCAATTCTCATCAATAAGGCAGCTAATAAAAGAAATATCTCAGC
This sequence comes from Myotis davidii, assembly GCF_000327345.1. Lineage (NCBI taxonomy): Eukaryota > Metazoa > Chordata > Mammalia > Chiroptera > Vespertilionidae > Myotis > Myotis davidii. Next base: position 2,048,957 of record NW_006299479.1, read on the forward strand.
ACTGACAATCTGTTCTTAAATTTGTTTACAATTTTGTTATTGTTAAGGATAATTTTGTCAATTTCCATGAGGTTTTTTTTTTTTTCATGAAAAAAATTTTCAA
>NW_006299479.1:2049174-2053786 GCF_000327345.1 Myotis davidii
ATTTTTTTATGAAGTAAAAAGGGAGTGGAGTAAGTGTTCCGTGGACTACAAATTGGAAAGCACCAGGTAAAGGGCATAATGAGATCTGTGCGTTGCGTGTCAATGATGGGGGATGCTATTAACATATTTCTTATAAACATGAAGTTAAGCAGTGTGATGGAAATAGAGTCAGAAATGTTGGATATTCAGCTTCTTCTTGTTAGCATTGACTCTAGGAATGCAGAGATAAACTACATACTAATAGCTTCTATCTTTAAGAAGCTTACCTCCTATGTACGGCCATCATTGATGTAATGAATGCTCTAACAATGCTTAGCTCGGGATTCAGAAGAGGTAACCTGGACAGGATGATCCCATTCAATAACCTTTGATCTGGATACTCAGGAATTCTCAGGCAGGCCCGCTGCACAGGGGTTTCTTGGGGCAAAGGGAATTGCGTGTTCAGAAAAACAAGGCAGTGAAACAGCCTTTGGCACAAGGAAGCCAAAGGGATTGGGGAGCCTAGGGAAATATCCCTGAAGGGGCAAATGAGGGGTGGCTGGTGAGGAGCCCTATATACCATGCAAAGGAGATGGCTATCGTTGAAGTAGCAAGACTGTGAACAACCCAGATGTCCATCAACACGAGAATATATAATAAGCGGTGGATATGTATCCAATGAAATATTACGGGGTAAGAAAAGAGAATGAACTGTAGTTCTGTGAATCCACAGATAAATTGCAGCCCGGTAAAGTTGAATTAGAAAAAAAAAAATCACTGAGGTGTCATAAAACATCTCCCTCCATTTTGTTCATTAAAGACATATGCCAATAGCCATAGCTGATGACTACAGAAGAAATGCACTTTACTTTCAACAAAGACACCGAAACACTGACATTGATAAAGATTTTGCTTATTTTGGTTCAGTGATCAAGAGAGACTGCAGCCAAGAAATCAAGGGAAGAAGGCTCAGACTCCAAGGGCAGCAGCAGAAGAATTAGGACAGAAAACCAAGAGCAAAGGTGGGTCATTAGAGACCACGGTTAAGATCATCCAGACCCTCAGAGGCCCAATTATGTGCATGAGTGTGAACGCTGGAGAGTGAAAAAGGCTGATAGGGAAAATATTGATTCATTTGAAATATGGTGTCGAGAAGAGCTCCAAAGGTACCCTGGGCTGCCTAGACTTTCTTTGAATCCTCGAGCAAATGAAGCCAGAAACATTTCTGGGGGCAAAAAAAAGACAAAATTGAAGCTGTCTTACTTCTGGCACATGCTGACAACAGGGAGAACACAATAGTGAGCCCGGAGTCAGAGCCCACTTAACAGCACATACCACACACACATTCAATATATTTCATATATTGTATATTATATGATAATTATATAATATACAGTATATAATACTATTTATATAACTATATAAATATATGATATAGTGTATAATACTATTTATATAATTCTATGAATACATTTACATATCTTATCAAACAATATGTATGTATTTTACATATATTGCATATGCAATATGAATATGTTATGCATGTATATATTTACATATATATATATATAATGTATACATACATATTTAAAATACATCAATAATAAGTACAAATTTCAGGAAAATGGTTACCTCTAGGTTTTCCTCTGAGAGGGAAGAGGCTGGGAAGAGGAAGCAGGGTGATTCCAAAGGAATCGGTATTATTCTATACCTTAGCTAAAATGGCGCATTCCTTCATACTATTTCTCTCTATTTTTTATTCTGTCTCTATTAAAAATACTTTTATTCTACCTATGGAAAATGTAAGGAAAACAATAAACTTATTTTCGTCCTCAAGTTAATTACCCTACCCTAATGAGCCTTGCTATTTCAAGGAAAAGGGATTTTCTAATTTTAATGATAATAAAAAATCCCAATTATTAAAACTCTTTGATGTCCAGAAAGTCAATCTGAAGGTTCAAGTGATTTTTAAAAGCCCTTCCTCTTCAAACTGGAACTGAAGGAGGGGAGGAAAGATCCACAAGTCTCTAAGACAGCAAAAGGCCGGATCGCAGGGAACGCCAAAGGCCTTGATTGGGCTGTGGGGTCATTGCTTTGGCCACGGAGGAGACCGCACCTTTCCACTTAACAGACAAAGTGAATGTAAATTTGCTCTCTATCACAATACCCCCGTTATTAAATTTAGTAAAAGAAAATTGCGCTGAGAGCTGAATTTTAGGCTTAACTCTGTGACGCCCTCTTTTCTGTATGGGCCTGATCAGCTCAAACTGAGAGCTCATGACTGGGAAAATAACCGTCTGCGGTTGCCTTGTTCCTGAATGTGAAAGATGCCAGGGCCCACTCTGACACAATTTCACAGTGGCCTTTCCCCCTGATTGTCGAGCAGGAACCAGCATTCTTGCTTGGCTTCCCTGGGAGCGAGGCAGCTGCGGGACGGAGTCTAGTTAGTATTAACCGCTGCCGTTTCCAGCGAGCCCTGGGAAAATGAAACGGAGCATCTGCAGCATGAAGAAAGATTATTTGAAGAAAATATGAAAATGCAAAACTCTGTCCTGACTTGTCAGCTTTGCAGATGTCTTTCCTGATATTAAAAGATCTTCCTGTTTCCTGTGTGTGTATTACTATATAAATAAGTTTATACAAATGGTCCTTTTTATTTCCACCAAAGAGCTGACCCTAAACCTAATTTTTTGGTTAAATGACGTTGAGAAAATATTCTCAGTGCAAGTGATTATGACGTGTTGCACCTGAAACTGACACCTGGGCTGAAATCAAGGTCCTCATGTGTGTTTAGAGGTGTGCTTAACTATCCTGACAGCAACGTGACTTACATTACTGGCTCAAAACTATCCCCATTTAGCATTTTCAGTATCTTTTCCTGTTTGAAAATGACCAGTCCAATCTCTTCTAACTAAATAATTTTCCCCGACAGAAAATGATCTCGCGGATGTAAAATGTATGCTATATGGGAAGAAGTCCCTGATGGGAGCTTAGATTGAAAGTATGGGGAGGAATTGCTCAGATTCCCTTGATCAGCACAAGTGGAAGTATAAGACTATACAGATAGTGTGTTTATTGGTGATGAATTAATATATATTTGGAATAGGAGAAAGAGAGTAAGAGCAAGAGAGAGAGAAAAAAAATGTTTGTATTGGGATGCCAGAGAGGAACATACTTAGATAAAAGTGGTTCCCTTTTCATAGATGTATTTACTATTTGCATGTGAATTCTGTGTCTATGACCTTTGTCTATTTATCTTTTGGCTTGTCCATCATTTTCTACTTCATGGATAAAGCATTTTAAATTTTGGCAAATTTCCTTTGCCTGTCACTTGTGCTACTCACATTTTTTTCAGCATGTCTTTTGTTTATGGTAGTTATCTCAATTCTGAAGATTTAAATTTTTATTGTAGTAAGTCATATCGGCCTTTTCCAATAGGGATAAGTTTTAATTATATAACTGGCTGCTCTTTCCATGTATACAGATGCCATGCCTCAACTATCCTACCTGTTGTGCTGTGCAGAAATGTGAAGCCTTCTCTTTGCCTTTTAGGACGTCCTTCAAACACTGAATTACTTACCCCAGTGGTCGGCAAACTGCGGCCCCTTGAGTGTGGCTCTTCCATAAAATACCACGTGTGGGCGCGCACGTACAGTGCGATTGAAACTTCGTGGCCACACTCAAGGGGCCAAAGAGCTGCATGTGGCTCGCGAGCCGCAGTTTGCCGACCACTGACTTACCCAATACCAAAGTGTTGAATAATTGATTTGACTCTGAGGAGGTGACTTTTGCAAGAACCAATGAAAGATTAGCAGATGGATGGGCCTTCAGCCCATAAATGCCTGAGAGTCCATTTAGGAGAAAGCCCTGCTCATGGAAATTAGCCAGTAGCATTTTGATTGTATTCTTACTTCTGTTTCTCTTTTTTTACTCTGTTTTGTTTCCACCAATGCTCATCAATTCTCAAGAAAGGTTCCTCTCATCCTTCAGAAGAATTTCTTTCGCAAGAATTTAAAATAAAGTAGTACTCACAATTAGTTTCTGGGTAATTTCATGTAGTCATAGGAGGCAGATTTCCCACAGCTGCACATAATTGAGTTCAGTTCATCATCAGATCTCAAGGGTTACTTTCATATTTAACCCCCCAAGCAACATTTTTAATGCCACCAACTTCTCCAGGCTTACAAAGTCTGCAATGTAAAAGCCCTTATTGGAAGCTTTGAAATTTATCCTGCCAGGTGTATTTCACAAAGATTATTTGCAAGGGCATGTCAATTAAGTCGCTTTGCAGTTCTTTCTGCAATAGTGTTTTACATTTATAAGGTACAATGTGTTTAAAACATGCTCATGCACCTCATTTCACTGCTTCCTTCAATATCCTCTTGAAATAGAAAAGACAATTTTTATTTTTTTTTTCACTTGTCAGGTAAGACAATAGAGGCTCAGAACTGGTAAATAACTCGTCCCATTCTATCTGTCAAATGTTTATTGAGCATATACTATGGGAAGAGCATGGGTCAGCCTTTGAGTTAAATATGTTCCAGAGAGCAAGAGCTTACCACTGTCTAGTGAGGTATGATCCCTATGCAAATAATTCTATTAAATAAGCATCTCATAACATACATGTAGAGAG
>NW_006299479.1:2053900-2060501 GCF_000327345.1 Myotis davidii
CAAGCCTACTTTTGCCCCACCTTACATATAAGGAAGGGAGAATCTGAGCATGAAGTTTGGAATTAGAGAATTTGGACAAGAATATCCTTTTCTGAGTCTCCGATTCATTATTTGTAAAATGGAGCTGCAATGTGCTGTTAAGAAAAAAGGTCTTAGAGTCCTAGCTGGTTTGGCTCAGTGTACTTTTAGTCTAGAGGGTTGGCCTGCAGACTGAAGGGTCCTGGGTTCGATTCCAGTCCAGGGCACATGCCCGTGTTTTGGGCTTGATCCCCCAAGTGGGGCGTGCAGGAGGCAGCCGATCAATGATTCCCTCTCATCATTGATGTTTCTATCTCTCTCTCCCTGTCCCTTCCTCTCTGAAATCAATAAAAATATATTTTTTTAAAAAGATCTTAGAGTCTGCGTATATTTGTTTATAATCGGCCACTACCATGTGCCAGGTTATAAACTTTGCAATGTTACTGAATATTTCTATACTTTAATATTTTTTCTCATTAAAGAGGAATAACAGGGTCACCTCATAGGTATTTTAGTGACTATTAAGAGAAAGCTGACAGTATCTACTGCCTAGTAAATACTCAGAGTATGTCAGTTGTCATCATTATTTTAGTTCTAATAATAGTATGTTTGGAAGCTCAGAAAAGGACTTGATTGACAATATGACAATGACTAGGGTTTGAACAGCGAGTTGGATTATGATTGGCATGGGATTAAAACATGCACACTTCCTTGAAATGCAGGATATTCTTGAAGAACACGCAGTTATCATCTTCACTGAGAGATACGCTCTTGGCAAGTTACCAGAGGACTGTTTAGTTGAAATAATTATGAAGGCCTTTGGATGGCAGTTAAAAAATTTGTGGCTAATTTAGTAGGTACCTGGGGACCTCTGAAAATTCCCATCAACAGTTAATATTGCCAGACGTGTACAGATTTGTCAGTCTGGTTGGTGTAAAATGGTAGCTGACTGTGGTTTGGTTTTTTTTGGCTTCTCCTGATTATCTATGAGATTAGGAATCTTTTTTATATGTGAATGGCTAGTATCTTCAAACCTTGTAAGGGTTTCCACTACTCAACAAGGGCCTAATAAATATTCATTGAATAAATTAGTAAATGAACAAGTGCTTGAATTGAGTGCCAGGTACCTTCCTTTCCCACAGACATCGAGGATTTTTGACAGGTGTATATAGAGACCACTTGCTTCTTGCCTAAGGTGTAACTTCAGTGAAGACCATGTGAGCCGAGGGAGACAATTCCTGAAATACCCATCTTGGCCATTCTCTTCATTGCAAAGGTGACCCTTCAATCACACTATGAAGAAACTATTTCTTGGAGATGTGTGAGGCCTTGGGCCTTTCCAGAAGTGGACACTATAATGTAGAAGCTAGCAGCCCACCGTTGGAAGAGGAGACAATTACTAACCAGCTGTTTCAACATGAGCCAATCCTACACCAGTAACGCCAACTGAGAATCCCTACTGAGCGGGTTTGGCCTTTGCAAATGGATTGCTCAACAACTCCTTTCCTTAGTGCCTGTAATTAGGAGACAATTATGACCTAACTACAGTTACCCAGATGATGGAACCTATGTTAAAACATCAGTTATAGTTAGCTATGGTGAGGCCAACAGATCAGGAGACAGCTGCTGTTGAAAAGATGGTTAGTTACATTTACAGATCCCAAGAGAAGGGGGCCCAGCATGCCTTTGGGGGCCACATGCAGCAGCATTGGGGTGGGTTAGGAGGCAGGGGGATGGGAAACAGCTGGCAGGTGTCTTTCTTGTCGTTTCTACACACCGGGAACAGGCAAGGCAGGGTAATTTCCAAGAAAATTTGTTAAGCTGCCATTTTTACTTTATATTGCATTATTAGCTTTGAAGAGTTAGGATAGGCAAGTTTGAATAATTTCCGTGGGCTCTGGGGCACACAGGCTGTCTGGTACCTGGCTCCAGGTGACTGGAGCAGGTGGATAGTGACCTGGAAAGTGAGAGCCAGTAGAGGAGGAGGATGGGGGCACAAGCTCTGGAATGGTTGGTTGGCATCGGAAAGGCTTGCTCACAGGCTAGTGGTGTACAATCTCTAGGAATTGGCTAACACTGGGTGGAGGCAGCTAATCCCCAGAAGTGAAAACCTCAGAACACAGCAAATAAAAGACAGAAACAGAGACTGTTTTCCATTTCAGAGCATCATTCCCTCTTACATCTTAAAGGCAACCTATGGGCTAATAATTGCTACTATTTATTGAAAATGATGTATACACTAGATTTTTTAATTAGTTGCTTACCATACTTTTTCTCAATAACCTGGATGTTAGTGTCCTAAACAAAAGGCTTACATTGTCTCAAACATTTGCAACAGTGAGAGAGAGTAGATATGGTCTCTGAGATCCAAAGGGCAGACTGACGGGGAAAATGGGTGAAAATCAACAGGGAGAGAGACATACCCCTGCAGATGTAATTCACCATAATAATGTTCCAAAATGCAACAGAGTGTTGTCATGTGACACCAAGAAGTCTACATCCCAGGACACACTGTTTCTCCTACCTGTCTTTCAGGCCAGAGAATTTCTGCACTGCCGGGAATTTTATACCTAGGGACCCCTATGCTCCCATTAGATCCAAGACATGAAGCTTCCCAACCAAGTTTATGTCCACAAAATCCTTAAAAATTAGAGGCAATATTAAAATAACATTTGGCTGAGTGCTGAATGTTCAAGGGTTAAAATCAGTGTTGGTTATCTATGTATATAAAAGCCTAATATGCAAAGTGTCTCCTCAGAAGTTTGATCTACTGGGAGTTTGATCGCTCACTATGATGTGTGCTGACCACCAGGGGGCAGTGCGGAATGAAGGAAGTCCCCGCCAGTGGTCGGAGGCCGCTAGGGACCCTACCCATGCATGAATTCTGTGCACTGGGTCTCTAGTAAGTTATACTGATGAACTTCTGAGATATAGAAAAAGTTGGAAATTTTATCCCCTTCTCCCCCTCCCCCAAATTGAATGAGAATAGGAGGATACCCTGAGATTCCATACTAACAAAGCAGTCTGCTGAAAAGGAGGGGCCAAGTCACTTTAACATACCCAGCAAAGGGAAACTACAGAGCTAAAATTATATTCAAGATTTAAGTTATAGTTAGTTAACACCTCTATAAGCATTTACTTAATGACACCCTCATCCCCCACCCCCATGAAATTCTTTTATCCAAGAGTTTAATTAGCTGACTGACAGCATATGTATAAGACAGAAAACTTTAAAATGACTGAGTATATGCAGGCATACCCTAGCTCCTACAAAACCCAGACTGAAGAAATTTTAAACTGTGACATTTTAAATATTCTAAAGAAATTGGCTAAGCTAACACTTTACTTTATATTGCATTATTATTTTTAAAGATTCATCTCATTAAAACACAAGCTTATCTTGATCATAAATAACCACAGTCTAATAAGTAAAAGTATATAACTTCATGCCAATTCATCTCACACCCCAAGTGAAATAATTCCCTAGTGGTGTAATATACTCAAACATTTCCATCTTACACAGCAACTTCCTACATTAACCACAGAGGGAAAAGATCTATCTTTATTCTTCACCATTTTGCCTCAAAATCAACAACCTGTACATATTAAATACTAGAGGCCTGATGCACTAATTCATGCACAGATGGGGTCCAGCTGGGCTGGCCAGGAGGAGGAGCTGTAGGTGGTTGGCCGACCGGCCCTGCCTCCTGGTCGAACTCCCGGTGGAACTCCTGGTGGAGGGGACAATTTGCATACTAGCCTTTTATTATGTAGGATGATAGACCATTACCTCCCACTATCACCTGAGTGCTCTGTTTTGCCTAGCAGAGTGTCTGATCCATAAGAAATGCTCAATAAATTTTTAAATTTTAAATTAGAATACAGTTGATATACAATGTTATATTAATTTCAGGTGTACAACATAGTGATTCTACATTTATATACCTTACAGTGTGATCATCACAGCAAGTCTAGTAACCGTCTGTCACTGTACAAAGTTATTACAACATGTACACTGCACCCCCATGTCTTACTTATTTTATAACTGAAGTTTGAACCTCGTATTCCTCTTCACCATTTTTCACCCATCCCCCATCCTCCTCAGTAAATATTGAATTAATGTTGAAAAGCTCCAACCTCCATCTCATTTGGTGGATGTCAAAGGCCACGGAAGAAGAGCTTAAACTCGAAAGAGGAGGAGGGCTAAGTTTGCTCCCTTTGCCAGGTATTTACTATTTGTGATCATCACGTGACTCCCTGGGAAAAGCATCTCCCCATCACTAGACTGGACTGGCCAAGACAAAAGGCAGGCGGTGGGGCAGAATCAAGGGATCAAAGGATGGGTCTGGCTCCTGAGCTGAAGGCGAACCTCACCATGCAGACCACAGCCCTACTGCACCAGCAGAAGCCTCTGTGTAAGCTCTCACCTGCTCCGCAACACCCTTTCCTCTCAGGGGACTTGGATTAACTTAAATGAGAAAGAGCTCAGTCTGATCAGTAGTAGTAGTAGTAGTAGTAATGGTAGTAGTAACGATAGTAGTAGATTATCTACCTGAACATTGTGGAAGTTAGGTCAATAGATTTCTTCAACTTCATTCCAAAAACTATTCTAAGTGTTCTGAACATGACATGCAATATGAGAGCAACTGTTTCCACCATAATATTTCACAATTTCCTGTTAGTTTTTATCTCCTTTCAATATCATAATAGCCTTGTCACATGATGATGCAAGAAGAGCCTAATCAACAAAAATGAGAAGTTTCATTTTTGAACTCGGAGATGTTTATCCTCAAATTTCTCAATCTGTCATCAGCCTGCTGTCTCTTAGCCTCTTGGGACATTACACCACAGATCCTGATGTAGCCAAGGCTTTCAGGAAATCATTTCATTAATGTGTGGTGTGGGCAGTCCACTTGATGACCATTATCCATAGATCATACACTTATTCAAGTTACGCAGATTACAAATATTCAAAAAGGAGAATAGGGTGGGAAAATAGTCTCATCAAAAATGGTAAGTTATCATGAAATTGGTTTTGTTTATTTGATAAAGAAATATAGGAGTCTCGCCTTGCTCTGTGGTGAGAGCTTTGGCATGGGCACTGAAGGGTCTTGGGTTCAATTCCCTGTCAACGGCATGTACCTGAGTTGCAGGTTCCATCCTCAGGCCCTGTCAGGGCATATGCAGGAGGCAACCAATCGATGTGAGACACACTGATGTTTCTCTCTCTCTCCTTCCTTCCCTCTATTCTCTCTTTTAAAAAAAAAATCAAGCCGAAACCGGTTTGGCTCAGTGGATAGAGCGTCGGCTTGCGGACTGAAAGGTCCCAGGTTCGATTCCGGTCAAGGGCATGTACCTGGGTTGCGGGCACATCCCCAGTGGGAGATGTGCAGGCGGCAGCTGATCGATGTTTCTCTCTCCTCGATGTTTCTAGCTCTCTATCTCTCTCCCTTCCTCTCTGTAAAAAATCAATAAAATATATTAAAAATATATATATATAAAAAAAATCAAGGGAAATAAATATCCTCGGGTGAGGATTAACAACCACAAAAAAGAAGCAATACAAGAGTCTTGGATAATATTTGCAAATAAATAGTAAACAGAGCAATGTTGATGCCAGACCTCTGTCTTATAATTAAGAATCCTGTAATAATACTAAATGATGATCTAAGGCCATCACCCGATGAAAGTAAGATGGGGGTTGGGGGGGAATGAACAACTGGGCCCTTAATAGCCCAAGCCAAATGTTTATAGTCAGAGCGAGATAGAGGGATACACAGGCTCTGTGGGCTGAGAAGCCATTAACAGCCAAGTGCTTTAAGTAGAGGGATAGAGCCCTAACCGGCTTGGCTCAGTGAATAGAGTGTCGGCCTGCTGATTGAAGGGTCCCAGGTTCGATTCCGGTCAAGGGCATGTACCTGGGTTGCGGGCACATACCTAGTAGGGAGTGTGCAGGAGGCAGCTGATCGATGTCTCTCTCTCCTCGATGTTTCTAACTCTCTATCCCTCTCCCTTCCTCTCTGTAAAAAATCAATAAAATATATTTTAAAAAAATAGAGGGATAGGGCTTAAATATCCAAGGAGCACATGATATTCCCAAATTAATCTCTGCTGTTTGCAGGACTTTCTTTTCTATTTCTTTACATTCAGAAGTCTCTCAAGAAACTTCTGACACTGACAGGTAATTATTTGATGACAAAGAGGAATAAGGATGATAATGATTGTGATAATGAGCACTATCGCAATGTATGTTAAATACAGTCATGAACGGTACTTTTGCCAAGCCACCGAGGTTTCCTCACCTGCAGGACTACTTATCATCAGTTGAAATTATTAGCAAGTGCAGGAAGGTTTCCAAATTCTCTCAGCTGTATCTGCTCCCTGTGAAAAGAATATGGAGCTTCCAGTAGAGTCAGCCTCTTCTCAACTATGTATTTATGAATATGCAAATGCATATTGAATGTGTGCATGTATATATATATGTGTGTGTGTGTGTATATGTATACATATATATGTATATATGTGTGCTATGTGTATTAAAAAAGAAAATAGCATTATCTCATTTAAGCTTTAGAGAAACCCT
>NW_006299479.1:2060631-2074540 GCF_000327345.1 Myotis davidii
GTATATGTGTGCTGTGTGTATTAAAAAGGAAAATAAGCATTATCTCATTTAAGCTTTAGAGAAACCCTGTCAGGCAGGTAGTTTAATCACAATTTTATATGCAAAGAAACAAACATTCAAGGAGTATTGAATGTTTTGCAAAAAAATACAGAGGTAGTCATCAGAAATAGCATTTTTTTAAACCCAGGCATCTGGTGGCAAATCTCGTTCCAGCTAACGGGAGAAGAGCGGATAAATTTTTTAGTTTGAAGGAAGATCAGATATTGTCACTATGGGCTTGTTCTATTGGACGGCCAAGCTACAACTCCAAGGATAGCACTAATTGGTTAGGAAATCATTTCCATACAGAGTTGATACAAGTCCTCATGTCAGACCTGAACACAGCCTGTCATTGCAAAGCCAACATTTATTAAATGTGTGACCACGGCTAGTCACTTCACCTCAGTATGCCTCAGTTTTCCCATCTGTAAAGATAATACCCATTTAATAACTTAATTTAGTAATTTAATTAAATGGTAAAGGTAATATATACAATGATTTCTGTGAAGATGGAGGATGTAGAGAGCCTAATATAGTGCCTGACATTTAGTAAGCAATCGCTAAAATTCAGCTTCAGCCTAGCGGTTGAATGTCAATTTATGAACCAGGCGGTCACGGTTCCATTCCCTGTCAGTGCACATGCCTGGGTTGTGGGCAACTGCAATTATTTCTATTATTGGTCATAGGGTACATGTTGTGTCCACACTGCACAGAATTTGTGAGGTCACTCCAGAATGAAAGCAGTAATTTTTTAAGCTCTTACTTTGAATGCAGAGTATATGGGAGGAAAAGTGGACCCTCATTTCCCTTAACTTAGTGTGAGTTGCTATGCAGCCAAAAAGACAAGACACGGATGCATCTCTGGTAAGAATAGGCCCAGTCCCAGACAGAAGTGACGCTGACTGGAGAAATCCTGGCTGATTAACAAATAAAAGTAAAAGGTACGGGGTAGGGAGCCAGGAGAAGAGAGAGATTGACACATGTGTGGCTGGTCTGCGACACGAGCTGCCTTAGCCCCTCTGCTGCCTCGGGCCCGCTGATGAAAGACGGGGGACATCTTCCCAAGTTCTGTGAGAGCAGCACAGCTGTCGTGTTCAGGAACTTGGGGAAGAAACGTATGCTTCCTGCCAAGCTTTCGCTGGGGACAAGCTCAAGGCTTCGCGCAAACAGAACGGTTTTTTAAATGATTGGAAAGGTTCCTTCTCCCCGACAGATGGAAAGTATCAGAGATTAGGGAAGCGTGCCCGTGCGAGCGTGCACATATGCGAATGTGTGTGTGCGCACCCACGCTTGCACACATGCGTTTGGTGAGTAGGCCATCGATAGAACTTGAAAACTGTATTAAGAGTTTGGGGCTTCTCTGTCACTGCTTCTGTGGTTGTTGCCTTGTTTTTCTGCTATTGCATTGTGTTTTCTCACAAACCTATTTTTTTATGTATTTTTATTGATTTCAGCGAGGAAGGGAGAGGGTGAGAGAGATAGAAGCATCAATGATGAGAATCATTGATCGGCTGCCTCCTGCACGCCCCCGACTGGGGATCGAGCCTGCAACCCAGGCTTGTGCCCTGTCCAGGAATCTAACCTAGGACCCCTTTAGTCCGCAGGCCAACGCTCTATCCACTGAGCCAAACCGGCTAGGGCACAAACCTATTTTTTTAAGTGAATAATAATCACAACCAGTTTTTCCTACACAGTTACGGAATAAGGGTTTACTACAGCATTGGCATATATATATGCATAATAGGTTTTAGAAGTTTTTTCAAAAGCTTATCACACCTCCCCCACACACACACAAAAAAAATACACAAACATACAATTTACCGTCCTCCCATTATGAACTCATAAAATGGCATACCCACTCAGCTTTTATAACAAGAAAAGATGAACCTGGTTTTTTTATTTAAAAATATTTTAGGGAATTTCTCAGAAAAAGAAATGGGGGGGAAAGGCTGATATTTCTCCTCTAGATCCTTCTATTCTTTGGATATTTTAATCTCACTTGCCATGTGGGATGATTAGAGCAGTCAAGGTAACTATGGCAACACTCAATCCCAGAGTTGACATCTTAAGTGCTGCCTGAAGTTTAGCCAACAGTTTATTGCACCAGTGCCTTTTTGCCTAGTAATTGTAGGAGCTGTTGATGGAAGTTTCATGTAATTAAGGGCCATTTTGGGGGGGACACTCTTCCATGATTCTGAAACCTTAAGCTAACTTCGAGAACACAATATTGGCACGGCCAGAGTCAACAACTCTAAATATACATATAATCTCAGCCTTAGAGGATCATCCTTGGAATATAGGCATTCCTCAGTGATGTTGTGGGTCTGGTTCCAGACCACCACAATAAAGGGAATATTGCAAAAAAGTGAGTCACAAGAGTTACTTGGCTTTTCATTTCATATAAAAGTTGTGTTTCCGTAGTCTATTAGGTGTGCAAAAAGTGCAATGTCTAACAAATGTGCAGATCTTAATTTAAAAACACTGTGTTGCTACAAAAAGAGAAAAAGGCTAGCCATCATCCGAGCCCTCAGCGAGTTGGAATCTTTTTGCTGGTGGAAGGCCTGCAGGTGATGACTGCTGACTGATCAAGGTGGTGGTTGCGGAAGGTCAGGGGAGGGAAGACTGCAGCAATTTCTTAAAATAAGAGAACAGTTTGCTGTATTGATTGACTCTTCTTTTCATGAACGATTTCTCCGTGGCGTGTGATGCTTTTTTGATAACATTTTGCCCACAATAGAACTTCTGTCAAAATTGGAATAAATTCTTTCAAATCCTGCTGCTGCTTTATCAACTAAAACCGTGTAATAGTCTAAATCTTTTGTTGTCATTCAACAGTCCTCATAGCATTTTCACCAGTAGTGGATTCCATCTCAAGAAACTATTTTTTTGCCCAGCCAGTGTGGCTCAGTGGTTGAGCAGTTGACCTATGAGCCAGGAGGTCAGAGTTCAACTCCTGGTCAGGGCACATGCCTAGGCTGCAGGCTTGATCCCCAATAGGGGGCATGCAGGAGGCAGCCTATCAATGATGCTCTCATCATTTATGTTTCTATCTATCTCCCTCTCCCTTCCCCTCTGAAATCAATAAAAAAAATAGATATTTTTTCAAAAGAAACTACTTTCTGTGTTCACCCATAAGAGGCAAATCTTCATTTATTAAAACTTTATTATGAGATTGCACCAATTTAGTCACATCTTCAGGTTCCACTTTTAATTCTAGTTTTTTTTTGTTGTTGTTGTTGTTTTGCTTTTTCCACCACATCTGTAGTTATTTCTTCCACTAATGTCTTGATCCCCTCAACGTCTTCCATGAGGGTTGGAACCAACTTCACCTAAACTCCTATTAATGTTGATATTTTGATTTCTCTTGATCCCCTCAAAGTCATCCATGAGGGTTGGAACCAACTTCATCTAAACTCCTATTAATGTTGATATTTTGATTTCTTCCCAGAACTCAGAAATGTTTTTAAGTCCATCAAAGGACTCACTATGTATGGCAACCACAGCTTTATGAAATGTATTTCTTAAATAGTAGGACTTGAAAGTTTAAGTTTGGCACCTAGAATGGTGAATCCTTTACAGAAAGCTTTAAATTTACTTTGCTCAAGTCCATCAGAGGACTCACTGTGTATGGCAACCATAGCTTTATGAAATGCATTTCTTAAATAGTAGGACTTGAAAGTTTAAGTTATTCCTTGATCATGGGCTTCAGAATGGATGTTGTGTTAGCAGGCAGGAAAATGTTAATCTCATTGTGTATCTCCCTCAGACTACCTAGGTGACCAGGTGCCTTGTCAATGAGCAGTGGTATTTTTAAAAAGAAAGTATAGAAAGAGACTATAGAGAAGTTGATGCCTCACAGCATTGGACAGCGATGCGGATCTTGCTAGGGAG
Source organism: Myotis davidii (assembly GCF_000327345.1). Lineage (NCBI taxonomy): Eukaryota > Metazoa > Chordata > Mammalia > Chiroptera > Vespertilionidae > Myotis > Myotis davidii. Next base: position 2,064,562 of record NW_006299479.1, read on the forward strand.
CATTTAAGAGAAGTCTGATAGCTCTACAATACAAGGAAAATGGCAAAAAAAAGCATCCAGAACTTTTTCAACCTCTTTTATCTCGTGGCACACACACATCCATTACTGAAATTCTGTAACAACAACAAAAAAAGGGTATAATTTTTATTCATTCACACTTGACAGCTATTGTTGTGTAGGCTTGTTGTCATTTTTTTTTATTTAACAATCTAAGGAAAAAGAGGTGAGTGCCTCTAACTAGATAGTCAACTATTTCATGTTTTAAAAAATCTTGTGGGCACACTAGTTGAAAATCGCAGATATAGAGAAGCTTAGAAAGAGACATTATTTAACAATTTAAGGCAAAAGAGGTGAGTGCCTCTGACTAGTCAAGTATTTCATGTTTTAAAAAGTCTTGTGGCACACTAGTTAAAAATCGCAGATATAGAGAAGCTTAGAAAGAGACTTTCTAGAAAGAACCATGTTTGATTCTTAGCCAACTCCCGGATTCAGGAAGGGTATACCCACTCAGGAACAATCAGAGCAGGATATGGGGCAAATTGAAATATTTCCCAAGACTCACAGAAACCCATCAAGAGTTGGATGTTTCGTTGGCACACACAGCTTAAACACAAGCTCAGACCGAACAGTGACAAACAATAAGTCACTCGGATGCTGGAGAGACTCCTAGAAAGCCAGGCATAAAAGCAAAATGACACTCGTTTCTGGCCGCCTGAAAGATTGGGTAAATGTGGAAAGTTGCGTCGTTTCAAAGTGATTACAGAGGACTAAAATAGCAATGATATACCAATGAATCGGAGGAGAAGAACTATGCATATTTGGCACACTGTATCATTTAAAATATCCAGTTCTCAACACAAATCTATCTATATAAAAAGCCAGCGACCAGAACACCAGGCCCCTGGCCCAGGCTGGCCCCGTCCCCCAGGGAGCGGTTAGGGGCGCCCCTAGGCAATGCGATAGGGTGCGAGCTTGATGGGGGAAAGTCAAAGAAACAGGGGGGAAGGTCTGAAGGGTCTGCGGGGTTGGGGTGGTCGGCGGGAGTAGGTGTGGAGTGTGCTGGGGAAGAAAGAGGAAGGTCCGATGGGAAACGGCTCAACACAGTACCTTTCTCATTGCGAACCAGGAGGCGCCAGCCGGGGACTGAACGGGCGGTTGTCTCATGAGTCCGCTTGGGACCCACATGTTCATGGCAGCGGCTGTGCCCCGGAAACTTCACTGATTCCAAACAGTGAACAGGATCAACGCCAAACAGAAAAACCCTCTCTAGCCAGAGGCCCTGGACATTGCAAGCACCTGAAGGAAACACCACTTAAGGAGGAGCTAAGAACCGGAAGTGGGCGACCAGAGGATTGTGGGATCGTGGAGGAGCCTGGGCGCTGACCGCTAGAACATGGGCCTGTTATTGCGCATGTGCATAGTAAGCCCCTCGTCCTCAGTCTCGCAGTATTTGGAGGTGACTTCTGGTGGGAAATTATTTCATTGAGGTTTGCTGTTCCCTTGCGGGGAGGAAGATCAGAATTAAAGGTTTCGTTTGTTGCCTTGGTTTGAAGCTGGAACAAGAGCCGCTAGTCCAGTGATGGCGAACCTGTGACACACGTGTCAGAGGTGACACGCGAACTCATTTTTTTGGTTGATTTTTCTTTGTCAAATGGCATTTAAATATATAAAATAAATATAAAAATATAAGTCTTTGTTTTACTATGGTTGCAAATATCAAAAAATTTCTATATGTGACACGGCACCAGAGTTAAGTTAGGGTTTTTCAAAATGCTGACACGCTAAGTTCAAAAGGTTCGCAGTCACGGCACTAGTACGACCAGCTCCACGAGGAGCACACACACGTCGCAGGGGCTGCAGATGAAACCATCCAGATCTTTGAAGAGCAGGGCCAGACTCAAGAGAAGTGCAGCCAGGAGTACCTGGAGCGCTTGGCGTGAGGGCGATGAAAACGAGATGCAGAGGATCCCGCTGAACTCATGTCCCGCATCGCCGGGACCCACGAGAGCCGCAAGAAGCTGAAACAAGAGCTGCTGACACCGGCCTTGGACAACCGGAAGATCAATCAGCGCATGAGCAGCCTGAAGCCAGACCTCATGCAGCTGCGCAGGATCCCAGACTAGTGCCCGGTATGGCTCAGCCAGAAAGGCGCCCGGCAGGAGAAAATCAACGAGTGGTTGGTAATCAAAAATGATCCATGGGCACTGCCCTCCCCTGGCTCTGGCTGCCCCCACCAGTTCCTACAGTTCCCCCAAGATCCCCCTGCCTGTACCTGCCATGTTTACAAAGGCCCCTGGGGTGCTGGGCCCCAGCCTGGTGCCCTGATTTTTAAGCCATAGACCTGGGGTCAGGGCAGGAAGAAACTTTGCTGGGCCACTTCCAAGAACCTCAGCTGTGACAAATAATTAAGTATAAAAAGAATGTTTAATCTCATTAATGATGAAGAAATGCGAATTAAAACCAAAATGAGATACCACCAAATTGTCAAAAACTAAGCATCTTAAATACCATCGACCCCATGAAAGAAGCCAGATTCAAAATAATATATGTAGTATGATTCCAGTCATATGGCATGCAAAAGCAAGTCTAGACAGAGAAAAAGATTTTTTTTAAGGGCTGCATAGGCAGATGGAATAAGATTTGAAAAGAGTAGCAGGAAATGATTATCACTATATCTGGGAGAATAGAGAAATGGGATTGTGTTCATGGAGAAGCATAATGAGAAAGGTGCTAGTGATGTTCACTTTTTATTTCTCTGCTCAATAAATAAACTTAGGAATTCCCTTTATAATGGTATGTTAAACTATGCATATGCTTTATTTTTCTGAACTTGAGTTATATTATAAAATAAAGAAAAAATACTTAGAGACACAAAATTTATATATTGTCAAGAGATAGAGAGGGTGTAGCATGGGAGAAGACCAGTGGCTTCAAAGGTATCAGCAATTTATATTTTTTAAGCTAGTGTGTGTTCATTTTAATATAATGAGTTATAGCATAGAGATACAGGGTGTCCCAAAAAAGTGTACACACTTTAATAGATGATTTTCTTACATTTTGAAAATGAAGTTGTATTTAAAAAAAAGAAAATGAAGTGTATTTTAATAAACACTGCCTTTATAATTATTCAAAGTGGGATATACATGTATATACATACTTTTATATGAAAATTATTTCATAATTTAAAAAATGATCCTAACCTACAACCATATACCAGTCATAATAGTTAAAATTATTAGCTGTTATTATAAATTATAAGTTAAAACAATATGAATCTCTAAAACAGAGTCAGCATATTTCATCCTGAGGCCAAAACTGGCCCACCCCTTGCTAAGCATGGCTGTACTAGATGGAGAATGGATTTTATATTTAAAGCGTTTAGGGCAGTGGTTCTCAACCTTCTGGCCCTTTAATACAGTTCCTCATGTTGTGACCCAACCATAAAACTAGACCCCCAATTTCATTGTTACAAATTGAACATAATTAAAGCATAGTGATTAATCACAAAAACAATATGTAATTATATATGTGTTTTCCGATGGTCTTAGGCGACCCCTGTGAAAGGGTCGTTGGACCCCCAAAGGGGTCGCGAACCAAAGGTTGAGAACTGCTGGTCTACGGGAAATAAAGCAAAAGAATAATACGCTGTGACATGGAAATTACATGAAATTCACACTTTAAGTCTATAATAGTTTTGAGCAGCTGAGACAGAGAGCATATGGCCCAAAAAGCCTAAAATATTTCTTACCTGGCCTTTTACAGAAAGTTTGCTAACTCTGCTGGAAAATGCTTTACCCTTCCTTTCCTTCTCAAGGGCAGGTTGCATCCTCTGCATTCCGAAGCCACTGTGGTGAATGGCTACCCCCAGGGCTCAACTGCCGGAGGAGGTCCCACCTGAGTCTGGGCAGGTTTGTATGGAAATAAGCCATCACCATCCAAACTGTGGCTCTTTCTAAAAATAGCTTGCACCCCCATCTCTCTGTTCCAGGCTCCACCCACAGCTGTCACAAGAGCAGTGTGGGAGTCAGGGGAACCTCTCCTGGAGTTCAACAAACTCTGTTTCTCCTGGGGATCCCGCTTTATGGAGATGTGGACCAAGTTGAGACGAGAAAGGCACGTTTCCAGGTTAGAATTTTAACTCTGTGGCTCATCAGATGTAAAATCATAGGAAATTTGTAGAGATTTTTCTGTTTTCTTTTGGTTTCTCTTTCTGGATTAGTAACATCTACTTTAAAGAATTTTTAATGAGATTTAGGGTTAACATATGCAAAAATTCCTGCAAATAAGACATTCCATTAATAGACGAGATTCGTATTCATAATGATCTATTCAGAAGGTATCAGGACAAAGAGAAAATATTCAAAGTAGCCTCCGTGGTATTACTAGGTTTCAACTCTAGATCTTTAAAGACTTCAGGTGCCAGGAAATGGCAAGGAGTGCAATTAATTAATTCAAAAAGACAGGGCCCGGATGTCTGCAATCAGCTCTTCTCACATCCTAAGTGATTTACCACCTCCTCTCTACTCTGGTCTGAATTCAGATTTATAGGGACTCTCCCAAGGCACCTCTTACACACATATCTCAACTCACTTTACAATTCCAGGTGATCCTCATTGTATGTAGGGCAGGGTGGTTAAGAGCTAAGGTTTTAGCAAGTTTCCGAGAAAATAAAAAGATCTTAGAAAAGACATCACTGCTGAAAGTGAATTCCTCAGACAGTGATTCACCTTATTAGGGCCTTTCAAGAAGAAAGGCAGTTTCAACATGAAGGATGACAGAGAGAACAGCCCAGGGAATTACCTGTTTATTCGCATTAGAACACTTGATAATTAGGAAAAAAACACATGGACATCCAAGAGAGTGAGAATGGCTGTAATTAAAATGAGACTGACTTGAGTGTGCTTTCAACTGAACTGGGTATAAAATTATTAATGTATCAAAATATGACATAATCAATTATCCCTTGTTGTTAATTCTTTGAGTCCTACCTTAGAGCCTTTTTAAAAGGATTAGAAGGGAGAAAACTTTCAAAATTGCTTCAAACAAAGGAAGACATCAGGTAAAGGTGCTCATTTCTGGGGAGGTGGTGGTGGATAAGGTGGTAAATTTGCATATCTGGGAGAGCTAGACAGCCCCACCCCTTGGTACAAGGTACAAGTACAGTGGGCTGGGCCATTGGGAATGGAGTTCTCACTAGAAACCAAAGAACTGAGTCGAGGCATAAAGTCTATGGGCTGCTTCAACATCTCAGTGAAAGAAACCTAGGTCTCCCTTTGAACTTCCTACTCCTCAAGGGTCCAGGAAGGGCTGATGGCCTTTCCAGGGCTCTCACAAGTCTGTACTAAGCAACAGTGATGGTCGTAATAACAACATCATCACTCCCAGTTAATGTCCCCAGGTGATCACACTGTGCTAGAACTTGCGCTGGGTGTTCCACACGCACTATTTAATTTCATCTCCAAAACAGCTTTATGAGGTCCTCAAAATGCTCCTACTTATACACGAGGACGCCACGGCTTATTAGTAAGGTCAAGATCCTCAAGGTCATCCCACCAAGGACAGTTTCAAACTCTGCCTCCGAAGTCCATGCTCTTTGCCATTCGGTCTCCCCTCATCTGCCTGTCCGATACCTTCTCACCCTCGCCCTGTCACACATGATACTTGTACGTGATGACTGCATCATCCTGTGATGCATGTATTTTATTCAATTCATGGCTTGTTTTCACTCTTTGAATGCTCTTCGCCCGTAAGTGTCTGTGGCAATGGCTGTTTATTTTCTGAGTTCTCGGAGAGCACAGACTGCGTTTAAGAAACACGCCTTGCATACCATTCAACACCATGTGGCACGCGAAGTGATCAGTAACACAAGTCTTCTGGTCAGAAGGATGTGCCTTCATTCTGTTCGCAGCTCAATGCCACTTCTCAGGAAGAAGAAAAGAAGCTTAAAGAACCTGTTCGATTTCCAAGCGACACAGAGTACCTGCATCGTCACTGCCAGTCCCTCTGGCCAAGTCACGTTTGACGTGCGATGGACAAATCCATGGCCCAGAAGGTCTAACCCAGTGGTTGGCAAACTGCGGCCCCTTGAGTGTGGCTCTTCCACAAAATACCACGTGCGGGCGCACACGTACAGTGTGATTGAAACTTCGTGGCCACACTCAAGAGGCCAAAGAGCCTCATGTGGCTCGAGAGCCACAGTTTGCCAACCACTGGTCTAACCAAAGCTCCAAAGCAGTTCAGGCCTAGGACTGAGTTCTGGCTTTAACACTTACCACATGTGTAATCCTGAGCCAATGACCTCATCCACCCAAGCCTCAGCCCACGGTTCTCAACCGTGGCTGCACATTAGGATCACCTGGGAATCTTTTAAAAATCCTGATTTCTGGGCCTCATCTTCCGGAAATTCTGTTTCTTTGTTATGGGGTGGGGCCATAACATGAGTAACAAAGAAACAGAATTTCCGGAGGATGAGGCCCAGAGATCAGGATTTTAAAAAGATTCCCAGGTGATTCTAATGTGCAGCCAAGGTTGAGAACCACTGCCTTAGCCACTCTCCTCTGTAAACAGTTAGGGTTGGTGATTTCATGGTTTGTCCTCTTGGTTATATCAGGACCTATTTGTCCAGGCCTGATGACCAGACCCACTTCCTCTCCTCCTGGTGCTGAGGATGCCTTTGGGCCTTAACCAAATGCTTCTCCTTGCCCAGGGTTTAGGTTAAACACCCTGCAGTGGAGAGGGGATGGTGGCATCTCTCTCAGCTAGAGGTGGCATCCCTATAGAAAGCCCCAGGGCTCTAAAATTGGCCACCTCTGCTTTTTTTTGTTAATATAGTTTTTATTGATTTTAGAGAGGGAGAGAAAGAGAAACATCAATGATGAGCCCTAGCTGGTTTGCTCAGTGGATAGAGCATCAACCTGTGGACTGAAGGGTCCCAGGTTCGATTCCAGTCAAGGGCACATGCCGGGGTTGCAGGCTTGATCCCCAGTAGGGGGCGTACAGGAGGCAGCCGGTCAATGATTCTCTCTCATCATTGATGTTTCTATCTCTCTCCCGCTCTGAAATCAATACAAATATATTTTTTAAAAAGAAAAAAAGAAACATCAATTATGAGAGAGAATCATTGATCTGCTGCTGAACCATGCACTCCCCTCTCCCCACACTGGGGATTAAGCCTGCAACCAGGCATGTGAACGGACCTGGAATCAAACCGTGGCCTCCTGGTCCATAGGTCGATGCTCAACCACTGAGCCACACTGGCCGAGCATCTCTGCTTTTCTTGAAGACCATTCAGAGACTCCTGGGCCCCTTGCTTGAGGCTGACAGAGGCCCAGGAAAGCTAAGTGATGTCCTCTCTGTGTTGCCATGCGCTGCACCTCCATGTTCACTTGGCTGATGCCCACTGTCAGTGTGAGATGACCCTGTGCAGTGGCTTCCTCCTAGACTTTGCATAAGGAAACTGGAAGGGCTTCCTTGTCTGCCCTTCCTTGTTGGAGTGACTGTCCCTATCACATCTCCTCTTCGTTCTCAAGTGGGACACTTCAGCTCTCCAATCTCAAGGATCCGAATGGTAGAGTGACTCTGTGGGAACCTGACCTGTGATTGGTTGAGTGAAGAGGATGAAATGACTATAAACTTCATATTTTTAAAATACTATTTTCATTGCATACTTTTTCATTTCATAGTCATCAGCCAGTGAACTAAGCATTATCCTTCCCATTTCATGGGGAAACTGAGGCCCAGGGAGACAAGTCTCTTGACCAAGTCACTCAGTAATTGATCTCTGTTTTGTCCAACTGCAAAGACTTTGCTTTTCCACAGCACAATCCAGCTCACACCACCGCAAGTTCTCAAGCAGAGGCCAACACCCCCTTCACGTGTTATATGCAAGTGATCCCGGGGTCCTCAAACTACGGCCCGCGGGCCACATGCAAATACAAATATTGCATTTGTTCCCGTTTTGTTTTTTTTACTTCAAAATAAGATATGTGCAGTGTGCATAGGAATTTGATCATAGTATTTTTTTTAAACTATAGTCCGGCCCTCCAATGGTCTGAGGGACAGTGAACTGGCCCCCTGTTTAAAAAGTTTGGGGACCCCTGGATTAAACCATTAGGAATTTGAAGCCTGTGGCGCTGAGGTCTTTCTAGGGCTGAAATTTTGATAATTATCTATCTCTGTTTCTCTATTATGTAAGTTTGCAGATTCCAACAACTGTCCTCCCCCTCCCCTCTTTTTCATCTTCTCTTCAAAGAATGACTCAAAGGCCAAAAATAAGTAAATTGGGCCCCCTTTAAACTCGCTGGACGGCCCTGCAATCATATCATGCCAGCCAAATGATAGCACTAAGAGGAGGTTTTCTCCATAATTTACTCGGCGCACTGGAGCTGGAGCTGGACAAGAGACACATCATTTGTACAGGCAATTACACATCAATTGGTTATTAAAAGTGCCCTCATTGAGATGCGCTGTATAGAGGACACCAAGATGAACCTGGTTCCCCAGGTAACCAGCTCGAGCTCGCGGACAGAAGGCAGATTTTCTGAGTTTGGATTGGCGTCATTTCACTTGACCCTGCCACTCTTCTTTGCCTTCCGTGTTGTGTGCCGCCTGCGCGTGGGCGGGTGAAGACAGGAGCAGTGGGGAGAAAGCCACAGTATGAATAATAGTCCAGTGCTTTTCTTGGCGCCCTTTCCTCCTGGGAAAAATAATTATTATTATAGTTAATTAAACACTCACCCAAGAATTCATTCCTTCAATAGAGCCATCCAAATAATAAGTTTTGAGACGAACCTAACTACTGTGCTAGACACTAGGGGAGACATAAGAATAAAAATGACGTTATTCTGGTCAGCCTGCAGACGGAAGGGTCCCGGGTTCGATTCTGATCAAGGGCATGTACCTGGGTTGCAGGCTCCTCCCCAGCCCGGGCCCTGGTCCTGGTTGGGGCTCGTGCAGGAGGCAACCGGTCGATGTGTTTCTCTCACATAGATGTTTCTCTCTGGCTTTCTCTCTCTCTTCCACTCTCTCTAAAAATCAATGGAGGAATGTCCTCAGGTAAGGATTAACAACAACAACCACAAAATGAAGTTACTTCTCCCTCTGATGAGTTGACTATAGTAAGGAAAGGCACAGGCAAACAAATAATTTTAAACATTTTGAGAAGTGCAGGAACAGAGAGAAATCCAGATGAAGGGCTGGTGGAGGGATCCATTGTTCTCTTCAGAGCAGCTGGGGAAAGCATCACAGGAGATCAAAGGTGAGTGGAGCCTTGAGGCCATCAATGAGGGTTTATAAATGAGACAGATAAACTCAGCCTGGAGAATTCGTCACAGAGGGAGGGGAAAGGTAGTCTAGAATGACGGTCAAGGATGTGCCAAGGCACCCAGTGGTCCATCTAATGAAGGATGCCAGAAACATCTGGCAGAAACAACCATATAGACCTGGATGCATTCACACCTCGGGCCAAGAGTGAGTGGAAAATAATCCGTGATTCTAAGGGATGGGATTGGCCCCACGGAAATCTTCTGGGAGGTTTTGTTTATTGTTGTTGTTTTTGGGGCCAAGAGTGAGTGGAAAACAATCCGTGATTCTAATCTAAGGGATGGGATTGGCCCCACCGAAAACTTCTGGGAGGTTTTGTTTATTGTTGTTGTTTTTGTCTAGTTTAAACACAGACATTTGGACTCAGAAAGTCTAGAGCTGGACCTACAATTCTGTATTTTTAAAAGCTCTCTAAGTGATTCTTTTGAAAATGGGGCTCAGACCACACGAGAGAAATTGGGTTAGTGTCTAGGCTGTTACCTTCCTGAATGCTCGTTTTTTATGCCTGGGCTGAAATCTTGAGGTCTCGTTTAGTTATCAACTCTCAAGCAGTTTGCTTAATGTCATCTAGTCAATTGTATTAACTGCATCCCCAGAAGAGCCTAATGTTTCTCCAGTTGTGGTGAGGATTTGAGAGGATGCCCAACCACACAGACAG